>NC_140276.1:19537081-19589581 GCF_964030765.1 Micromesistius poutassou | reverse complement strand
CCCCGAGGAACTCTGAACAAGTACAACTCTGAACACTTAGGACCACTAAGTTTTTATTTTAAATGATTTACCTACACAATAAAAGTTAAGAGGAAGGCTGGACGGATTGACTCCATACACAGAAATGCTTTTATTTTGCAGCTCAGAGAGGGACGTCTCTAAAGCGTTCTGACCCACGTCCCCCACTGCAGGCCCTAATGTTTCACACATCACACACCTGACCCACCGCCCTTGATCCGCAGCCACACCTAGTGCTGCCATGACGAAGAAGAGAAGGCCTGGCATCATGTACAACACTCCCTACCTTCCTTCCTTCCTGCCCTCCTCCTGGTGTCTGTGAGTCAGATTCTGGAAAGGCACGGAGCGCATCCTCTTACTCACCAGACGCAATAAACATCCTTCTTACAGGCCATGACAGGGTGTTGGATTCTGATTGGCTCTAATTGGAGAGCGACACCCCATGGAATGTATTCATGCCAATCAGAAGCAACAGTTGTCTTGCCAGAGATGGTGCTGTGACTGCTGCATCAAGAGTTTAACTAGGAGTTCAAATGAGTCCCATAGACTTATAACTCTGTTGTAAATAAAACAAATATCTACCTTTTGTTAAGTGATGCAGACACATGACTAATGAAGCCCACCCAGCCTGATGCAGCGGACCACCGGTTGAAAACCTCCTGACCTAAGACCTTAAATGGAGCGGGCCGGCAAACCAACGCACACAAACCAAACAAGGCTAATTCTGTCACGCCGGGAAAACCGTAGCCATTCCCCACATAGCTTAAAACACAGCTTGAATTGAATTCTTGCTTTGCTATCTCGAGATGAGAAAGGAAGGAATGCGCTTGTTTAATTGAATTTTCTAGAAGATTACATTTGCCCTTGCAGATGGAAGTAGCAAGTAACTTTTCAGGGCTAGGTGAACAGAAAGGGGATTATTCTCCTTATGAATGTACTCTTTTAAGGCTTCATGGGCGTCTGTACCGTGGCAGAGTAAAATGAATGGCATTTTTTCCCCCCCAATTATAAAAGAGTACTTTGATCACTAATGCATAAAATAAAACAATTATAACTTTAAAACAAGGGCTTAAATGGTTTTAGATTTAAGTACAGGCTTATGATGGATTAAGAAATATTGATATTGGTGATAAACTAGTGCTATCTTATCCAATCAGAGCGGGAGAGGGGTATTGCAGAGGAAAGGCTTTAATTGTCTAAGCTGTCCATCTGTCGGGTGGGTTGGGGGCCCACTTCACCCCCTTGGCCCCGGAGGGTCTCCTCTCCGTCTCCTGGTGCCCAACCTCCTCCTCCTCCACCTCCTCCTCCTCCACCTTCTCCTCCTCCTCCACCTCTCCCTCCTCCACCTCCTCCTCCTCCTCCTCCACCATCTTCACCATGGTCATCATGTCCAGCAGGATCTCCACATTCAGCTTCAACAGACGGTTCTCCTCCGTCAACCTCTGGATCCGTCTCCTCTTCTCCTTCCCAGCTGCACTCTCCCCACCCACTCGTCCTGCGTCTCTTCTCCTCACCCACCTCCCTTCCTGAAAGCACAGGCCTCGGCCCCGCCCCAGAGAGAGAGTGGGAGGAGCCAGGCGGTCTGGGCCGAGCTCCGCCCCACAGCAGTCGGGGTGGCGGCAGGGGGCGGCGGGGGCGGCGGGGGGGGCGCGGGCCCGGGCAGGCCTGGGGTTGAAGGCGGAGGAGAAGGCAGAGGAAGCCATGCCCATGGTGACGAGGAGGCGCTGCAGGGGGGCAGCGGGGCGGGGTCCAGCGTGGCGTGAGGTCATGGCGCAGCCGGCCGCTGGGAGACGTCAAGTCACACAAAGAACCGTCTGAGAGTCTGGACCGCTCAGACTGAAATGGCCACCCGGAGTCATTACTGAACACCCACTGTTGTTCACCCGTTTACATTGAACGTTTGTTTTGAGAATGACTTTTTTTTATAAACTGATTAATTACCTCAAAAGATTTTTGTCACAAAATACGATTTTTATCACTCTCTTTAGTTGCGCGTTTGTTTGAATGTTGCTGAAGAATGATCTGGGCTCTGATGGCGCCCTCTAAAGGGTTCAAATAACATTCCAGCAATTAACCCCCTTAGTCTCAACAAACCTGAAGCTGTCCTAAACTTGTCCGGAGTCCAGGCAGATGTTCGGAACAACCCCTCAGAAAAGCAGCTCCGCTCGGCCGACCTCCTCCCTCTGCGAGTTGACCCGTACTGTTGCTACGGCAACGGAGGTGAGCGACCTGGCATTCCGACATGTCACGCGGAGGAACTTGAAACCGTTTCAGACGGGGTGTCGTCGGACGCCTCGCCGTGCGCTCCCAATATCCATCGCACAAAAGAAACCGGATTAAAGTACAGTTATGCTCGAGGCGCTTGGAAAAGGATTACGTCCTCTTTCCATAAATTACCGCCGATTGGAATAAACTAAGAGAGATCTGTCAGATTATCTAGAGCTGAAACCAATGACGGGGAAATAAAATGAATGCATGAATGGATTTGTAGGCTATTTAATTGTTTTCAATGACAAAACCATGTTAATATTAGGCTTAATTTAAACCCACAGTTAAAACCACGGCGATACAACTGTTAAAACAGAACTGTAAGAGATCAGAACCACTTGGTTTTGTGGTAAAACGTGGTTTAATGGCGCCACCTGGTGGAATGTTTAAAACCAGAGAGCTACAAACGTTGGTTGACAAATAAAAAAATCGCCATGTATTTTGAAGAACATTTATTCAACATAAAAACTTTGCCTCTTTGATTTCGGTATTTTGTCTTTATTAACCCACTTTGTATGAAAAATATTCAAAGGCCACTTTGCTTTGATTGATATTATTAGTGTCTGATAACATTCTGTAAAGCATCCCCAAAGATAATTGGGGATAACAATTGTTATCTTTACCTTTGGCTTGATCCGGTCTGCTCTGCTCTGAAATAAGGCTCATAAATAGGAGAGGTCTTGCTCTGAAGTTAGTCAGAAGTTAGTCAGAAGGAAGAGAACGGTGGAAACGTGAGTTGAAGAGCGGACTGCAGGCAAGAGTTTTTTGTGTTGGTCTACAGAAAGCATATTTTAGTGTTATCCTAAAGATCTATCTGAAGGACGGTTTTAATTGGAATAACGATAAGGAAACATGGGTTGGAGATCGGACTGCCGGGAAGCATATGTCATGCTGGACTACAGAAAGCGTAAGCGTAGTGCTATCTTAAATCTTTGGGTAAACAAATGTTTACATTGTGCAACAATAGGTACGGGTGAGGTTGAAGTCAAGGAAAAGATCTGGGCTGATGTGATCAGGCATCATGGAGTGACCCGAGGGATCAGAGGTCAGGGCTGGAGTCAGGGTCCAGGCAGGAGGAGGCCAGGTCCGCCAGGTCCACCCCAGCGTAGACACGACTGAGCGAGCAGACCACCCCCAGCGAGGAGAACCCGATCAGAGCCCACAGAACCTTGGCACCAAAATACAAAGGAGCCAGCCTTGAGAGACAGACAGGGGGACAGAAAGGGAGACAGACAGGTAGAGACTGTGAAATAGGTAGACGGGCATGTTGAATGACCGGTAGACAGACCGAGGGTTTGAGACAGGGAGTCAGACAGGTAGAGGATGTGAGACAGGTGTACAGAGTGGTATGGGCTGCGAGACAGATAGGCGATGAGACAGGTCGACAGCAGACTGGTAGAGGATGTGAGACAGGTAGAGGCTTTGAGAAAGGTAGACAGATTGGTATAGGCTGCACAGACAGTTAAAGCCTTTTACAGTTAGACAGACAGGAGAGCCTGTGAGAGGCTGCCCGACAGGTGACAGATAAGAATGGACCGACGTAAACACACATGCAAATCAGACTGACCGTTGCCGAGAGGACTGGCTGTAACCGTTGAAGTAGCAGTAGCGGGAGTACAGGTACAGCAGGCCGCACAATGAGGACACACCTGTAACCAAAGACAAAAGGTTACGTAACAACAAACCAAGAATTCTTAAAGAAGCCCCTTTTTTTTTTACTACCGGGAGACGGAGTGCAAAACTTTCCATCTCATTCAGATCTAATCAGGTTTGGAAACCTGTATTTTATGAACCAGGCACAGATAGCCCAGCAAGATCTTGTACCAGATATTGATGTGGGATTGGATCACACTGATCCAGATTTTGACTTCAAGGTAACCAGATCCTGATGATCAGTGCTTTAAGCCTGCATAGCGCCACCTACTGGATGTAATGAACAGCATTAAGAATATTGTGAGATTAGACATTTAGAGACAGTTCTTAATAAGTTAATTAAAAACGACTTTTGACAAGTTAAATTTCCATTACAGATGGACAAGTGCCTATTTAGTTGAAGAATGTTGTTATGATGTACAGATGTATTTGTAAGGGTTAAAGTGCATGTTTAGGGCACTGTGAAGAGTCCATGTCTGATCTAAAATGTGGTACAAGGTCCAGTAAGTGGTTCAAAAAACATTTAAATTGTTTAAATAAATAAAGTAACTGCATTAACTCCTCCCTCTCATGTGTGAAGTCATGTTGGTTGAACCCTGCAGAAGAAGTCGTTCAGGTTCCCTTCCATTCGAACACATTGCTTCCCACTGGCGTTGGGTAGAAGGTGGTTTTTAGGATGTGATCCCAATAGCTTAGAACTACCAAGTTCAAAATGAGTGTAGGATCGACTTCGGTACCACCTGTACGTACAGTCAAGGCTGATCCTTCCTCATATGGGTGGACACTGGGTGACATAATGGGGCCTTTTAGTTCAAACCTAACACACCACCAGTACCTTGGTGGAAGAAGAGGCCCGCTGTCCACAGCAACGTGATGAAGATGGGGAAATACTCTGTGCAGTTGACTCTAAACTCAGAGAGATCAGGTGCAGTGAGAGGAGAAGAATAAGAGGATTAACATTGAGAAGCGACACACGATGTCAGCAAAACGCTGTGTAGTATGATATTATTAATCAAGTAGTATTACTACATACTATATTAGAGTAGATCACAACATGTGGGGAAATACTGGAGTAGTACAAAAAAATAAAATGTAGTAGAACTACATACTATTGATGAAGTATTATTACTAAATACTATTGTAAATGTATGTAAATATATTGTAATAATCCTGATTCTTCAACTACTATTCCATCAATAGTATGTAGTTATACTAATCCATCAATAGATAGAAGTCTTATCTATCTATTGATGGATATAACTACATACTATTGATGGAATAGTAGTTCAGGAAGAATCAGGATTATTACTATATATTTACATCAAAAGCTATGAATGGTATTCTAAGATCAGGCAAGATAATAAATACACTGTTCTCCTATGAGGGGAAATCCTGTTGGCATCATAAAATGGGTTAAATTTGAATACAAAAATGAATGCACGAGTATGTGCACAAATGTATGTACAAAAAACAGAATGCATGACTTTGGTGGTTAAACTGACTGCGCTCTGTAAAGTCGTTCGAACTCGGGAGGCCCGGAGGTAGAAGGAGGGGACACGGAGTATTTCCTCCGGGCGTAGACCACCTGCAGAGAGAAGTAGACTACAAACACACACAATACTTTTAATGGACATCAATTAAGGAATTAGTTAGTAGTACACACACACACACTTGTGGTTAACTCTCCTCGCTTTACTATCCTCAAATTTAAATTTAAATTATATTATGGTTACATTTTCATACTACACTTTCATGTATATCTATCACAGGGATGAAATGGACCATCACCAATACACATTAACATTGAAAACCCTATGAACCTTGTTTAGGTCTGTATCGGCTGTCACACCGGTTCAATCCAGCTGAGTCCTTGTTAGCTTGTTAGGAGAGGGTCTTACCTTGCTCCATCACAGCCAGCACCGACACGGCCCCCAGTCCTACCAGGTGGTCCGTCATGCTTCCACTAGAGGTTGAGCTCTTATGCCCCCTCTCAGAACTCACTCAGTCCTTTCTACACACGGCACCTGCTCTTCCGTAACCTGACCCACACACTCAACTGTGGGCGGACCTAATCTAACATGTAAGAATGAAGAACTATGTTTTTTGCTCCAGATGGTCCTGATGTGCAAATAAATAATTTGCCTGAGGCACGGTAAATAAGGCAGAGCTCTGTGCAACATCTGCTAGTCCTGGGTAAACCAAAAGCTGCTTTGTTAAGTTTACAAAGAAAAAGACAGAAAAGGGGTCAGCGTTCTCCACCCTGATGTTATCTGGACAGGATTTCCATATATATATACAAAACTGTCATTTTTTCTGTCTGTTTTTCTGTCATTTTTTTGTCCATTGGTGTTTTTACTCGTGTAGCAAAGTAATTTGAATACAATATGGAATGGAAGTGTCCATATCATATAGAATATGACACTTCGGCTAGGCACAAAGTAAAAAATAAATGTGGCGAACAAAATACTAACAATACAAGTAATTTGAGCTGGTTGTTCCATGCATGTTGTAAGCTTGGAGAACATGACAGCGAACTGGACTGCAGTCTGGATGAAGGCCCTATGTAATAATTTAGCCAGCTGTCGTCACAAGGCCAGCACTGGGGAACGTTCATGTTGGGTCACTGAGAGAAAATACAAGCTTAAAGTCAAGGCAACAGCTCGTCCATTAGGCTTACAACCCAAGGAGGCATTTAACCAACGCATGCCCAAACGCACACAACCTTGAGCATACATACACATTCACCCCGCGCACACCAAAGAAAGACAAGACACAAGGACTCAATTTCTATAAACTATATTTACATAATACTCTTGTCTTACAGAGAACCATATAAAAAGTATAAAATACTTACAAAACTCGGCCACAATATATAAAAATAACCTCTATCTTCTCCAGAACATTAGGAAAGGCAACATACAAAAA
Organism: Micromesistius poutassou; assembly: GCF_964030765.1. NCBI lineage: Eukaryota > Metazoa > Chordata > Actinopteri > Gadiformes > Gadidae > Micromesistius > Micromesistius poutassou. The sequence goes on along the minus strand of NC_140276.1, from coordinate 19,582,717 downwards.
AATAGACTTAGACTTTTATACAGATCCAGATACACTAAACCTCAGCTGACCAGGGCCCTGCAGGGCCACCGCTTTGGAGCCATGGATTTGGAAGAATAAACACAACCAGCCCCAAATGTTAATTAACAAATCATTATTAAAATATACTACACAATAGTTAAATGAAAATCAATACAATGCATATGTTTCTTATTGTATGAAACTCCATCACAGACAGTACAGTAACCTTATTTTTTTAGACCTCTTTTTTCTTTTTTAATTCTGCGGGTCTTTTCAAATGTTGTCCCTGTGAGGCACACCTGTAGTCGGGCAACCCACCAATCAGGAACAACGGACCTGGTTCAGAATGCCGAAGCCAAGGCCAGTTTAGACAGTGGAAGGTAACTCTTTAATCACATCTTTAAAACTAAGATGGGACCAAACTTCTCTTTATATTCCATACATAGACAGCGATGTGTCACATCCTGCAGCCTAATGTCTATCTAGCCATCAATTTCCTGGGATCACAGTCAATGAATGGGATATACATATCCATTTAGCAATGTACTCCGAAATCAACAGTCACATCGGATCTGATAAATGACATAAAACATGGCTCAACAGCCTAATTGTTTCACAAGGCGTTGCAAAATGACTGCCTTGAAGCCACAACAGCAAAGACGATACATCACACCACCTCCGTGTCCAATGACATTCCCCTAGTTGGAGGAGTATGAATGAGACTGGTTGAGCAGGGAGGGGGGGCTGATCACATCCTTATTTCTATTTTTTCAATCAACTTAGTGTTGGCACTTTTCTAACCGTGAGAGGAATTGGCAGTGGAATGACATCACGGTAAGCATCATCTCAAGGGGGGGCAGTGATTGGACGAGGAGGCAGCGAGTCGGGCTGCAGAACAATGACTCCATTGTGTTGTTTTCCTGTCAGGGAGAGCCAGCGAGGCATCAACCCAGATAATACTGGATATATTTACATCTGAGAAAACAGCCAAACAATGCTGTCTACGTGTGTGACGCGTTGGGTTAAAGGTTGTGTGTTTTTGAATAATTTGAATGTTAGCTGAAGAACAGCGGGTTGGTTGTAAGGAAGCCATGGATGGTGTACATCCTAAACTCTGGGTTGGCCTTAAGCCAGATACTTAGCCCCTAGCATATCTTTGTACTCCCTGTGATGTAGCCCAGCCCATGTTACAGAAACAACTCACAAAAGGCAACAACATGAGTGGCAAAAGCAAGACATCAATAGTTCCAATTTCAGATTGGTTCAAAATGAGCCTGTATCCCCTTTTTGAAAGACAACTGGCAATTCTGGGTATTCAGTAGAGCCAATTAATTATACAGCGACTGCAGTGTCACTGCAACCACAAGGCACTTCCCCACCCCCCCCCCCTCGAGTCCTTGTGATGTTATTGGATGATATTCATCATGGTAACATACGGATTAGTGTGGTCTCAAGGTAAACTTTCCAATTTTGGGAACCTTCGAAGAATACGAAGTTAGCAAAAACCTTCGATAGTTAAAATGTGTCCTAGCAAAAAGGGCTCAGTGGACCCAGCGTACAGTTAGGCTATATGACTATGCTTTAACATTCCAATTAGCATGTTAGTATGCTAACAAGCCCACAATACACTCAGATATTTTCTTTAGAAAATGCACCCTCTGGTTATTACTATAATTCTTATGCCACAGGGGAAACCACTCAAAATGATGGTTTTTCGAGAAAGAAAAGGTTAGCATCAAGATGGCTGCTCACCTGTGAATAGTATACAACCGTCTCAAGATGGCTGGCCGTTTAACACGTTACTTCCAAGACTTTAAGCGTTTACACTGGATAAGAACCTTCTCAAGTTGCTGCTTAAGCAGTTTTACTTGGCAGCAGCATACACTCGGCAATCAAAAGTCGAGTGTCTGTTTGGTAAACAGACACTCGACACTACCCCACGTCATCTGTACAGTGTTGAGATTCAGCTGTTTCTGGCCAACCTGAAAGCCATTCACAATTCATAGAGGAGGAAGGAAGGTCATCCTCCTCGTCCTTGGGGAGGGGGTCTCCTCCCAGAGTTCCACCCCTCTCCCCACCCCTTCAGTCTGTCTGCTCTCCCGGGGGCCAGAGGGGGCTCAGGGGAGGGGGTCAGAGCAGTGGTGGCCGTTGAGGAGCTCGTCCAGGTCGTCCATCCACTCCTGGGTGCTCTGGCCCTTCAGCAGTGAGTCCACCAGGTCGCTCTCCCCCGGGAAGCTGGGCAGCCCGCCGCTGCCCGACGCCGCGCCGTAGCCAAACGAGAGCTGCTGCTGCTGCTGCTGCTGCTGCTGCTGTTGATTCAAAGTCCTATTGACCTGGTAACCTTGGTTACACTGCAGAGCCTGGCGTCCGTTGCCCTGGGGCTGTCCAAAGCCCCCCAGGTCGGGGAGCATGGGCTGGCTCTGGACGGCCTGCTGCTGAGTCTGCTGGCTGGCCATGTTGGCCTGCATCATCTGCTGCCCCAGGGGACGGCCACTCGGGTTGGAACCAAAGGGCGCCGCGCCCGACGGCATCTTGGCCATGCGGGGCTGCTGCATCTGGAAGGGGATGGAGGGATTGGAGAAGGCCGGGGGCATGCCCCCGTTGCTTGAGGGAGCCTGGCTGCCCAGGGCTTGCTGCAAGCCCTGGTGCTGCTGCTGCTGCCAGGCCTGGCTCTGGACGCTCTGCAGGTTGCTGGGCATTGAGGCTCCCATACTGGCTGCCATGGCTCCAGGAAGCCGGGGGGCCAGCTGCTGCTGCTGCTGCTTGAGGAGAGCAGCATTGGGCTGGTTCTTCAGGTGCTGCTGCTGCTGCTGCTGGGCCAGCAGGTTGTGCCTGTAGGTGGCGCTCATGGGGCCCAGCGGCTGTCTCTGTATGCTGCCCTGCTGGGAGGGGTGGGCAGGGTGGGCAGGGTGCGACGGGTGCATGTTCATACTGTTGTACAGCACCTGCTGGACGTCCAGAGCCCCGCCCCCGCCACACGACGGCAGGCTGAGGTCAGCCTGGGCGGCGGTCGGGGGCGGGGCTACACTTCCCCCGGGCCCGCCTCCCTGGCCACCTAGGCTCATTCCCATCATGCCTTGGTTCTGAGGGAACATACGCTGGGCCCCAGGGGCGGGACCTCCCATGGCGCCAACACCGCCCATTGGCTGAGAGGAAGCTGTGAAAAGAAAGGAAACCATGACATCACAAACCATCTCACAGAACCGACAGACATCCTGAATAATATTGTAGTGCATTGTTGGTAAATACAATTTTGCATTCCACTATCTCATTTAGAAGATAGACCACAGAAGCTGGATCGTAACCAGGCGCGGTTACGATCCAGCTCCTGTGGTTCTTGTTCGCCAGTCCAATGAACACCATTTACACAGAAGAAGCAGAGCTGGCCACCAGACCCCATGCCATGCATACACTAGCAACGCCAGACACACAAGGAAATGCCAGTTTGTTTCCTCTCTGGCTCTGAGCACTGGCTCTGCTCGCTGCTAGCATCTACGCTAGCAGACTCCATCATTGTGATGCCATTACATAGAAATGGCAGACTTATGGATTCATCTGTAGGTGCAGAACACTTTGTTTTGTCAAGATTGCTAATTATTAAGAAAAATGGTTGATACACTTGAACTACTTCACTACTGTACTTAAGTACTAAAATACTGTATCCGTACTTTACTGGAGTATTGTTTTTTTTCCTCCTACTTCACTACATATTTTTGATGAGTTTAATGCTTTTACTCCAATACATTTTTCATGTGCTGAATCGTTGCTCGTTACAATTATAAAAATGTTATCCCATTGATTTCTGTTGGAAGACTCATTGCTCGTTGGCCGGAAATGGAAAGGGAGGCTGTTTACGTTTGGTTGTAGTCTTTTCGTTCGGTTCTCTGTCTCAACAGTAGTGCTGAATCAACACTGTACAGATGACGTGGGCTAGTGTCGAGTGTCTGTTTACCAAACAGACACTCGACTTTTGATTGCCGAGTGTATGCTGCTGCCAAGTAAAACTGCTTAAGCAGCAACTTGAGAAGGTTCTTATCCAGTGTAAACGCTTAAAGTCTTGGAAGTAACGTGTTAAACGGCCAGCCATCTTGAGACGGTTGTATACTATTCACAGGTGAGCAGCCATCTTGATGCTAACCTTTTCTTTTTCGAAAAACCATCATTTTGAGTGGTTTCCCCTGTGGCATAAGAATTATAGTAATAACCAGAGTGTATTGTGGGCTTGTTAGCATACTAACATGCTAATTGGAATGTTAAAGCATAGTCATATAGCCTAACTGTACGCTGGGTCCACTGAGCCCTTTTTGCTAGGACACATTTTAACTATTGAAGGTTTTTGCTAACTTTGTATTCTTCGAAGGTTCCCAAAATTGGAAAGTTTACCTTGAGACCACACTAATCCGAATATGTCCAAGAAGTGACCGTTACTTCTTCACGGCACGGGCTTTCGTGGTTCACTGGAGAAGGCGGGGCTACGCACAGAGACTAGACGTCTTTAGAATAATTTGCCTACTCCCGAATGTTTAAATTTTTTTATGAATGAAGACACCCGCATGCAAGAATGAATTCACGTCTGATTGTAAGCTACAAACGCGATTAACTATTTACAAGTGCTAAAAAAACACCAACATTTTCTTTATTTTGCTGACCACTTGTTTTTTATCCCGACAAAAGCCTCGTAAGGAAAGTTCCTCTGTGTCTTTCTTGTAGATCGCACCATCTTTCCCCGTTTTCGTTAATGCGACTGCATCACCTTCTCTCCCATGATGGTCAGCAGCTCGCGGATTTCACCGTCTCTCCAGTTAGAACTACTCATGTTGATATTGCTGCGTTGTCTCGGTTGTAGAGACAACGCAGCAACACCTCTACCCAAGTCCACCCCCCCCACCCCCGGAACTGCGGAAAGTCTGATCGCATTTACATCAAAATGAAACCAACTTACCTCGGTCAGTGTACTCGCGGACCATGCCGGGAAAAAGGCGTGCATAAGACGGGCATATTTGGCAGTGTAAAAACATCTAATGTTAGGCGAGAGTGGGAGGTGGTACCTGTGAACTGGTTGACCTGCTGCTGGAAGGGGTTCTGCCCGGTCGTCTGTCCAGCCTGGTCCTGGTACTGGGGCGGGGGCCTGGTAAGGTGTCTCTGGAGCTGCTGGTCCTGCTGCTGTCGCTGTTTCTCCTGAGACGGGACCACGGGGGCAGAGGAACAGATGGCCAGAGACAAAAATGGTTAGCAAATATATTGAGTTGAAAAAAATAAATTTCGACCAAGGAAAGAAAAAGAATAAAATAAAATGACTAAACAAGTGGACAGTTACAATTAAGTAATATTTACAAAAAAGAAAACCACAAATTAAAATAAACTGTCTTAACACTTGCTTTACCTGTTCGAAAAGGGTGAGAAGAAAAACGTATTTAATCTCACCCCTTCTCCCTAAATTATTGATCCATAATGGCTTATCAGCTTCCTAATTACTGATATAAAATTCAGTATCAAAAATATACATTAGTTATCAATAGTGTAAATTCATCACCAATTACGTATTTTTCTAATTATATTGTCTAGTTATCTATTAATATTGGTAGTAACCATATATCCAATATATATGAACTAAACCAACATTCAATATTCTATAAATACCACACACACACACACACACACACACACACACACACACACACACACACACACACACACACACACACACACACACACACACACACACACACACACACACACACACACACACACACACACACACACACACACACACACACTTCATCCCTGTACCTCCTGAAAATCATTTCTTTATATTTCATTTTAAGCTGCAGTTATATCAACAGTTTGTCATTATTTAGCAGTGTGCATAATCATGCATCTCCTAAAAACAATTCGTTCTTATTATTTTCAGTAACAAAAACGATTCATTCTTATTATTTTCAATAACAGGGATGCTAGTGCAACACTCAATACAACAATTGTTCAGTGTCGTAGCCCCCTCTAGTGCACTGCAGGAGAACTGCTAAACATGAACCTGATTCAACAGAAGAACGGGCTAAAGGTTGAATTTGTATTCTGTGTCAAATACCCTCCATGGGTCTGCACATGACCAGCTGGGTCTCCACGTGAGCAGTTGGGGCTACAGTGTCCATATGGTTCTCTACCCGACACGCAGCGCATGGGTCTCTAAGGCGCACTTCCCCCGGCGGGGGCGCTTGGGCCGAACACGCCTCAGCCCAGTAGTGAAGGTGCGGTTTGGCCAAGCTCAGTTACGGCTCCGTTTCCACCGCCGACAGTACCCTTATGGTAGGGCGGGGTTTAAGACAGTACCCTTATGGTAGGGCGGGGTTTAAGACAGTACCCTTATGGTAGGGCGGGGTTTAAGACGACAGTACCCTTATGGTAGGGCGGGGTTTAAGACGACAGTACCCTTATGGTAGGGCGGGGTTTAAGACGACAGTACCCTTATGGTAGGGCGGGGTTTAAGACGACAGTACCCTTATGGTAGGGCGGGGTTTAAGACGACAGTACCCTTATGGTAGGGCGGGGTTTAAGACAGTACCCTTATGGTAGGGCGGGGTTTAAGACGACCGTACCCTTATGGTAGGGCGGGGTTTAAGACAGTACCCTTATGGTAGGGCGGGGTTTAAGACAGTACCCTTATGGTAGGGCGGGGTTTAAGACGACAGTACCCTTATGGTAGGGCGGGGTTTAAGACGACAGTACCCTTATGGTAGGGCGGGGTTTAAGACGACAGTACCCTTATGGTAGGGCGGGGTTTAAGACGACAGTACCCTTATGGTAGGGCGGGGTTTAAGACGACAGTACCCTTATGGTAGGGCGGGGTTTAAGCCGTATGGCGATAGCCGCGGCGGCTACGTAAGCATCATGACCTCAGAGCAGCCCGACACAGTGTAGCCTGCTAATAAATCCAAGGAATAAGAAGAACGTGACACAATGAACAAAGAGCAACAATGTGGGACGTCCAAGAAGGACTTCAAACTTTCAAGCTCATCACGGCTCAGTCCGTACCCCGCCCACTTTTTATGGTGGAAAACGCAAACCGTGCCGCACCTTTGCATACCGAACCGACCGGCACCCACTGGTGGAAATGCGCCCTAAGGGACGCGATGGGCAAACTATAAATTTGTCCGCTTTGTCTTTTCTCATACAGTTACTGGTAATTAACAAAGCGATTCATTATGTTCACATAGATGCTCATTTGTACAATATCATCTTCACACATCCCATGTTACTGCGGTCTATGCTCAGAATCACCGATGCAGAATGGCAAACAGGAGTTTAACTCTGTCTGTACTGCCTGTCCAACCAACATGTGTCTTGATCAACTGTCTGTACTCTGCCTGTCAGACCAACATGTATTTAGATCAACTGTCTGTACTCTGCCTGTCAGATCAACATGTGTCTAGATCAACTGTTTGTACTCTGCCTGTCAGATCAACATGTGTCTAGATCAACTGTCTGTACTCTGCCTGTCAGATCAACATGTGTCTAGATCAACTGTCTGTACTCTGCCTGTCAGATCAACATGTGTCTAGATCAACTGTTTGTACTCTGCCTGTCAGATCAACATGTGTCTAGATCAACTGTCTGTACTCTGCCTGTCAGATCAACATGTGTCTAGATCAACTGTCTGTACTCTGCCTGTCAGATCAACATGTGTCTAGATCAACTGTCTGTACTCTGCCTGTCAGATCAACATGTGTCTAGATCAACTGTCTGTACTCTGCCTGTCAGATCAACATGTGTCTAGATCAACTGTCTGTACTCTGCCTGTCAGATCAACATGTGTCTAGATCAACTGTCTGTACTCTGCCTGTCAGATCAACATGTGTCTAGATCAACTGTCTGTACTCTACCTGTTCAGCCAGCAGTTGGCGCTGACCCAGCATGTACTGCTTCTGTTGCTCCATCATCTGCATCTGCTGCTGTTGGTGGTGCTGCTGCTGCTGCTGTTGATGCTGCTGCTGTTGTTGCTGCTGTTGCTGTTGTTTGAGAGCAGCAGCCACTGCGGCCTGGTTGCTCAGGTAGGACGCGTTTCCGTGATTACCCGTCATGGGGTTGCCGCCGGTTGGCGTTGCCATGGTGCTGCCTCCCTGGAGGGTTGCCATGGCATTGGTTGGGCCGGGGCCGTGCGGAGCAGGAGGGTATGTGTTCTGGTCCTGCTGATGGTTGAAACACAGGTTGTAGTTTGCACAGACGGCCACCGGGGGGCAGAGGAGAATGGCAGCAGTTTGGGGATTCATTAAGTAAACTTTAATAGATCATACACCAGGCTGCTGGCATAAAACAGCAATTCATAAAAACATGAATAATAAAGCCTAAGAATAACAATAAGTTGAGCGCTGCATGCAGCACTCGCATATTAAAAAGCAGCCCAGACCATGCCGTTATAGTAGCACCATGAATATAGTTCAATATAGTACGAGAACCACAAGATATCCGCCACACACCAAAGCTCAAGTGTCAAGGGCAGGCGTAAAGCATCTCTCCTTTCCTTCTGCCCCAATGAGCACTTCCACACTGTAGACGGAGCTGGAGTGAAGAGCGTGTCTCCCCTGATGGGGGGGGGTCTATTTATTCCACCTCCGTCTGACATTTATGATGCCGTTTTGTTCAGTTGATCATTTAAAAAAAAAAAAAAGGCCTGAAAGTCAACCCACGCATGAATAGGCCTACTAGTAACCCGACTAAAATACTAAATACTAAAATACTAATGCCATGTGTATCTGCAGCAGCATGTACTGTTAAACAGAAAGCCTGGGGTGGTGGGAGGGGGGTGTCTCACGAGGAGGAGGAAAACAAGCAGCAGCTATATTTAAATAGCGAGCGGGGACAGGACGGCATCCCAGATATACTCATATACATGATGTGTGAGTGAGTAAGTTAGTGAGTGAGTGAGTGGGTGCATGAGTGAGCGAAAGACAGACAAGGCAGTGAAATAAAGAAGAAATGGAAAGAAACAAAACAAGAGAGATACTAAAAGCAAGAGATTGCCTGGCAAAAGAAAGAGGGGGAAGAAGTTGCGTGAATGAAAGGCTGCTTTGTTACTCCTCCCCCTCCTCTTCCCAGCCCAGCCCACCCCCCCCCCCCCCCCCACACACATACAAACACACACCCAGCTGCCTGACCTAGAGAGACAACACAACACACTTCCCTGAGAGAGCGCAAGCGAGAGAGAGAGAGAGGGCCTGTGCCAAACCTACAAGGAAAGGAGGAGGGGGAAGAGGGGGCCAGCAGAACAGAAGCCCTCCCCTCTCTGGCCGGGGCTGTAGACAGCAGCCAATGGTCTGGGTCTTGCTAGTGATCCGTGCTGGTAAACATCTCCCAATACACACACACACCACATCTCATCCGCTGTCAGGAGACTTAAATGTGTGTACTATGAATATAATGTCAATACTATTAAAATAAACATTATGCCAGTACAACATCAGGCTGATGCTCATTCTTGATTCTGTAGTCTTGGTACAATGACAGTACACTTTATGGCAGTAGAAATGTTTTTGTTTCAACCAAATGTTTGGGTTTTATCCTTTGTTTTAACACAACAACTTGTAAGAGGAGATCTGCAGATTGCAGAAGAAGAAAGACTGCATATGTGCATTCCTGTGCACGCCTATGTGTGCTGTGTGCGTCTTTGTGTACACACAACGTCCTCTGAAAACATGCTGTAGGCCCTGTTCTGCCCAACAGTGCTACCATATATATATATATATATATATATATATATATGTCGTTTTTCCCCAAGGAATATGTAGCTTATGCCTGTGCACACATCCAGTGATCCACAACACATAAAAAGGGAATGCATAAAGAGTGAGAATCTGGGAGGGGGGGAGAGAGAGAGAGAGAGGGAGGGAGAGAGACACATAGACGGGGAGAGACTGAGAGGGGCCTGAGGCTGTTCTGAAACCATCTCAAGTCACAGGAAAACAGAGTGAGCAGACAAAGCAGCCTCATATTTCAAAGGGCTCAGCTACAGAGAGAGCGAGAGAGAGGAATAGACCTTCAGTATATCAGTAGCAGATTTATGTCTCGGTGTCATGGTTTAGTTTGCCGTGCAACTGGCTGATCCCTGAGAATACACAAAAGCACCAACCTACCTGTGCGTGGGGCAGGTGAGGCCGGAAGGGCATGCCAGCCTTCTGCTTGGTCTGCTGCTGTCTGAGGAAGGACAGCAGCGCCGCCTTGTTCTGGGTGTTGGGAGGCCCTCCCGCACCGGCCGGCCCGGGACCCGACGCCTCGAAGTGGGACAGGGGCTTGGTGTTGTTGTAGCTCAGCATGGCTGCCGTGGCCAGGGCGCTGGCCGTGGGAGGGTGGCTGAGGGGCGCCCCGGAGGACGGATGGCTCAACATGTTGGGGTGGCCACCTGCCCCCTGCATGTAGCCCCCGGCCCCTGCCTTGGGCGAGCCCTTGTTGGGCTGCCCGGGCATCAGCAGCTGCTTGGGGGCGTTGGGGTTGAAGTCGTTGGGGTACAGCGAGGGGCTACTAGGCTTGTCCATACCAAAGGCGCCCCCTAGTGGGCTCTGGGAAGGGTTGGCTGACTGGGGCCATGATGGAGGGTGGGGGTGGAACTTGGCCTGCTGCTGTTGCTGTTGTTGTTGTTGTTGCTGCTGCTGCTGCTGCTGCTGCTGTTGTTGCTGTTGTTGTTGTTGTTGCTGCTGCTGTTGTTGCTGTTGCTGTTTCTGCTGGAGTTGGTTGTGGAGGTGCTGGACTCTCTGCTGCTGGGCGGCCAACTGCTGTAGCTGCTGGGCTGGAGAGAGGTCTTTGGAAACCTGGGCCCCGGGGGGGAGGAGCTGTCTGCTGGGGGGGGCCTGCTGGGGGAGGGCGGGGGAGGAGGCCAAGGAAGAGGCCACAGGCGAGGTGGTAGGGAGCGGGGGAGGGCCTGAGGAGGTGGGCCTGACGTGGGGGGGCCCCGTGCACGAGTCCTGCTCGAAGGCGGCCGACGCCGGGGAGAACTCGGCCTTGACGCTGGCAAGGTCGGGATGCATGAGGACCGGGTTCTGCTGGCTGGGGGTCACCTGACCGCCGCCGACTCCCCCGGAGGAACCCGCCGCACATCCACCGCCGCCGCCGGCCACAGGCCCGGGCCGGGCCGGGGGCAGGTCGGGAGGGTCCTTGCGGTCCTCAAAGCCGTCGTTGAGGATGTCCTGGATGTCCTCGTACGGCACAGAGCGGTTCAGCTCGTCCATCAGCTCCGTCCACTCCTGCTCGTTCAGGTTGAGGTCCGGGAAGAGGCTGTTGGTGGCTCCCCCTCCCGACGGCAGCATGCAGGGGAGAATGTCGTCCGGCTCCTGCTTCATCTCCTTCAGGCGGAAGTCGTGGTGGTGGCGGTGCTGGTGGTGGTGGTGGTGGTGCTCGGCCGCCCGCGCGCCATCGCTGGGGTCGCCGCCGGTGACGCGGTTGCCGTTGGAGACCAGCGAGTCAGCTATCCTGAGCTTGGAGTCGAGGGGAGAGCGGGGTGGCAGGCTGCCGTTGGCCGTGCCGTTGTCCAGGCAGGCCTTCTTGGTGGGGGGGAAGCCGTCGCTGAAGCCGTTGGCATGCTCTCGGCCAAGCGGCGAGCTAGCACTTTCCAGCTTCCTCTTCACCGTTTCCTGCAGCTGGAGAACATAGGAACACTCAGTTACCACCACAACACTCATGTAATACAGGCCTGATCCGACACTGGGCAGCTTCAGAAGCCAATCTTATGAACATTGTCAACATTGGGACTCCTTGGTTCTTTTTGTTTTATTTGAACTGTGGCCCAAAAATAACTATGACTGCCATCCATTTGCTCTCGTCAGGAATCCATGAAATGTGTGCCTTTACAAAAAATGTAATATATAAGATGCATTGTTGAGGGATTTACAATAAACATATTTTTTCATTTGATACAATGAATGTAAATGCCCAAGTTAACAATAGGCCATCTGTAAATTATCAAAGAATTTTTATCAGAGAATGTGACATGGGAATGAGGGTAAACTGACACGAGACCAAACTGACAGCAATCCGTACATGTAACTGTGACGATGTCATCTGCATAAGTTGGTGGGAGCGGAAGAGCGGAATAGCATAGGCATATGCTTTCTGTCTCTGCCCCTGAGACAGACAGAGAAAGAGGGACACTTGGAAGGTGTTTGCATTACCTTTAAGTGTGCAGTGTGTAGAAATTAAAAGGCATCTAGCAGAAAGGATTGTTCTAGCGAGTTTTCACTAGAATGAGGCCATCCTTAAAAATATTTCTGTTTGTCGTAACCCGACCGACCCTGTCAATTTGGGACTGACCCAAATATTTACTTTTTTTCCCTTTTAGTCCGACCGACTTGCTGTAAACTTTCGTTTCGTTTTTTACTCTTCAATCAACTAATGCAAATACAATAATACACTATAAATTATATTTTAGTAAGTATTGTGAATATAAATTGCCTACATACAGCAGTGTAGCCATGGTTTTTTCAACAGGGTGGACTTTTGCAAAGTAGGGTGGGACACTATTTTTTACATTACATTTTTTGATTCCGATATAGGCAGTACAGCAATTGCCCCACAATTAAACAACACATGATTTTCACGTGTTCATCCCCGGGGGGGATTTAAGGCACAACATGCATTCATGTGATTTTAACATCGAACATAGACTTGTCAAATAGTCAACACCATGGAGAAGAGAACCATATAAAGTAGCCTGGGCTAAATATGAAAAGGTTGTAGTAGGTAGGCCTAGGCTACTGCGAGCTATTTGTAAACATGTAACAAAAATAAAACCTGGTCTGTACAGCCTGAACCCAAAACACTGATTCTGAAGAAGGTACTCCTCAAAATAACAAAACAGAACAGAACAACTTCTGACCAAGAAGGCTATTGAGTTCAACAAACATTTCAGGGATTTTCAATTCTCTGCGCGCGTGCTGACTGTTGGGTCAGACTCAGAGAGCTGAAGCGCTAGGGCAAGCACTGGACTGGGTAGACAGGTGGCCAGGGGCCGCCGGGGCTGGAGAACTCCTCACACCCGGAGGCATGGAGAGAGCTGAAGGACAAGGACTGGAGGTGGTCGTGGACGAGGTTGAAGGCAGCAAGACCGAGTCATTGTTGTCAGCATTGATCCTTTCTGTAGTGGTAAAATCTAATCTTGGTTTCTTAAAAAATGACACCACCAATGTTTGTTTTGACATATGTGTAGCCTAACAGAATCACGATTGTGGACACAATGGACGCACGCTGCGGCCGCCTGCATAGCGCCTTACCCATTAATTAAAGGACAATGCACATCACAACTTGCCCTTTGGGCAAGTGGCTATTAGGTTTTACTTGCCCAATAGCAAAACATACTTGCCCTAAATGGAAAAAGTATGCCTATTAAGAAAATGTTTCACTATTATGCAACATATCAGGAAAATGTCACCTGTAGTAAATAGCAGCCTACCATTGGCAAGTACTACAGCAATCAGAATAAGAAAATGTATTTTTATTGATTTGTGGTGATTTCTTTCCTGAAACAAGTCCATGGTAAAGTCTATGCCACCAGTCTGTGGGGTGGAATTTGTTGACAGTCCCTAAAACAGATGGCAGCCGGAACGTAGATTTAAGTGCTTTTATATCGATAGCAACAACTAATGTCGTTGTGATCTTTGACGATACGGTGTCCTAAACTGTCCTCAACATACTACCCCCATAATGTAGTGAAATTGTGTTGATGAATCCGATTGCGGGGTAAGTCAAAACTGCAATCGGTTAACTTTTACCCACTGTCATGACGGACCTATGGAAACTTCTCCGTCCCACTTAATAAGAAGTTCCTTTTTGTTTCACATCCTGGCGTCGTCTCATTTTCAGGTGTCTTTATTATTTATTTATATTTATTATTTTTTACATTTACCTGGCACTTGGTCAGTTTCAGAGGTTGAAGGAACAAAATGAAAGTGATAGTGCGATCCAGGCAACCCGTAACCCGTGTTTCCACAACCTCACTTTATATCTACATAGGTCGTCAGGTTTCGACATTAGTCCAGAACTACTGTATTAGGAGTCCCAAAGGATGCGTGTTTAATGAACAATCATAATGGCTATCTTAGTTGTAAGCTAGGATCTATGGCTTTACTGAAAGATTACCTAAATCAAATGAATAAATCTATCAAGGAATCTTGACTACACAATTCTGTCGTAAACAATGACATCATCTTTGAAGTACTGTCGTGCTGATGATTGCGGGAAACTATACGTTGTTTAACGCTGGTTAATTAGGCCTATTAAAGGCATGGTCTAATAATTATATGCATATTTGTATAGTGCATGGCATGCTTTCGTAATAGAAATGCTTTTCTCATCGGAGAGAAATAAATTGTAAATAAATAAACAGACTAATATTCCTGGTGCCGACCAATAAGAGCAGCAACATCTTGTCGTGAACATCCCTACCCACTGCTAGATGCCACTAAACCTTAAACACTGCACCTGTAAAGCAAGGCAGTGACGGAAAGAACAGAATGAGGAAGTGTCAGCCTTGGGCCAGAGAAAGATGGTCAACATGGATAGAGAAATGGATCATTTCTGAGAAAGCCTCAAACAAGCCCCTACACAGCTAAAAAGCACAAAGACAATAACCTAAAAACATAGGGGCTGATATTTCAACTACAGCAATTGGCAGATACAAGCTTGTGTTTTTGACCCAAGCCCACCAAACTAAAAAGGGACTTGAGCCTCACTCTTCAGGTTGGGAGTTCAGGTGTGTAACATTTTTTCACCTTGTTAGGTGAAAACGTGTTCGGAATCTGTTAATCCCAACAACAACAAAAAAAAGCACACACCTGGCTTCTCGCCAGACCACTTTACACACCTGGCCTGTGACAGTCCTCCTCCCACACTCTGCTGCAGTAGCTCTAGTAAGTATTGTAGTGCCGGCTTAGGTTTTGGACAAATGAAAAGGCACCGGGTTCGATCCCCTATGTCCACAGTCAGGCATCCTTGAGCGAGAAGCCATAAAACCTACCTGCGCCATAATAAGGTATGGGAATTAAATCTAAGTCGCTTTGGATGAAAATGACTGCTAAATAACTGAATAGTAACTACATAGTCCAACCACCTCTAGCCAACTCATTTCCATCTGTATAGAGGGTGATGTGGGGGTGGATGGGGGGTGAGGAGCCCCTCAACAAAAGAACGAGCAAGAGCAGTGTGTGTGTGAGTGAGTGTGAGTTCACCATGGCTATAAATTAATAAAACGATACACAGACACTACACAAAATAAGCCTGTGTTCAGGAAGTTAATGGGTCATGGGACTTGCAAAGTGCAGGCTCTTCCTCTCTTGCTATTGGCCAAAATGTATTCACGCTTTAGTAACAGATCTTTATGACTTTCACTCTTGCGTAACCAATAGGCAAACAGCAGCACGACATTCAGTCACCACACACAACCAGTCTTGTTGAGGCAGAATTCCTCAGAGAAAAATAGGTTTACAAACGCATACAAACACACTACAAATAAGCCCTTAACTAGCTTGTTAACATGAATTGCTTAAACACAGACAGAGGCTTCGCTTTGAGCACTACTGAACAGTCCAAGTTCAATCCAAGATGAACTAGAACAATTCCGACCACTTGCTAGCATAACGCAGTTAAGACTTTGGTTTGCTCTCCAACACGCAAAACATGTAATGGTTCTCATCCAACTTGACAAGCACGTTTAGAACATTGACAACAATAGGCAACATGGCAGATGTTCGACATGAAAAAGGTTCAGTATGAAGGGGCTGGGACACACCAACAGGCCTTTCATGAATGTACAGAAAGTCTGACATTTTCTGGATGATCCCCTGGTGGGGCTTTGTGAACAAAAATGTCTAACCAACCAGTGCCCTAGTGTAAAGTCTGAAGATTCTGAGAATTCACAACGAGCGAGTGGGCGTGTTGCTGAAGTGTTGAAGTTTCCATCAGACTGGCGCGAAACCATGACCATGGAGTGTAGCTTGGTTGTACTTTTCTCTTCTTGCCTGTATTTTTCATCCATCGTCTTTCTGCTTCCACCCTTCTGTTGATATTGTGGATATGTCTAAATAAATGCAGCATTGACAAACGCAAAGAGTCAGCATCACGGAGTTGGTAGCCTCCCCGCCAGCTTCGAGAACACGAAGTCTGCTGCATACTTTTTGTGTCATGTCCTGACTCCTTCATGCTCAACCCAGGCCCCACTCCTCGCCTAAAGTATACAGAGTATCACCAATATGTGTGAACCCAACTGTGAACCCGCTTATGTGTTGCATGTGTGAAAGGACAACTCCTTATCCTCTCCGGACCTCATTCTCTAGAGATAATCCAGATTTCATATGTGAAGGCCTATAAGAAAAGGCATAAAGAGAATAACCGGAAAACTAGATCAACCAAGTAAAGAGAAACCTGTTTTTCATCTTCAAACTGTCATACAGCAGAAGCAAAAGGAGGTTATTTTATTTGAAGTACTTATTTTAAGTTATACTCCTTTAAAATTGCATTGCAATGTTGCATTGAACAAATAGAAGTAAAAGTGGTTCTTAACTAAATTCTAGAACCAGGGTTGGTAGCGCTGAACTCCATCATAATCCTGGACCATTACACAGTTTAACCATAACAAGTTTAGCTTAATCAGGCTTGGAAAGGAACCGGTAAAAAGGATTGATCCTTTGTTTTAAAAATAAACCATTTAGCGCTGCTTTACCAGTGAATAGCAAGCCCCTTTCATGCCAGCCAGCATCCCAGAGGAGGAGGAGACTCCAGAGAGCTAGGGTCAAACAGGTAACGACAGCCTTTTGTAGTTTGTATTAACTCAGTGGTTGCCTCTTAACTCTGAACTGCTCCTCTTGCTTAAGGTTTTGGATTGGATCATCAACGCCTGTCATCAAGAGCCAAATGCAGGTCAAAGTTGGCTGGTCTGTGTTTTTATGTTGTTAATAGTAATATTCACTGTTGAGTTACATAGCTGATGCTTTTTCCAACACAAATTAAAGTGAATCAGATGCACGTCATGAGCAAGTAGGGATAGGCATCTTGCTCAAGGATTCCTACACGTTATTCTGCTGCTGCGCACATTGAGGACCCTTTCCACTAGATTATCCTGCTCCAACTTTCATGTCCCATTTATGCCCAGCTAGGTGCCACAGACACTTAGTATTAATCAATTGCTCCCGCTTGGAAGACTAATGTTTAATAGATAACAATGATTATTAAACCCATATTAACCAGATGAGTCAACTCATTAGTTGCTCAGCTAAACCGAGAATCGTGTTTTTTGGGCAAGTCAATTAAATACGTACTAGAGGTCTACACTCAATAATAATAATAGAAATTAACATGAGTTACTGCCTTAGTAACTTCACACTCAAGTGTGCAAGAGAGGAACATAATTTCTCTCTGATGGAAAAAAGGAAGCAATAGAGGATTCCACTTCACTGCTCTTTATTAATCAAGCAGGCGCAAGTGACTACGCTTCATTAATGAGCAGGTAGGGTATAGGAATCTCACTGAAAGAGGCCACAGATAGAGTGTGGACATTTGGGTTCAAAAACAGAACTTTGCAGCTAGGATTCAAAGATATTACCCTCATGAATAGCACGAATAGAGCATGTCCCCGTTGGGGCAATAAGTATGAGAGAATGTTTTGCAGTTTATGGTTGGTTTTGGTGGTTTCTAGATTGTTGATGACCACATTATTGTGTGTGAACAATCTGGTGAGAACCCTTTCTTATTCAAATTAAAATACCAAAAAAGCTACTGACCTCAAAACACACCAAACCCCCAATAGGTCTACCTCTATCCATATACTTTGGTACAACATAAACATAACTGAAATGACGTTATAGACCAAGAAAATACTATATATATATAACTAAATAACACTTGAGTGAAAACAACAGGACTCGCAATGATTAATATCAGTTTAAATGCTTTGATTGCAGGAAAGCAGAGGGCTGCTGAGGAAGTGTTGACATTTACAAACTACAATAAGGAAGAAACCCCTCTTCCTGCATAATAAAGGCAACATAGGCAAAGTGAGTCTAATTGATAATTGTAGAAACTGCAACTTTTGCAAGAACAAAGCAACAGGTCCAGGTTTTCACACACACACACACACACACACACACACACACACACACACACACACACACACACACACACACACACACACACACACACACACACACACACACACACACACACACACACACACACACACACACACACACACACACACACACACACAGATTGTTAATGCTATATGAACTGAAATTCAGGCTCCATGTGTTCTGGGCTTTTCAGGGAATTCCGACCCAGGTGACTTTAAGGATCACTAGGGGTTAGGATGCTTACCGGGAGGCTTCAGACACTGGCGGTAAACCCTGAATGTTCCGGCCGGAGTCTGACACCCTTGCATCTACACCATCTTACACATGTCCATTTTCTCACCCATTGTCCTCTACAGTCCAAATCCCTGGGTTGATATAGTATCTAAACTCTGAACACTACAGTCAGTGACAAGTTTAAACAGTAAAATAAAGACTTGCAAAGTGAAGGATTAAATGTTTTGAGGAACAGCTTGACAACATTAGTTGCTATCCAGAAACTCTGCTAATGAGTGTTTACTAGCGTTATAATGGCAGGCCTGTAGACACCTCAAAACTCCATCTCTAACCCTATGCCTCGAGTTAAGTATTGGGCAGGAGGCAGGGCTGTGTAGTGGCTAAAGTGGTGAGGTACTACTGGCTGGGTTGAATCCCCAATACTTGAGCAAAGTTCCTGACCATTAGCTGCACCTTAAAATCATAGACGGTTCCCAGCCTCTTAAAAAATCTCAAAACAATAAAAACTACGGACTTCAGAATCAGGTCACGGGTGTAGTGGTGAATGTGTTTTGACCTGCAGCCTAAAATATACAGGGTTAATTACTCCAATATCTGCAGTCTACCTACAGGCATCATTGTCCTACATGTTACTTTCTACCTGTAGTCACTGCAAGTCACTTTGGATTAACTCTATAGCTTAAGAAGTAATAGACAAAGAGAGAGCAATGGACAGATCCAGAAAATTGGGTTGTGTTGTTGTTAGACTTACTGTGTGTGGTTGTTATTAGACTGTGTGTGTGTGTGTGTGTGTGTGTGTGTGTGTGTGTGTGTGTGTGTGTGTGTGTGTGTGTGTGTGTGTGTGTTCCACCATCACATGCTGCAGTCCTACCTGCTGACTCCAACCAGATATCAAAGCACATACCCACAAGCCATTCTACCATTTCGCTGACATGCTCAGCAGAGTGGCTCTATACATCAACGTTTCCATTTGATTAAAATTCAAAACACCTGAAATGCATCCGAGCCGATAACACGAGAACAATTTGAATTCTGGAGCACGTTAAAATAGCATACGAGGCTCTCAGACTAGAGAGTGCGTTGGCGGTGACAGAGCTCCTCTATACTAACATACAGCATGACAACACTAGGGTCATGTGATATCTCTCTCCTCCCCCCCGCCCCCCGCCCACCCCCTACCAGAAGACGCATGGCTACGAAAAAACTCAGCCTCTGTCTGGAGCTGCACAACTTCAATACACTGGCTTCATAGTGACTCGCACGTTCAATCGCACTGAGCTACAACCTGGCACAGGCACGGCCTCTCTCTCCATCTATATTTATAAAGTCATTAATGGCAGCTCTTCAAGGATAATGTCCCTGAAGCTCTCCGTTGTAGATACCTGTAACCTCGGATGTATTTAAATAATATCGACCACCAGTAGTCTGTTTACATGTTCACATTATGTCGACCACCAGTTGTTTACATGTTCACTTACCGCTATAAGTGTGCTGTTCCTGCTTTGCTCCCCTGGCGTTCCGCTGTCCCCCAGGTCAGAGTTGCTGCCCACGGTCCCCGGGCCCCTCTGTACCGCCTGGTCGCTGCTTTGCGGGGGTTGCCTATGCTTATTCGATCGCTTGGCCTTGGTCTGCAGACATCGCTGGTGCAGGGCGAACGTCTGCTGTCGTTCCAGCTCCTGTCTCTCCAGCGCCGTGTTCTCATAGCGGTTCTCGCAGCCGTTGTGGTGCCGCCGAAAGAGCTCGATTCGCCGGCGTAGGCGCTCCATCACCGCGCTGTGCCGCGGTGCAACATAATCCGACATCATCAATACAGATTGTTGAAAACTCCCGGCTCAGGATTCGTGCATAAAATGCTGAATTTGCCTCTTTTCAGTATGGGCGTCTACACCCCCTCGCCCTTTACAAAGAATCTTCTGCTGGCTTCATAGAGTAAACCTTTGTCTTGCTAATGGCCTTTAGTCACGAGAGAAGTTACCAGCCACGAAGGAAAATGCAAATCGCTAGTGCAATTCCACCTCCCGTTTTGACATATCAATTACTATGAATCACATTTTTTATAACTTATATGAGGAGCAGCTATAGCCCTTCTCTGGAGTGCCGTTTGCAGACACCGTGCAAACCCAGAGCCTTTTACAAAAGCCCACTCAACAAACATATAAACCCCGCAGACATAGTACAACCGATCAAATGTATAGGCAGCCAAACAATCTAACCCAGGCCGATGTTTCAGTCCACTTTCCAATGTACTGAATTGATACAGTTCCCTTATTCCACCCAATCAATGGGCGCACGGCTAGCCTATTATGCTAACACATTCCTCCACTTAAAAATCCAAAGTTGGGACTGAGTGTGGAAAAAGTCCGAACTTTTACATGTCGACAAAGTTCAGTCCTTTTAAGATACACCATATGATTTACCCCGATGCTACCGCCGACTCGTCCGCGACAAAGAGCCTTGTCAAGTGACCCATGTATGGACCCTTGTCCTAAAGTTTATTTTTTGCTCTAGTATTAGCTCTAACAGCGAGCCAGGCTAGTTAGCTCGTCCGTTAGCCTGCCCTAGCTCGGGAGGCTGACTGGCTCCTTCCACTCACTAACTTGACAGGGTTAAAACTAACCGGGAAATACCAACAACACACACACAACAAATGTCAACTTTTCAAACCCAGCCGCACTGATAACAGTCTACCTAGCTCTCCCCATGGCAGCGCGACTTACTGTGGATCAAATGTTCTGCTCAGGCGTTTCTACGGCATCTGTTCTACTGCAAACAGCTGATCCTCCTCCCGAGCAGCTACGACTGGCTAGCTCGGTCACTAGCTAGCGCGCCGCTAACCCCTGTGAGTCGACGGCTAGCCGGGCTAAGCTGCACTGCAAGCTACGTAGCCTAGCTAGCCGAGCGCTACCCCCGTGCGGCTGGCTAGCCGGGCGAGCTAAGCGGCGGAGCGGCTCGACGCGCCGCGAGCCACGGACGTCTCTAACTTGAGCCGGGCTAGCTAAGTAGCCAGCCTGACAGCGTTTAGACAAAGCATGATGCCCAGGCTTCAGAGTTATTTCTTTAACAACTTAGTCCACGTCGATAACCCGCGATCCCAGGCTGAATCAGACCACCGACGTCCCACCAAAAGGAAGAAAAGTGTCCGCGGAAACCCCGCCGTTGCAACTCTTTCTCCGGGTGCTGGCTCTATTGTTTTCCAGCGGACAGGCAGGTCTCCGGCGCCATTTTGGGGCAAATATTTTTTTTTTACCACCTCCTCCAGGAGTCATGTCGCTGTCCCCACCTTATTAGTGAGCGACAGCACAGGCAATAAAAAAAACATATAATGTTGGTTACATTTCTGCGATTAATTTGCTAGCAACACACAGTAAAGACTCAGGTGACAGATCACAGCGTATGATCTACCTGAGTCGGCTCCCGGATCGATCCCTGAATGGTATTGAAACAACTTGACAATGGTCATTTCTGAAAAGTTTTAACGTGTACAGAATTGTTATTATATTTCAACGTCTTTCTGCTGTTTTCAACTTTCAATAAACTTTTCTTGACCCGATTGTCCCCCAATTAACAGCTAAACATAATACCAACATTTTATATTATTTGTATAAATATTGCCTAATATTATTCCCAGAACGGACGATTGCTATAGTGATTTACCCCTCATCTGCAATGCATTTACGTGTTAGTTTACATTCCACCAACCAATCATCTGGAGTTCCTCCTATTCATGTCTCATTTGTTGTGTAGGTTTAAAATAATAATAAAAAATACATTCTTGGGTCTTAACTCAAGTACTAGTCTGTTATTCCATTTCTCTTACAGACCTACAAATACCTCAACGGTAGCCCATGGCATCCCAGATATGACAGCTCATCAAGGAGTTGCAGAGCATCTGTTAGAATGTCATCATGGCAAGCTCATTTTTCTCAGATTCTGTCAACATTCATTACATGATTTGCCACCAAAGAACATGACATCATCTGGATGTGTCATTTTATTCTGTACAGGGTTGAAGCATTGTAAAATCTGCTACCTCCATAGGTAATTTGAAAGAAAAATATAGAATCTGAATGTCCGGGGTAATTACATTGAATAACATCAAAGTAAGCTACTCTGAATTTCATGAATTAATGTGCAAATACCCGAAGTTAATCTCAAATAATGGTGGGTAGAGCAATTTATGGGAGATTTGTGTGACAGCTCAACCTTTAAGTAGTTCCTATAATAGGTTTTCTTCCAGAATTTCAGTTTGCATTTGTCTGAATAAGTGGATGATGATAGTGGAAGTGAATCTCAGAAACACAGGAGGCTGGATGTCACCCTTGTATAACTGACACAGCAGTCTGTGTGTCTGTACTTGATGGTCATTATCATCATGATGAATGATTAATACATTACTATAAATCTATATGGTGATAAACAAGGGTAATTCAGGTCACTAAGCAGCAGTACAAGCATTAGGGAATGAACACAAAACCTTCCGGCAAACGACACTCTGACCAATACATTATCCTAGATTGGCTGGCACTATGGCAGACGACAATAGCAAATGTCCATCATTTTGAGGTCATATTATATTCTTAATTATGGAATTCTCCATAATTTTTCATCTATTAAGAGCTTCAGATCTCTTTTATAGTCCTCAAAGGTTCTCCACTGGTAATACAGACCACCAGCACATAATAACAAGTACAAGGCCTCAACCAGGCCGCACCTGGTTCCATGGTTTACACCGCTCTGTCAGCTGGCAGATGGTAAACCCAAGGGCCCTGGAGTAAAAAAAATGCATTCAAATGTTTTCAAAGAGCACACATTTATTGGTCTATTTAGTACGATTTGTACGCTTTGAGATGATAATAATGGTAGTCATAATGGATTCATCTTGATTATGTAAGAGTTTGAAAAGTTTCTGCTAAATGCAATTATTATTTAATTATACATTTTAGTCTTCAAGGGCACATCGCACAAACCAAGCAGCGCCTCCCCACCACCCCCAAAAAAATAGTCATGGTACAAGTAAAATTACTTAGGATTTATAGCAATATACCATTGATCAATTGATTCATTAACTTAGGTTTCATCATTATTATTTTTTTTACTTCATACAAAATTAATAAAAACTAGACAAAAGTTTTCATTAGATCTTTTATTGATCGTTACAGTTGGGGAGTCGGTTTGGACAGAAGCTGTCCTGGTACCGCACAGCTCCTCTGGATCACAGTATCTCCCTTCAAAGCGATCATTCAGCTCGTTCCTGTAAATCATCTACTTCTCTATCATGTACACGGAACAAGCAGAAATCAGGCTTGCTGACAAGTTAAGAGTTAAAAAATAAAAAAAAAACAAGAACACATAATTAAAGCAGAGTTAGACAGTGCACTGTTCAGTCCAGACGTCTGCTATCTAGGCAGCCGATACCAAACATGACTAAATTGAAACTAGATTTAGTTGTCGCAACAGTGAGAAAAAAGAAAAGAAAAAAAATGGAGGAAAACATCTTGTGCCAAACTCATCCTCAGAATGTTCATCATTCACATCTTCTGGATGTTACTTCGGACATTCTTGTTCTCAGACGTCCAACACAAGGCCCGGGGGAGGTGGGATGTTGGATGGCCATGGATGTCTGGTTTACAGTGAAAACCAACTGGCTTTGTTTACCCTTTGAGATTATCCAACATCTTTTGACATCTCCCGACATAAAGAAAAACATAACAAAAAAAGGCTCCCATTTCTCCTCTCCTTGAAGCGGAATCTAAACCAAGTATTCCGGATTGAACCGTTAAACCATTTGTTGCCATGAGAAACGATGACGTGACAAAGTAAGTCGCAGCTACAGGTGAGCTGACGTCTGACCTTCCCGAGTCTATTCCTTACACAACATGATTTAAGATGTTCCTCTCACTGCTCACCATCACGAAACACTTCATCAGCCGTCTGAAGTCACCGTGGAACGACCAATAGGCACATGTCTTGATGGTGAAAAGTGTGAAGGGAGCCAATCCTGGTCTAGCTACTTAGCACGTCATATAAATACATCAGAAAGCTCACATATACAGGACTAGATTTTTGCTCATCCAATTGTCTCCAAGTATTACCGTTGAAGTTCTCCACTGGATTTTGCAATTGGACCTCAAAATGGACTAAAAATGCTCCGCAGCATCAGACAGCCTGCTCACAGAAGGTGTGGTTCAATGTGTAATCTCTGGTTCCTTCACAAGTGCCAAATCTTTCGAAACATGGGGCAAATAAACACAAAACTCTTGAACTCTACTTGTGAACGGCCCGCAAGTGAGTGAGTCTAAGTTTAAAACAAAACAAGGAACATTTCAAAACTCACTGATAAGCGATCCTCTTTTTTTAGTGCCTCCTTCATTTCATATGGGGTCAATTGGACAGAATAGAGGAGTCTCCCTGGTCTGCTTAAGAGTAAGGAGGCCGGTTGACAAATTGGGTTGTGTGTGTGTGTGTGTGTGTGTGTGTGTGGGGGGGGGCGGCTGTCTGTTGCTGCTGCTGCATAATATTTGAGCTCCAAGATGAGCTGAGTCACCAGAGACCACGCCATGCGTGGGTGATGCTGACCACCAGGGCTCCATTTCATAAGCATGACTCAGTGTTGAGGAACCCAGGAGCGACTCCCTGCCCTGATAACCCAAAGCTCCTGCCAGCCAAGGTACATCACATATAACTAGCGCCCTCTAGTGGACCAACCAACCGGCTGACAGACTGACAGTGTCTTGCAGTGCTAGAACCTGAACACATTGCTTTTCTACAAAAGTTACTCTCAACAAACTACTACAACCGGTTAGTACATAGACTGGAGGAAGAAAGAAAAAACACTTAGAAAATCAAAATAACAAAAAAGCCATGCACAGTATTTATATAATAAAAAAAAAAAAAAAAAAAAAAAAAAGCAGATTTTTGAACCAAACAGAATGAACCTCAGACATTTCCTCTCAGGCCTTGACCTCGGTGGGGCGGGGAACATTGGCCAATCACCACCGCATACGAAACACAAATGGACACACACAGGGTCATGCAGGGGGTGAGATGTTTAGCATCCCCTAAACACAAGGATTTCACTGATATTACAACATTAACAAACGTGGAGGCGCTTTTCCGTGACCAGTGTCTGTGCTACACAGAGCCCATCTCACTTTGAACGAACACAGAACCCGAGAAACAGCAGATCAAAGAGTGAGGGATGAAAAGAGTGACAGAGGGGGAGGGGAAGAGAGATAAGGGTTGCGGAGATGCGTTTTTCTAATGTACAAGCTCTAGGGTTGCCCATTAACAAATTGAACAAGGGCTGCTGATTGGAGCCAATGAGCAGAGGCTACAGAGTTAACAGGTGATCTAGCTTATAAGTTAAATAACAGGGCAGCTAGTGGGCTAATTAAACACTGTTGACGTTGTAGGTAGATCGACATGGCCACCGCCGCTTTGCTTCTGCTCACATGATTCGGAATGGTGCAGGAAGTTTATAGGAGTTATCCTTTCCAGGGAAAAAAAAAGATTAAAAAAAATCCTTGAGCTACATGGTTAATCGGTCTTCATCATATTGGAATCATCATCATCCTCAGTATCAGATGTCCGCGGCAAAAACTGTGGTGGCGTGTTTTGATGAAAGACGGCGCCACTGCTTTCATTTGATCTACTCCAACTCAAAGGAGGGGGGGAGGGGGTGGGGGTGGGGGGTTAGAGTGGAAGCAGAGGAGAGGATGGAAGACGGGGGGGGGGGGGGGGGGGGGGGGGGGGGGGGGCGGCGGGGGGGACAGAAGGGCAGAGCTCTAATAGCCTGATCAGTCCTTCCTGACTCTCCTGTTCCTGGGAGATCTTCTGAGGACATCATCCTCCAGCGTCTAGACAGACAACACATACACAGGTGAGGTCTTAGAGGGACACACACACACACACACACACACACACACACACACACACACACACACACACACACACACACACACACACACACACACACACACACACACACACACACACACACACACACACACACAGGAGCGTGTTGGCCTTTCTATTGAGCTCCTCCTACCTCAGCAGAGGCGTCGTTGTCGTCCTGTGCTTCCTCCTCCTCTTCTCCTTTCTCTGCAGGGCTGTCCTCTGCATCGCTTTTCTTATCTGCTGCTACAAGACAACACCATCAATGGACAGCAGATGCACACACAATGCACCATAATACAAATCCCCGGTCCCTGCCCTCCCAGCAAACAACTTTCTCTGCATCAAGGGGGGAGGGGGGGGGGAGGGAGGTCCTTAATTACATGCACCTCAAAAGGCCACCAGGAGTCGCTTTCAGAGGAAAGCGTCTCGTTAAATGACCAAAGCAGCGGTACGAACGTATCGAGAGAAAAGGGACGAGATGAAGACCAACCTTGAGCGCTCTCCTGTTCCTCCTTGGGGGCGACTTCCTCCTCCACCGCTTCCTCCTCCTCTTTCACGTCTGGCTGGGGCTCGTCCGTCTTCTTGTACTCGGCCGCTTCGGGGGACTTCTTCTGTTGGGACCGGGAGAAGAGAGGCCGCGTTGAGACCAGCCCCCTTGGAACTCAGACACGTCTAGAGGTCGTAGGTCAGGGAGGGGACGACGGAACCGGAAGTTCACAGAACCCTTCCTGTGCTTTGATGTATCCCATGTTATCCTGTGGAGGGCTCCCCTTTTGTTTGTGACCGTCTTGCTAACTGACGATTTGTCGGGTGTATACTGTCGTGCGTTTCTGGATTGTAGGGTTAGCAGAAAGAAAGGATTTCCCCAGAGGGATAATAACCATTTTGAACATTGAAGCAGTCTTTGTGATAGGGAACTGTACAGGATCCCTCCCCACGGCTAGCATGATGGGGAACTGCACCGTAGGAGTAAGACATCTAGGTTCAAAAGATGCTTAGCTAATCCTCCCCAACCCCACCTACAGTCTTAGTCCCAGGAGACCCAATTAAAGAGGTAGATAAGATGGCTCAGCACATCATGAAAGCACTTTGAAGAGAGCATCTTAAAAAATAACCCCAGTTTTTACCACCAGGTGTGATGTAAACTTACCATTAGTAAAACATACTATATCGTGAAATCCCCGGTGGGAGCGTGCACACAGATTAATGACAGAACAGTCCCCCCAGTGGACTGTGCCATCAGCTCTTCTAATTGCTTCAACATCACAATCAACACCTGGTGCTAAAATAGGGCCCCTTTAAAGTTTAAACTAGACACCTTGATCACTACGAAAGAAAAAGTGGGACCCAGCGAGAATCAACACCAAACACACAAGGACACTTAAGGCCACGATACATTCTGAAATTGGCATATTCACACAGGCTGCTGATTAACAGGGCGATTGCGACAAAGCCCAATACAGCCACTGTGATTTATGGGCTTGTTTCATGATGCGAGTCGCGGTGAGGCGAAACTCAATCATCCACAGGATATTGTTGACCGCAGTGTATTGGGACATGATTGCAAAATGATGGACTTATTGGGCTGAGTAGTCAGTACCCTGCACCCAAGCCAGATACGGCATTTCCATTTGGTAAAGAACCTGTCGTTTTTGTCCACGCAAACACGCCAATGTCTGTTTTACTTGTTTGTTTTGAATATCGGGGCCTTGAGAGCACAAGGCGACACGGCCCCGAGACCGGCGCGGGGCTAGTATGGTCTAGGGGTGACGAGGGGGGGGGGGGGGGGGGGGGGGGGGTTCGGTACGCCATGATTCACCGCGGTGGAGGCAGGGACAGGGTTGGGCTGGCAGGCTCCCTTTAGCTCCTCCTGTAATCCCCTGAGGCTGAACTCATTCCCAGCTCTGTCTGCAGAACTCTGTGGACAGCCGGGGAGACCGCGGGACGGCAGGTCAGTACTCAATCATACTCATACTACTCATATACGTCCTCGCGTTATTGACGGTAGCTGTAATAGAACCAACTCACTAGTAGCTACCATTTCAAAACAGTACTATGCCACAGAAACCTAAAGTTTAAACTCTGTGTTTCTGTCAAATGATAATGATTTAAATAGTCCATTCTTTATGCGTGGGTGGCTGTGTAAAAGCAAAAACCTTCTGCGCTATGAAAGTGAAGCTTCACGTGAAGCTTCAGTCTCTTAAGCATATCTTGAGGAAATATGCTTTTCCCCACTGACACGTTTTCCGTTGTGCTCCTGTGTGTGCCAGGTTTCTGTTGTGGGGGTGACTCGTTTCCAGCTGTGCTGCTGTTATGCGTCTGTTGTTATGCATCCATCAGGTGTATCTGTCGTGCGTGCGTACTGTGCGTTGTCTGACCTTGCCAGTGCAGCAGAACACGATGATGAGAACGAGGGGAAGGGCCACTGTGAGTACGTAGACCACCCAGAGCCAGGGACGCTCCTCGGCGGCTGTCAGCATCTGTGTAGCCAGGCCAGGCTGAGAGAGAGACAGAGAGGTCAGAGCATACAAGACATCCAGATCCATCATTATGGTCACTTAGTGAACATCACAAAAATGCCCATTTACTTTTAGATGCATTAATGGGTCCTTCTCATAATGAGTGCAACACCACCAATTCCTTTTATGTTGATTCCTTGTGCGTTATTCGTAGATACCGTGTGCCCATGGTCCTGTATGTTGTGGTCAGTAGCCTCGAGCACAGATATTTATCTCATCCTGGTGCTGGGACTGAACGAGTCCTTATCAAGCAGTGCCTCAAGCACAGATTTAATTCAGGATAAGAGGTATTGTATTTTTATGCCGATAAGAATATTCATTAGGGAGCAGAGAGAGAGCGTCAAACAATCATCCCATTGCTGTGGAAACGGCACTAACCCCCAGAGCCATCTCTGGCAACATCCATGTCTGTCCCCCACGGGGGGATTCAAAGCCTCGGTGGCATCGTTAAGTCTACTAGAGACTCTGTCCTCCTGGAGTCTTTAGTCTACTGTTGCTACAACACAAACTCCAAAGCACCGGCAAAACTCAAGACTTAAAATGTTGGCGTGCATAAAGACACATTTGCAATTTAATATGAATATGGGGATCAAAAGCATGCTTGATTATCTATGCACTACAACGGGGCTATAGATTTAAACAGGGAATAGTTTTGTGGCATTGAACTTGCTGGAGAGCTGCAGTGCAGGGTAGCCTGTTAGCTACATGCTACACAACCCGACTAGAGACCCAACCAGTCAGATCTCCTGGAATGACCATGAGGACAAGTCATTCCAAGAAATAACGATGGCAGGATGCTGAGAGAAGTGACGGGGGACACAGAACGAGGGATGAAGGAGGGACAAGGAAGCATTACTGTCGCTTCCCTGGCAACAACAAAGACAGGTCTAGGCCCACCCACCTCTGCAGCGCCCTCTGCAGCCTTCTTCAGTCCCCAGCCATCGGTGGCCCACCTATCGGCGGTGTTGCGCTCGTTGGTGATGAAGAAATTGTCGAAGAAGATGTCAGAGGACATGGACCAGAGCTCCAGGCCCACGGCGCTGAAGGGGCTCATGCGGAACGGGTGCAGGTCCTCGAAGAAGTCTGGGTTGGCGACCTTGCGGGGCTTCCACACGCCCTACGAGACCGGGGAGGAAGAGGGTGCGCCGTTGAGTTTGGTTCTACTGTTCAGTGAACAGAGGCCGGGTCTAGTCTAAATACATATCCTTTTAGTCAAAGCAAAAGATATTTTTTACACACACACACACACACACACACACACACACACACACACACACACACACACACACACACACACACACACACACACACACACACACACACACACACACACACACACACACACACACACACACACAGTTTAACTTGGGTTGAAATGTTAACGCAATTATTATTTTGGACACAAATAATCAATGACTTCAAAATGATATGGTTTTGGTTACAGTCTCATTTTTTCGTTCCATGTTGAGGTGACATTTTTAAACATCGGCAGGTAGTTGGGGTTGATCTCCTACCTGGTAGTTGGGGTTGTCGATCATGGCCGGCTTCCATTTGCCCTTGTAGCTGGGGTTGTCAACGCTGGGCCTCTGCCACGCGCCACATCCTGGGGCCGTCTCGCAGGCCGGGTTGGGCACCTGTGGAGCCTCCCACTCGCCATCCATATCCTCGTCCCTGGAGAGGAGAACCAGAGGAGAACCAAGGGGGGTCACTAGGGGCTACTGTGGCCTGGTGAGTGAGCGTCCTTTACCGTCACTCGTAGGCTTTCACTTGACGCGACATGCAGTGAATACTTATCTTAAACATATCATCACGGCAAAAAAAAGGGGGTCAATTATCCTGCTCAAGGATGCTTGCACATAAACTATGGCCATTGGGTTTCAAACCTTTCTGGTTCACCCCATCACACTACCGTGGCCCCTATGTGTCCCCTCCTGTGTTGTGGTTTTCCTTTGCTAAACTTGCTCAGATTGACAAAAGAAATATGACTGGCTACAATGACTAGAGTGCCCCTTTGGTTTATGTTACACTACAACTTACTGCATAAAGAGTGCAGTTTGATTTGTATTATATAAAAAAATTGCAAACCAGTCAATGAAAAAAGCACAAACGTATACGCATACGTATTGACTTCTAGAAGGAGGCTGGGATGAGCGGGCCTAGCATGTTGATGAGGTAATCAATCTCATCTCCAGTCTATAGACCAAAACCATGCGTTAATGAACCAAACACTTCCCGAGCCGACCCCCATAACCCCTCCATACACCGGTCCATTCATCATGGGGGGGTCGTACCAGTCTATAGACCTAAACCATGAGTTAATGAACCCCCCCCTCCCATACACCGGTCCATTCATCAGGGGGTCGTACCAGTCTATAGACCTAAACCATGAGTTAATGAACCCCCCCCTCCATACACCGGTCCATTCATCACGGGGTCGTACCAGTCTATAGACCTAAACCATGAGTTAATGAACCCCCCCCTCCATACACCGGTCCATTCATCACGGGGTCGTACCAGTCTTCGGGTTTGAGGGCTTCGGGGTCGCTGATGTAGTCAGGCTCGTGGTCGAGCCAACCGTCGGGCTTCACAGCAGCCTCGTCAGGGATCTGAGCAGGCGCATCCTCATCCCTACACACACACACACACACACACACACACACACACACACACACACACACACACACACACACACACACACACACACACACACACACACACACACACACACACACACACACACACACACACACACACACACACACACACGTAATTGGAGTAGTTTTAAAAAAACATTTGTAGTGCTACAGAACCTAGTTTAAAAAAAAAATCCAACAAAACACATGCTTGTTAAATAACGGCCAGATAATGTTACATTTATCAGTTTCTCTGTTCATTCCCAATGCCTTTTGATGAGATGCGAACCCCACATGTTCAACACCAACCATTTGTTAAAACAACATGTACACAGGGCTTGTGGCCGGCCAGTCTACCCAAAATGCAACACTCACCAGTCCTCTGGTTTGATTGCGTCGGGGTCCTGGATCTTGGGCATCTCGTCCCAGTCTTCTGGCTTGTGGTCTTCGGGGTCTTCGATCTCGGCGGCGGGGTTGACAGCGGGGGTCATGTCAGTGAGCAGGTTTCCACTGTTCACCACAGTCTGGTCAACCAGCACCTCGAAGCTGTTGTCAGGGTTCAACACTAGGGGGCCACAGAGAGACCAAACCCATCAAGCAGGGAAAATCGAATAGCATAGAGCAAGCATTGGTTTCCTAGCGTAGATAAGGTGAAGATTATACATTACATAATGTGTCATGTGTGCATTACCTAGCGTGTGCTTTTCCTAGTGTGTCACATGTAAATTACCTAGCACGTGCATTATCGAGCATGTACCATGTGCATTACCTAGCACGGAGCATGAGCATCTTCCAGCCTGTGCATTACCCATTACGTAGCATTTCCATAACCTAGAATGTAGTGCATTATCTAGCATGTAACATGTGCATTACCTTTCATGTGCCTTAACTAGCATGGGGCCTGTGCAATACTTAGCATGTGCATTATCTAGCATGTAGCATGGGTATTACCTAGCGTGTAGAGGTGGGTCTTCTTGTCAGTGTAGTACGTCCGCAGGTCGGCGTCTGGTTTCTTGGCGTGTTTCTCCTCGTATTCACCCGTCTTTGGGTTCTTGTGTCTGAAGATGAAGTGCAGCTTGTAGTCCTCGCCACACTTGTCCGGTCCGAACATGATGGTGTATGGGGTCTTGTCCACAAACTGGTCCTAGACAGCAAAAGGCACACAGATTTAACACTCAAGATTAAATACAAGCCACCTTATGTGCACAGCTCCTGATAAGAGTATGGATAGTACAGAAAATAATGCATGCGATTGCACCAGTATTTTTGCTTGTATACGTGTGTGTGTGTGCGTGCTTGTACATATTTAGTCAGACAGAAATTATGTATGGATGTATGGCTGCGTGTCTGTGAATGTGTACGTGCCTTTGGTTATGGGACTATTTGTATCCGAGCTCTGAACATATATTTGTATGCGTGTCTGCATGTGTATATTTATGTGTGCATCTGTGAATGTTAGGGATGCACCAATTGCCATTTTCTGGGCCAATTCCGATTTCCGGTTTTTCCTGGGAATATATGGCTCATATTTTTGGTATTAGCTCATTTAGAATCGCCCCTGCCAGCTTCAGAATGGCTGCCAATGTGCATGCACAAACCTGTCCTTAAAACAACCCTAAACGTTAAACACGCTAAACACGTTTTCAGTAATGTGCAACTCATCGAGTGGTTAGTGGTGTTCGTTGATTTTCCAAATCAAGTATCGTAGCGAAATACATTTTCTGCCGTGTTTTATTTGGCATTTATCGCATTTTGTAAATCCAATTGATTTCTGTTGGAAGACTCATTGCTCGTTAGTCAGAAACGGAAAGGGGGGCTGTTTACGTTTGGTTGTAGTCTTTTCACTCGGTTCTCAATCTCAACAGTAGGGCTAGAACCGAGCGAAAAGACTACAACCAAACGCAAAGAGCCCCCCTTTCCTTTTCCGTTTGTTCATGCACGTCGCCAGGCATTCTGAAGCAGGCAGGGGCGACTCTCAATGAGCCCAATACCCGAGACAGGACCAATCGTCAAAATGTCGGTGTCAAACACTCCATTTCATCCTAGACAACCCAGAAAGGGGTCTCTAAGTGCAAAACACAGGCATTCTCCTTTAACCAAGACTTTATTTTCATCTTCCCAACGCACGTCTTTGACTTTTGAAACTTTTCATGGGTACCTCAAAGACGCAAGGAAGCGGCGAATCAACAGGTAGTGCGGGGAGGACGTTGTAGATAAGCCTGCACTGCAGTCAATGCAGTCGGTCCGAATAGATAGATAGATAGATGGATAGATCGAGCTAACAAGCATGTTTCTTGTATATTCTGTGGTCTAGTAGTGAGTGATCAACATTGAATAGACGGACAAACGTTGATTATTATTATTTTTTTAAAGATATTTGGCTATTTGGTGTGATATTTCATACACGAGCGTGAGAGCGTGAGATTGATGCTGAAAGCGTGAGTGTCACACCAGATGCGTGAGAGTTGGCACCCCTGCATGTGCGTGGCTGTGTGCACGTGTGCTGCTGACGCTGCATGATACGGGTGCATTTGACCGGCTTAAGACCGGAATACTTTTGACCGACCAGCCGGTCATGTGAAAAACTGCCGGCCACTCAATCGGTGCATCCCTAATCTTTATGTGTACGAGTCTATATTTGTGTGTGTGGTCTTACCAGGTCGAGGTCTGGGGTCTGAGTCAGCAGCTTAATGTAGGCTCCACCACAGTCAATACCAGTCTGGAAATTCACCTCATATCTTCAGAGACAGAGAGAGAGGAAAGAGGGGGACAAATCAGAAAAGACCATAAAACACTAAGCCCTCCAACATAAACACACAATGAGACTGAAACGCTACAGAGGAAGGTTTAAGAATCATTGGGCTTCAGCTGGAGACGTGTGTGCACTCACTGGAGGATGAGGGGCTTGGTGTCGAAGATAAAGGGTCGCAGGAGCTGAGCAGAGATGGCGTGGTGCTTGGCCCGGGACTTAAGAACCAGACCTTGGTCTCCGGGGAGCTTGCTGTCCTTCATGTCCTCCACGGACCATTTACCTGGAAAATACAGCATGGGTGCAGGTGTTAACATGGTTACGTGGACACCTCACTCCACAGAACACCTGGCACGGCTTGACTGGACGTTACATGGCGTTTCTCCATATGATCGTCTGTAGATAACAGTTGTCTTGCGGTAAGCTTACATATATTGAGCCGATAATACGCGGCAATGACTAAATGTATACATTTTAATTAATGGGTATGAATCTAGGAGAATTGCCATGACGCCACACCATGACAATTCTGATTTATTATTTTAGCTATTTTTTATTTCTCCTTAAGGATGTTTCACTGGTTAAGCATTTTGTGCTATATAAAAAAAATCTATACAAGTTTGATGATCGATTGACTGGTCCATGACCTACCATCATACTTGGCGATGTCCTCATCTATGTCCTCCTTCTTGGCTTTGGACAGGACCCAGCTGTGAACCAATCAGAAACAACAATACTTCATTTAAAAGACACATGGATATCGTCTGTGTGATCAGCATAAAATCAATGCAAACGAAAACCGAGTGGCTATGCTTTCTGACACATCAGTGTGGTTTTGAATCATTATATTGACCAAAACAAGAAGTTGTCCCAGCCGTTATCTACAGCCATAACTAGACCTAAGCCAGAAGCAAGTACGAAAAGGGGAACATAATTTTAACCACATCAGACAAATGTGGGAGTGTAGGACAATGGTTCATTAATAGTGTTTTGAAAGCTTTTGAAGGACAGCAATTACAGACCACATTCTGTGGTCTGTAACATACAATTTTAATCTCAGAATCACTCGCATGGCTTGTGTCAAGGTTAATTTGTGACTGAATGTTACAATGACAAATTATTAATTGTACAGTATTTGTAATTTAGCAGTAATTTAGCAATTAAGCAGAAATGGCACACAACTGTAACACCCCACGGAGGACTCTGGGTGAGGACGCCCATAGTGAAGGAAGGTTTTTGCAAGACCAATCCTGAGCATCCTAATCAACGATCAAAGGGGCAAGAGGCTTGGTACAAGTGTCCCAAAGATCAACACATTCATTTAATATTCAGATGCCGTTGTGTGTCTGGCAACATCAATTATTAGCAAATCAAACACTCCCGGACTGGTATTGATGTTTTCACAAGAGTTTAATCCCCTTGTCAATGGAGAGATTTGCTACAAATACACCATCGACCGTCTGGGAAAGAATTACTGTGGCTTTGATTTGCGTTTAGAAAAGCAACGGCCCAGTTTAAAAAGAAAAAACACTTTCTTTTAAATGAAGACATTTAAAGGGATAATCATCAAGGATAATGTTTATAGTGATGTTTTGTGTGTTTGTTTTAAAAATGAGTTATTTTTTTCTAGTGACCAGATGATAATTTCACATTGATCCTTTGTTATTCCAGCTGTGTGTGAACCCTTCACAGCCCCCCACCCCCCCGAACACACACACACCTGAGATAATAATCCACAGATGCTGACAGACTAACCAAACACATCAAATTATTTCATCATGAATTTGAAAACACTAGTTTAAAAAAATTTAAAATCTAAACTACATCCAGACCAGTCATGGTAGGCGGTTGACCTGCCGATAAATCCCAGGCTGAAAAACTGGTTGCGTCATTGTAATATATATTTAAACCAGACCAGTGGATTTCAGAAGTCCATGCTAGCAGAGAGCCACAGGTTGCAACGGCTTCAATGGGGGCTCACCTGTCTAGTGTCCCCCGGTCGAATGACTCTGCAAAGAAATGTTCTCCCATTGGCTCTGGTGCTTTGTAGGTCACCTAGACAACGTAACGCAGGAAGAGCCGTTAAGAGGGGAATGCTGAGTCACTGGTACACTGGGGAGAGCGGTTCAATGGTTAACCAGCCGAAACCATCAGGGTCTTGGTTGAGATAGCATTAAGTTAAACAGGAATACATTGTCATCTCTATGGAGCAATGACATTCATTCATTTGTGTTTGGGCTGGAATAATTAAACAGTGACATTAATTAGAAACAGCAAAATACGGCTATATTGATAAAAAGTCAATTAAGAAAAAGATAAATACACCGCACTCTTGGTCCATTTCTATCATGTTCAATTTGTTAAGGACATTTTTAGGAAGAAGGACTGTTTTAACAATCAGACTTATAGTAAGTATTAACAGGACCATGAGGTTTCATTTCATTGTCTTTAGTATAAGAAACGAGAGATGAGGTGTCATACTTTAGGAATCACCGGGGCTGCTGGCTCCGCCTCCTTCTCTGCCTCCTCTTCCTCCTCGTCTCCGGCGATGCCCAGGTCCAGGTCGTCCTCCACGTCCATCTCGTCTCCCATGATGTCCTCTACCAGGTCCTCCTCGGTGGGCCCCTGGGCTACACTCAGGCTGATCAGGGCCAGGGCCAGAACAGCAACAACGCACAGCCTCAACTTCTGCGCCATGGTCTGGGGGAAGAGCATTTTACATCATTAATCATTACGTCATAGCGTAGTTCAATCTCAGAATCACTCACATGGCTTGTGTCAAGGTTAATTTGTGACTGAATGTTACAATGACAAATTATTAATTGTACAGTATTTGTAATTTAGCAGTAATTTAGCAATTAAGCAGAAATGGCACACAACTGTAACACCCCACGGAGGACTCTTGGTAGTTGTTAGTTTTTAGATGGAAAGCGGAAACCAGGAACCCTATCAGAGTCAGAACGAAATCCCCTTAATAATACTTGATCAACTATGAATGCTTCTAGTCTAGATGAAACATTGATAGGGAGGATCTGATTTTCAGTATGTGCTTACTGAGTGGGGCTTAGGACCACTATGGGCTCAGCCAGATTTGTATCCCTACATCCGCTGCATCTCTTCCCAAACACATTATGCATTTTGCACCAGTGCAGACTCGATGGCGGGAAATTATGTGGGCAAGAGAGATTGTAAGTCTTGTAAGCCAATAAGAGATGCGCAGAAAAAAAACACTCCGGGCAATGTTGGAGACCAAGAAGGATTTGAACGCTTCATATTTTGAAAATAACGGGAGGATATTTGGTTTTTGCACATATGAAATGGAAAAGATTATAACTAAATGGAAGCTATAACCAAGCTAGCATTTATGTTGGCTAGGAAACCCAGGGAATCACTTCACAGTTCAGATAATTCCTTTTACACAGCATCATATTATTGCTGTGCAAGACCAAAAGATCCATGGCAATATCCAGACAGATTCAGTGATAACAATATTGATTTAATGTTTTGCCCAGCTCTATATACGGACAAGCAGGTCATGTTTTTCTGAAATTGTGGTAGGGCAGGGTGGGCGGGGGGGGGGGAACTCAAGGTGGGTTTTGTTGAGATTCTCATTAACATGATAATGAACTGTGGAGATGGGAGCTGTATTGATTCATAGCTGTATGGATTTGTAGCTGATTGGATAACCCTAAGAAAGAGACCATCTTACCTCCCATCTACCAAGAAATGCCATATTTTTTTACATTTCAAAAAAGCATTTTTTATTATGTCCATTTCTATGTCTATCTATTTGTGCCTCATTTGCAATTCATTCATTTTAATATCTTTTGAAGAGCCTCCCCTGAAGCATTAATAAGGTATTCTGATTCACCACCAACAACCCACGAGGAAGTGAACCCCGTTTAACTGGGTGTTGAGAATTGTTCCTGTCATTGTAGACCAGGCACACATGCCTGTTGACGTGCACCCCCCAACATTGCTTACTATACAGCTGGCGACAGGCCTAGGACCCTGGTTGCCCTGACACCCGTTGCCATAGGGGCAACAGAAGACCCTTAGGATGAGCCGCTTTAGAGCACTTTGCCCCTAATGAGATTAGTCCCCATGGAATGAATGCACCCCGGGAACACACTGTATTCAGTCCATTCAGCCATCTCTTAAACACTACGGCCCTATAGAGTAGGACGTTTACTCCTTACACACACAAACCGTCCTATAGAGTAGGACGTTTACTCGTCACACACACAAACCGTCCTATAGAGTAGGACGTTTACTGCTTACACACACAAACGGCCCTATAGAGTAGGACGTTTACTCGTCACACACACACAAACCTTAAAAAACAACATCAGAGAGTGACGCAGTCGCACATTAAAGATTTGTTCACGGCTCCTATGCTTCCAATTTCCGCGGTGTAGTGAAGAAAATCACTCGGGACACTAACCCGGGAGTGTCCCACGAAAGTCTCCACCTCTTGACACCAACAAGCCAGCACATCTTGCCTCTTTCAACCAAATTAGCACTCACGTGTTAGCCTGCCACACATATCACACAGAGATCGTTGCCAGGTTAATGAGCTTAGGAACATGAGATTAACATGCCTGGCTAGCCCAACAGGCCGAGGGATCATGGCTGATATATGCCACAGCCTTCTAATTACAGAGCACCAACCTGCACTTATCTTATAAAAGCCAAACGCTGCAATAATAAATCCTCTCAATCTGTCAGTGCCATTTCATATTCCTCCAACACATCTCAATATTCTTATTCCGACAGTAGTGTCAGAGCATAGTTGGGGCGGCTAGGGGGAGTACCCCTAACTTTATCAAGCAAATGTGTGTCAGCTTAGCTAGTCTACTAGTTAACAAACCCAACAAGGATTTGTTTGTTTTTGGGTCTGTTGGAGGTCCGTATTACTTAAGTGGGGCGTAAAAGAGATAAGTCACTAGCAAATCATTGATTTGGTTGTCAATGTAAATGGTTTACCCACACCGCATGGGAGACCGTGGTTAGCTAGTCTTTATTATCTCCCTTGAGGATCTAGGTCTGTTCTTAGCCAAAGCCTATCTCCCGGAAAGAAACACCCCTGGTCTTGTTGCTTGTCGTTCTCTTGGAACAGGACATTCCCGATTTACCCAGTATGTTAACACAGGGAGAACATACCAACTTAATGAGACAGCCACCCTAAACCCCACCCTTGGTTTCAAACAATATGCTATGCTCACAAATGCACTTTGTTGGGGTCATTATTATCACCACATAGGTCCTCAGTGGAGGAGCAAGTATAAACTCTGCTGGCAACTATCCCAGTTGGCAACACCACCACAACATGGCCCTGAAGAAACGAAGGCCACCTAATCTTATCTCAGCCTCTTTTGGCTGTAAACCCCCAACTGTCAGGGCTAGCCTTGGCAGGAAAAAAAACAGTGAATACTAGCATTAGTTAGCCTGCCAACGTGTGGGGCGGCTCTTCCCAAACTGGACATCCGGGTCATGGCTGGACACAGCAATTGAGTTCAAAGATACAATATATACCTCAACAAAGTCATTAAAGCTACGCCAGTGAATTAGAGGAACCAGCTAGAGTAAGCTAGATTTTGAAGTATCCAACAAAATCAACCCCCCCCCACCCCCTCAGTTCAGACCCCTCTACAAGGCCACTCCCCCAAAACAAGTAGCTAGCTAGAAATAAATTGCCTACCCCATCTTTGACTGATTGACAGTTTAGGATGTAAATTGAGTGCAGAGGGGAATATTTTCAGCAGGGGGGTGGATGCATTGCAAGCAAGATAAGGGGCAGGGGGTGGGGTCCCTAAAATAACAAAAGTAAAATCCAAACCCCAGCACTACAAATAGAAAAAGCAAAAAAAACGACTTCAATGTCTTCCTTCTTCCCAGAATGCATGCTGTGCTTAGGGGAAAGACAGGCATGGGAGCCTGGGAATTACACCACCACTCCCCTCATTCTTGACAGGGTCACATGCATTCATGTGCGGATTGGGAGGTGCAACCAGTCTTCAGGCAGGGAAACTGTCAAAAATTCTAGCTTTTCGCTTATGCACTAACAAGGCTCCAGGCTGTAACAGACAATATCCCATAATATTTCCATTCTGAAGCCCTCACTCAATAATCTCTTAAAACAGCCTCAGGAAAAAATGTGAAATACTCAAGGGTTGTTAGGTGAATCAACCTGCTCTCCAAGTCATCCATCAGATCATTTATGATAATAGTGAAGTGACTGGGTACATATTCTCCAACAGTCACGTTGAATTAGCATTACTACAGAATCTGTAACACATTTATGTCAAGAACACCATATTAACAAACTATAGAAAGTTACAATTTAAACACTAGTTAACCATACAGATTCATGAGAAGCTACTCCTAGAGACTAGTTTGATAAATGAGGTTGTCGTCATCAGTAAAATCCTCATTCACCTTAGCACCGGCAAAGGTCGTAGGACCAAATCAACTGACTACCCATTTCGGCCCCCACATTGTTGTACTAGTAAATAAACACACCAGTGTGTCAAACTGGTCTGACGACTACTGACCTCCCCTGTAATACCCGTCCAGAACTCTAAGTGCAAACTTTCTGGAGAATGTTCCAGAAAGATCCAAGCCAAACCGGTAGGTCGGATCCCGTAGGTCCCAACACAGGCCACACGAGCTTACAGCGTATAATGGCTAATTTATCAAGACGTGGGGGTCTCGGTGATGACCGGCCCATTCATTTGCACGATGAGCAGGTTAAGCTTGCTAGAGGATTTATTAAAGGATTTGCACCCTACCCACACATTCTGGGGCTCATTCAGTTCAGACAACGTGTATTATGCAGCAGCCTAGCCCGGACAGCCTCTCTGTGCTCGCAGTCCGACCACCGAGGCTCAGGTTGACAACCCGTATTCTGCACAAGTTAGCTGCTCCACGGCGGCTAACCAGTACCATTCAGCTATCGGTCCCGCTTAACTAACCATTTTTCCCCCACGTTTGTGAGAAAGGCCCTCAAAACTACAAAATGTGTTTTCATTCAAACCTCAAGACCACACATTACATGACAAAAAAGAGCGTAATTGTCCACGTTGCTGGCCAACATTTCGTAATGAACTCAACGTTAGCTAACGTCACAGTTAGCCTGGCAGCCCGAGAGAACAGCTTGGCCTTTAAATAACAACCACGATAAGCAACCGATTGTACACTGCAAGTAGGATCAATCGCAATGGTTTAATGGACGGATGTTGAATAAAAGTGTGTTAAAAGTGACATTTGTGTGTCAGTACGTACCTCCGGCTCTGTGATGTGACTACCTGGAACTACAGCGAGATCACGTGTGGATTTGGGTCAGTCGTTGCACAGCGAAAGCACCGCCTCTCTCTGTTTCTGATTGGTCCAGCGCACCGTATTCTTGATGGATTGTGTAAATTATCAGCGTTTCATTGGACGTGCCAAATGTTCATCTGAATAAATTGTGCCCGCCCACTATCTGCACCTCGTGGACGGAGGTGATTCGTCGAACTGGAAACAGGAAACGCATGCTGATTGGCTGGAGTATGAATGAAGAAATAAGGACGTGCGCTGATGATGATTTAAACACGTTATGGCTATACGGCTTTATACTAATCTAAAAATAAAACCTATCTGACTAGGTTATATTGTTGATTCTGTATTGCATCCCACCCACGGGTACCTTATTAATAAATTAATACGCCTTCCAATGAATTGTATCATATGATCTCGTAGCCGAAACTATATTGCCGTCAACACAATATATAAATACAGCCCATTTTGCAAATACCCTAAGAGCTTGCACGTTGTTAAAGACCTACAGGGGATTGCCTCGTGGTCCAGGGACCCCTGGATTGTCCCCTACAATGCCAAGGCACCTCACGTTGATTATCCCAAAGCCATTTAGAAGCTCTTGTAAGACATTTATCAAAATATTTAGTATGCAGCACTATTAAAATAAGGAGTCGGCAAAAAAGGGGCGGCATTAGCTCAGGAGGTAGAGCGGGTTGGCTGGTAAGCGGAAGGTTGCTCGTTTGATCCCCGGCTCCTCCTAGCTGAATGTCGTGGTGAGCATTGAGCAAGACTCACCCTATAATTGCTCCTGACGAGCCCTGCGTGGTTGACTCCGCCGTCGGTGTGTGAATGGGAATGTCAGTCAACACTGTCAAGCGCTTTGGATAAAGCGCTATATAAATGAGGACCATTTACCATTCAAGGAGTCGATAAATGGTTGCCCTAATTCAATCGAAATGAGATATAAATCATTATATTATTTAATTGTTTTGGGATACCTGAAAGGGATATGTGAGATATGTGAATGGATTTATGTCCTAATCAATTGGGACAATTCCAAATTATTTGTATGCCTGTCTGAAACAGGCCACGCAAAGTCCTTCAAATTTATATAATTTAGCATTGATATTTTACTTGCACAAAACCATGAAAATATAAGAAAAAGAAAAGATCAACCATATCATTTTAAATGTCTGGCTTTATTACAATTCACAGATTGGATAGAAGTTAACATAATCAATTATAGTTTATCTAAAGGATACAAAATACAACACAGGAAGATAATAGCAAGGCATTCCAGTGCATCTCCCAAGAAACAAGGTGGCTGGATGGTTCCTGATACCAGCATTTTGTGGAGTTGTGGACGGAGATGTTCCACTGTTACATGGCATCTCTGAGAGATGCAGTCCTACCATGTACATGTCCATCTACTTCATACTAGTAGACCTACTTCTGCTCTGTAGTAAAAGGAACGTCCAAATGGATAGCACAAGCGGGACAAGACGGTTGTGTCAAACGTTTCAAACCATCAGGAACTCAAGGTTGGAAAATGTGTGTTTCAATGCCGGTCTGCTCAGTATAAACCAACTGGTTCAGAGATATGATCTCATTTAAAAAAGCCGACCCATACTGTTAGAATATAGGGCGTCTGTTTCTTCAGACTTGTGTGTGGGTCAGGCTTAGACCCTTCAGTAATACACCTCGATGTGTGAAATACGGATACAAATAAATGAAATCTTGAATCGCCCTGCAAACCCCATCTGTTTCAGATGAGATTTGAGTAGAGTAGAGCACATTAGAGATGAGTAGAGCACAGGAGAGGGGGCGAAGTCAGCAATAGAGTAGAGACCATTCGAGTAGAGGAAGGGACAGTAGAGGAGAGAGCAGTAGAGACATAAAGAGGAGAGAGGAGAGGTGAGGAGGGAGTAGAAAACAGGACGTGGGATGGAGCGTACCGTTTGGCCCTACAGTCAGTATATCCTACATCAGCTGACGCAGTAAGATGTGTGATTCAATCATTTCAGGCCGATTTTTTCCATTTGCTACTCGTTGACAAGAAACAGATGGAGGAAGAGACACTAACCGGAGGCTTTCTATTCCTTTATCAATTCTGTTTGTCTTCCCCCATCTGTCTCCTTCACTCTACAGCACGCTGCACATCTGGTACCGACCCAAACCGGGCCTCCTTATGTCACATTAAGGCAAATCACTACAGCCTACCCACTGGTGGCAAACATGGTTGAGAGGAAATCCAACCAAAGATTTCTAACAAGGCTTCACAAACATCTGTCAAGGCTTCACAAACATCTGTCTACTGCAGTACGTTATTGATTATTTTTATATTTAAAATTCGGACATTTGTGCACTTTCTCAGCTAAATGAGTCTCTCCATACCACCCCAGCTCATTGTCCTTATATATACATATTGACACACTCTGAGAGATTGTTCAGGTGACTGTGTACATTTATATGCATATTTCCACAAACATGGTTATTACTGGAATATACTGGTGGAATAATGTAGAGTAGGATGATCCAGACAGGTCTTTTTTCCCACCCAAGGAAAAGGGCGAGTAAGGACAGTGAAGATGCAAAAACATCTTTGATTTCCAAGCAGTGACTTCAATGTTAAAGCATCATCAAAAATGGCAGGGCTATCTCGTCCCAGGCCGTTTGACAATTAAACCAGTGTTTTC
The DNA here is from genome assembly GCF_964030765.1 of Micromesistius poutassou. Lineage (NCBI taxonomy): Eukaryota > Metazoa > Chordata > Actinopteri > Gadiformes > Gadidae > Micromesistius > Micromesistius poutassou. The sequence goes on along the minus strand of NC_140276.1, from coordinate 19,538,590 downwards.
AACGCACACCTTATGTACACATAAATACAGATTTGTACTAAATACAGAGTCTTAAGAATCATCTTTGTGTGTACTGTGTCTTGCGCTTCCCAGGCGCGTAACGAGAAGAGCCCCCTCTCAATAATAATAACGTTTCGTCCTTAATCTCCTTCCTCTGCCAGGATTTTCATAGATCGAGGCAGAGCCGAAAACCGGCCAGCAGGGGGTGCCATTGCACCACCGGCGAGGGCACTCGGTCAGCGGAGTCCTGGGAGGGTCCAGGCTCCTCTCAAGGCTTCCGTTCTACTCTGCTGCTGAACGGTCAGTGGCTGTTTGAGGTATTGCTAAGGGAGAGAGGAAGGATGGCTGGGGATGGGGGAGATCGGCTGGGGCTGGCGACGGTAGGAGTTCACTCTGCTTTTCTGATGAAGATCTGAAAAAAATAACATAAACACATTATTATTGTTTATTATATGATTATTATATGATGATTATTATATGATTATTATTGTCATTATAGAAGCAATATTGATTCAATATCATAATTGATGTCTTACAGTGATGTGTTGATCATTGAGACATCACAACAATGCATTGTTCATTATAGGAGACTCTCTCTTATCTTCACCAGCTGCCTCCATATACCTTATGGCGCTTTGACTAGAATCACATCTAGTCCAACATGATGCTTCACCCTTTCACAGTGTCTCACCTCACTGAGAATGACCCACACTGGGGAGTCCGTCAGCACCGTCAGGCGAAATGCCTCCAAGGGCCCAAAACTGGGGTCTACCTCCCCTTCGGCGATCCCGTTCTGGAACATTCCTGAGAACACAGGATAAACCAGTGTTAACAAGTTGGTCCACATGCGGTGGAAGTTTGGCAGTTTGGAGTGCAAGATACAGTGAAGGAAAATCACACAGAATATCAGTATTTGTGTGTTCTACATGACACTCTAGTTTTTGAAGAAAAAAGAACAAACAAACATGCACATAAAATGTACAATATGACCACCAGCAGTCATTTGATGATGAAGATGGGATAAAAAATTTGACCAATCACATCGCCTCTGTAACTCACTATGTAGTGGATGGAAGTGTTTCAAACCCCCACCAAATGAGCCATGTTCAAGTCCCTATGGCCCTAGCGACTAATTACGCAACATAGGATGGTCTGGAGCAAGACATGAATATTCATCAGTTCCTAGTTCTGTGTGTCTCCTTATTGCTTGAGTCGAATCCATCGTCATTAATCAAGCTCAGTTCAGAGTCTTTCTAAATGAGCCTGAAGATGGAGTTAGCTGAACGTTAGCTCTGTAGGTGCTCAACCGTTTGAGGCCCAACAACGAAAAGAACAATCAAACATAAACAACGCATAACATTGTTATAGCAGTTTGGCCCTAATATGATCTCTGTTGGAGATGGTTTATTTTTTGATGTAAGTATGTGGGCTTCACATACCACAGGAAATATGATGTCCCCCCCCCCCCCCCCACCTTCGCCCATCTATCTCCTCTCCTCTGTGAGGTGA
>NC_140276.1:19519581-19532081 GCF_964030765.1 Micromesistius poutassou | reverse complement strand
AACCGAATCCTCAGGTTGGCCTTCTGTCTGTCACAATGTTTCTGTTAGAAAGAGCAAGAGCGAGAGAGAGAGATGATCATTTGGGAGTATTATTAGTTATATGGTATATATTTTACATTAAATAGTATTGGGGCCTAGAAGGTAAGTGAGAAGGGAAGGAATATGTAGATTTTACAGTTCATAAATTGTAGAGTGTGTTTTGTACTAAGTCTCAGGCCCACTTGAGTATAGTGTGTGGGAACAAAAGCACCCTACAACATTACAACGGTGAAAGCATAACAAATGATAAAACAGAATATAAAACAGCACAGCTTGAATGCATCATTTAGTAGCGGCATCAACTCTACTCTATTTTTAAAGGGCGACCACACTAAGAGTGCACAACAATGACAGCATGTTAAGTATGTTAATCCTTTCTGTCTGCTGTCTAGTCACCAAAAAGTGAAATGAAAACTGAGACAGTACAGATATCTCTGGTAAACGGCATTGTGATTCCTTGGTACTGGTAGCTTGTCTTGCTAAGGTCAGCATACTAGGTTTGGGTTTGGTCACTCAACGTTCCATTAGAGAAGAACAGTAGGGTTACCGTGGAGATAGGGAAATCAGATGCAAACACATCATGCCCTTCCTGCTTTTCCTGATAATCACACACAATGTTTGCATTGCTGTCGTCTGCATCTCGGCAAACTTATTTTCTGCATGAGGTTTGCTGACCGCTTTAGGTGGGATATTAACAAAAGCTTTTATGCTGCTATGTTCTTTATGCTTGTCTCTCTGTGATGTGATGGGGCTGTTGCTAGGAGACCATGGCGCTATAGGAGCAAAGCTGTTTCATATCCTTCAATGAGTGTCACCATTGGTGGTGCTATTTCTAACTTCCCACAAACTTCTGACTGCAAGAGAGCTTTAAAAAACTGAAAACATTGCCTTCATACCTTTGAAAGTAAGGTAGAAGGGATCAAATGTGTCTATCTGAAGGTGACTGCCGCTATGCGGAATTTCAAGTTGGAGGGGGAACTCACCGCGTCCTTCTCTGGATTGCACACCTTGACCCACATGATGTGATCCAGCAGCCAATCGATGGGCTTGTCTTTGTAGAACATTAACATAAACTCCACGATGAGCGACAGGTCTATCGACTTGAACATCTTACCTGGGGAAGAGGAGATACAGATTCAGATTGAGAAGAATTTGGACTGAGCTGTGGTGACCCTCACCATCTACGTTTCCACATACAGAAAGTTTCCACCACAGAGGGTGCTGGTTTGACCTTCCGCTAGTGGTCATATTAAACCGGTGGTAGCAGAGCTGTGCTGGCGGTACACAACTTTTAAAAACCCCTGCAGACAGAACGGGCCATCTGTTTAAATTGAGCCGAAAAAACGTAGGCATATTCTATTAGTACACTTGTGGGTTTACTGGGCAGTTCCTCGTGTCTAAAGGAACAAAATGGTGGGTTAACTGGTAGGGCTGGGATTCAATTGGGACTAATTAATTAAAGGTTTCCCGGGTTAAAGAGGACAACCAAACCACACAGTAGCCCTCAGGCTTCACAACTCAATCGGGTTCAGTTCAAAGGCATATTGATATTACACACATTTACACACACACACACACACACACACACACACACACACACACACACACACACACACACACACACACACAAACAGCACACACTAAGAGAAAATGTAGATACATAGAGAGACGCACACTGCAAGACTTAAACAAACATTACTAACAAACGCCAAAATCCTTGCACACACACCCACAGACACACACAGACACACACACAATATGGATTTCATGATCTTTCAAATGAAAATAATACATCAAGAGAAGAGAGGAGAGGAGAGGGGAGGAGAGGAGAGGAGAGGGGAGGAGAGGAGATGAAGAGATGAGAGGAGAGGAGAGGGGAGGAGAGGAGAGGAGAGGGGAGGAGAGGAGATGAAGAGATGAGAGGAGAGGAGAGGAAAGGAGAGGGGAGGAGTGGAGAGGAGTGTGTGTGTGTGTGTGTGTGTGTGTGTGCGTGCGTGTGTGCGTGCGTGCGTGCGTGCATGCGTGTGCGTGTGTGTGTGTGTATTTGTGTGTGTTTGTGTGTGTGTTCTATTCAGAATGTGTGCCTGTGTTTGTGGTTTAGACAGACTACAGTCTACATGGTGACCTATAGGAACTGTCAGAAAGAAGTAGCACCAAACCATATTTCCTCTGCTCAGCATTCAAAGATGAAGAGTTGACTCCTTCCAGATCACAGGTATATATGAAATAACATATAAAGGGCCTATTATATATATATGACATAGAATATCAATCGAGTCTTCTGCACAGCAAGGCGTCTAAGGAATAGTGACTCTCTCTCTTCCCCACTATGTTGTATGGTCTCTCTCCCTATCTCTCTAGTATTACATAGTAAAATAAAATATTTTATATATAATATATATAATACAGTATACTGTAATCTCTCTCTCTCTCTCTCTCTCTCTCTCAGTACTCTCAACTCAGTAAAGTCTCTTGTCTCTGCCCTCTCTCCGGCAGTAATGAAACATGACTATTATATATTGCCATCTACTACATTAGCTCGATCGATAAATCCCTGTTAGATATTTAATTGCTAGGAGAAAAACAAACAATAAGTGAAGCAGAAACACAGCCAGCTAATCCCGGCCTGATAACTCACTCTAATCCGCTCTGCCTTAAAAGCTCAGAAAACGGCATCTACCAGACAAAACCCCCACTGCTCTGAAAAAGTCCTCTCTACCCTGATTTCTATGCCTCTACCCTAACAAATACTCAACTACTCTGAATAATTCCTCTCTACCCTGATATCTACCCTTCTACCCTGACAAATACCACACTAGTCTGAAAAATCCCCCCCTACCCTGACAAATACCCCACTACTCTGAAAAAACCCTCTCCCTAAAATATAGTACAGTAGAAACTAAAAATCTAAATGACCACATGAGAATCCATCTCGCTAGGCCTCACGTTATGTGCTTCACACCTAACCACAATGGTTCAGACTTACAGGGTTCTACGTTGTCTACATGATACGTGGCAGACGGTGTAATCCCTTGATAGGCTGATGGTTCATCCAATCGCCTGCCAATAAACCAGCCCTTCTCCATACAGTGTTGAAGGATGGCTTTCCAGATGGCTCTGTACAGCAAACCATCTGGCGCATCAGGTTGTGACAAAAAACCCGCTACCCTGAAACAATACCCCTATACCTTCATATCTACCCTGAATAAATACCTCTATACGTTGATATCTGCCCCTCTACCCAGAAAAAGTACCCCTTCATATCTGCCCTGAAACAATACCCCATACCTTCATATCTGCCCCTCTACCCTGAAAAAGTACCCCTTCATATCTGAGACTTCACCCTGAAACAACCATCCTGTTTTCAGCTACTTTGAAAACAGACCGCTCTACTATCTACCCCCCTACCCAGACAGGTGATATACAGTATATCTTTATATTATTTTATTCAACTTCCTCCCAGGTACCCAGGGTCAGATCGTTGAATACGATTAGTGGTTTCCATGGAAGCACACCTGGGACGTCTTCTCTAATGAGGGCCTTTTCAGAGACCGCTACGGCAGATCCAGAGAGCAAGAGATAGAGAGAGCTAGAGGAAGACAGGGGAGAGAGAAAGCGAGAGAATGTCTTGCACGATGGGTTTACTTAGAAACCTATTAGAGTGGAGAAGCCAAAGCTCTTGGGAAAGAAAGTGATGCTGTGTAATTTTACGTGTGAGAAAATGAGTAAGGCAGACAGATGGGGATATGAGAGAGAGAGAGAGAGAGAGAGAGAGAGAGAGAGAGAGAGAGAGAGAGAGATGTATGACTAGGGACGTAGTGGTTTTCTATGAGAATCTCTCTCAGGAAAACAAGAACATACAAAGCACTAATACTCATATTCTCATCCATCTCATCCATATCTACTGCCTTACTGTCTTACTAGCATTAATAATTCATATGATGATTTGAATACATTGACTTCACTTCACACTGATGTAAGGAATAGTGATAATTGAATATTGTTGTTTATTTTTCTTAGCAGGGATTGTATGTACTCATCAACTCATTATGATGACTAGTTAAGAACTAAGATAAGTTTTTGTTTCATGAATCTAAATGAATTATGAGGAGTGGATATGCCATACAATAAATCACCACATGAAGGGTTGAACATTAAAGAGAAGAAGAAAGAACTGGGGAGGACAACGGAAGTCAGATATTTTAAAAACATGCATTATCTGCCAGTTAGCAGATAAGTGGATGAATAGCGGCCAGTGTGTCTCTTCTGTAAGGTCCTGTATAGCTGCCTTCTGACCAAACCCACAGCTCTCAACTCCCTGGTTCCCACGGCGGTTTGAGGGTTCCCATAAGTCTTTAGACTCTCCAACAAACACACGTCTTAATCCTCTTAGATCTCACATGGTACAAAGGCATGTGGCAAACAGCTTGGTAAAATAACCTGGTAAACGTAGCACTAATCAGAAAGTCCAATACTCTGGGTGTATGTACTGCGTGTATATGTGTGTGTACACGTACAAGATCACACAAAATGACATGGGAGAATACTATTACCCACACAAAAGAAAATACATACTGCCAAAGCTAGTTTGCACACAAAACAAAACTTGAATACACACAGAAACAAACCCAGGAAAATGAAAAACCAAAACACACACACACACACACACACACACACACACACACACACACACACACACACACGTTTAAGTTGAAGTTAGTCACAAGACCACACACACACTTCCTCTCTATGAACAGATAGTGTGTGAGTGTGTGTCTGAGCTGGTTTCACAGGCTAATGGGCCCAGGAACCATGGTTCTGGGTCTCATGATAATCTGATGGCTTAACATGGTGCGTGTGTGTGTGTGTGTGTGTGTGTGTGTGTGTGTGCGTGTGTGTGCGTGTGTGTGCGTGCGTGCGTGCGTGCGTGTGCGTGCGTGGGTTCTAGTCAGAGCGAGTGTGTGTGTCTTATATACAACAGTCTACTAGCTGACCTATAGGAACAGTCAGAAAGAAATATCACGCACACACACACACACACACACACACACACACACACACACACACACCAAGAGAGTGATAATCTGGAAGCGTAAGCGGTCACAGCACAAGAGCAGAGAGTAGTGTATGTTCACGCTACTCTGCCCCCCTCGCCTCCCTCCCCATCTTTGACACCCCAGAGCGATCCTTCCTACAAACCCAGGGGCCCAGACCAGACCTCTGGAGTCTGGGGATAAGCAGACACAGTGGCTTCGCTTTGGCCCTCTCAACCCACCCAGCTCACCCATGCTGCATGGCCTGACCCCTGTGTGCTGCGGAAGCCAGTTCCCCCTAAAGGCCACCACCACATCCACCAGCATCACCAGCACCACCATCAACCCGGGCCAGGCAGACAAGCGGACCCACATCCAGATCAATGAGGACATAAGTTTGCTACCCGTGTGGTGGATCTCTCTGATGCAGATCTCGGCCGATTGCAAGAGAGCGTCCGGATGTGGTGTGACTGGTGACCCGGGCACACAAAGCTGCTTAGTTTTACTTTTGCGGGACCCAAGATCATTTTGCCCAAGGGCAGGGGCATAGACGTCAGCAGACTGAAGTGTTAAAATACATTGCTATGGTTCTTTTGGTTATAATTGGTTTCAGTTTCCGGTTCAGAAGTTTATCTGCAGTCACTGGAGCGATAGTCTGTTTGCTTATTAGCAACTTAAAGTTATAACTTGGAGAAAAAAAACATTCATAACTTATTCAGCTCTTATATTTTTTAAACCCTGGGAATGTCCACTTCTGTAAAGAGAACTACTACATCCTTACTACACCTTTCGGTAGGCTGAATTCTAATCTGTTTTCAGAAGTTCCTGAGAACAAGAACAATCCATGTTCTTGTTCCACCTCAGCCAGCCCTGGTTTTCTCCATGGCTGCACGTCCACTTAATGGATAAAAGCAATCGATTGGTATAGAGTATAATTGGAGAGCAAGGTCAAACCGAAGGGCTGGCACTTTAATTAATTGGTGGATTAAGTTCACTAAGGGTGGCCTTTTAAGTCACTGAACCAGCAAGTTTGCAGTTAGAAATCGCTATATGGTTTGTATTAGAGCAGAGTTAACATAGTTAACATTTGTAATTCACACAGTTCTAGATATCAATGGATGTCGCCAAAGAAGTCCCATCTGATGGAACCCCTGTGCCAAACCATTCTCATAACTCAAAACGTAATGCAGTTTACACATATTTGGCTATTATTTCGTTATTAAGGATACACTTTTATCCAAAGCACCTACAGGGAATTCAGATATAGGTGTCATATATGTTGAGGCTCAATGGTAAGCTAGGTGTAATGGTTATTCTCCTCTTGTGTCCTCTACACGCTAAGTTAGGTGTGTCGGTTAACCTTGTATTTTGGATAGGCTACATGCTAAGCTAGGTATGCTAGTTAACCTTGTCACGTTGCTAGGTTACATGCTAAGCTGGGTGTATTGGTTAACCTTGTCGTGTGGCTGCTAAGCTAGCTGCGTTGGTTCACATTGTCTCATGGTTAGGCTACATGCTAAGCTAAGTGTAACGTTTATCCTCATTATGTGGGTACGCTACATGCTAAGCTAGCTGTGTTGGTGATCCTTATCTATCTCATGGCTAGGCTACATGCTCTGCTAGGTGAGTTGGTCATCCTGGGCATTTGGGTGAGGCTACATGCCAAGATAGCTGTAATGGTTACCCTCATTAAATGGGTTGGGCTACATGCTAGGTGCGTTGGCTCTCACCAATGAAGCCCAGCTGGGAGAACTCCAGGATCATCCAGTCCTCCAGGGGCTGCTGGAGAGCAAAGTTCTTCATGGTTGTGAAGTAGTTGGGACGAGCCACAATGTCGTCCTCCAACTGCGACGGAGAACGCAGAGAAGAAGATGGGAGGTGAAGTGGGGAGAGGAGGGGAGGGGAGGAGAGGAGACGGAAGGAGGGAAGGTGTAAGAGAGGAGGAAGGCAGGAGAGAAAGATACAGTAGGATAGAACCAGAGAAAAAAAGAGCAAAGGAGAGGAGAGGAGAGGAGAGAACAAGTGAAAACGAACTCAAGATTTATTGGCCTCTTTAGTAAGTGTGTGTGTCAGTGTGTGTGAACAAGTGAGTGTATTATGTGTGTGACAATGCAATACATCTGCTATTAACCCTAATTAGACACTAGTAGTTGTAATTTGCAGCGGTGGGGTTTAGTGATTGCCAACATATGGTCCAAACTGCTCCGTAATTTAACCCTCTTGGGCAGTGAACACAATTCAGAGTGGAAGGCGATTTGAAGTGAAGCCATAATGGTTCCTTCCTATTAGTGCGACTGTAGGCTGCAATCTGGGGTAGATATAATTACAGCCAAGCTAATGAAATAATGCAGATATTAGAGCGCTGTATGGCAGGACAGACGGCAGGACTTCAGGAACAGAGGCGGGAGACAGAGAACACACAGGCCTGGTACAGCAAACACACTGGAAGGACTGGAATGTTGTGTGTGTGTGTGTGTGTGTGTGTGTGTGTGTGTGTTCACCTCTATATATCGGTCTGGGTATGTGTGCGCGACAGTGTATGCTGTTATATATAATATATATGCGAGTGTGCGTGAGTGAGAGTGAGAGTGAGAGCGAGAGTGAGAGAGAGAAAGGTGTTGTCAGAGAGTATGTGTGTGTGTGTGTGTGTGAGTGAGTGTGTTTGCTAGGGTGCTTGTCTGTGCTCTAATCTGTGCTCTTGTTACCCTTAGCAACAACATCTCAAGCCATACCAAGATAACCCCTACCTCTCCCGACCTTGTGTCATGTGACTGCCAGCATGCGCTTCAACTTTCTCTGTCGTCATCGAGACACAGGAAGTAGATCCACACGCAGGCTCATAGACCACATGTGTACCGGTATATCCACTTCCTCTCACTCAGAGGGCTCCACCTGGCAGTGATTACCATGTCCCACTCCAATTCTCATCCTCTCCTACAGGGACTAAGACGTCTCCCTCCTGGTTGGACGTGACCGCGATGTCAGAAGAGAAGCAGACTCTATGTTCCTGTCAGAGTGTCAGAGGCAGGGAGAGCTGTCTGACACCCCTTCAGGGAGCCTGGTTAGCTCCGTCAGGAGAGCGCTGCGTTGGAGCCCCCCCCCCCCCCCCGCCCCCCCGCCTAACGGTTCACTATGTAGTGCATGGACCCGATATCCCCATCAGAGCTGCTGATTGTGGAATAATGTCAGCACTGTAAGCAGCTGCCTCATTGGCTGAGTTGACAGAAGCCAGTAGAAGTGAATACTTTTTTCCCCTCACAAAACACACAATAGGTTAAGCACTTGCAATTTCCACTAAAATATTCAGGCAACAAAATGTAATCTCTCCCTTCTCCCTCTCCCTCAACTTCTCCCCCACAAATTGTGGAAATAATACGCAGTACAGTATGCAGTATATACGGAGCCTGACATTACAGACCAATTCGCAACTGCGTATTTGTCTACAACATTTCATTTTGTGTTGGATTTGCTCAGATCGTTATCAACGACCGCACCAACAAAGCCCCTGGATGTAACGGGATAGACCTACAACCAAACAGAGCCCCGAAACGTGTGGAACATGAAAATGCCTGGCCCCATATATAAACTGTTAAACAGTTGTGATTGGCCCGACCCCGGCCAGGTCCGCTGGAAATCTGTCTGAAAAGGTTGGGAGGGGGTGGGGGGGGGGGGGCAGACGCATACGCAAGGGCAAATAAAACATGCGCTTGCAGATTTGTGTGGATTCTAGACTACAGTAGTATACTGTATGGTAAGTATGTGCTTGGTGTTGGTGAATGAGTTGTGGGTGGTGTGGTCTTAGGGTTTGTGGGGTAGGGGGTGGGGGTCTACCTGCACATAGTATGTTCCTTTGGTCTGGGCGTACATCATGAGGAAGCAGTAGTCCAGGTTCTGCTTGGTCCGCCATCTGTTAGAACAGAGCAGGAGGAGAGAAAATAATCACCCAACAGAGCCTAAACACTGTTTCCCCGGACGCCATTATCCAGCGTATTACGATATTAAAGTGCATATTTCTCAGCGTGGGAGGACTCCCCCCTGTGGGAATCAAACCCTTAACCCTCGCAAGTTTAACGCCATGCTCTTAACAGTGTTGTTAGACTGCACTAGCAGTTCAGGTTGGTTCAAGTGCAAGCTTTCTCCTCACAAGCACGAAAATGGAAGATACACAAACAAATGATTCACTCACTCAAGCAGACACTAAGCAAACACATCACCCCAAACAAAAGGCACTAATACACTCGCTCAGAGACACACGCACACACACGCACGCGCGCGCACGCACGCACGCACGCACATACACACACACACACACACACACATACACGTCAACACACATAGAGCCAGCATCACACGTCATCAACATGTGTTTTGGAACCAGGCTGTTCTGGGCCTCCAATCACAGAGCTTACACTTATTGAGCTAAAGAGAACCAGATCGTTCCTTCGCAGTCATAAAAAAGCCAAGTGTTTTAATAAAAGTCCCTGTGTTTCACAGCTTCCTTTTCCCTCTTTTAGCTTCCATGGAAAACTGGAGCGAATCGTAGGACTCCTCTAAAGTGCGCTAGCTTGCTAGTAGCAGCGCATGCTGACACACACACACACACACACACACACACACAAATGATAAAAAAAGCTTTTCAGATAATAATTGGGTTAACAAATGGATTAGCTGAGCAGTTGGAGACAAACTTGTGTGCCACCCACACACACAAACACACACAGACACTCACACACACACACACACACACACACACACACACACACACGTCTCAAAAAACAATCAGGGCAGACTCATCTCTTGAATGGTATCTTGGTTTCCGAACCAATCAAATGACAGATGCCTCAGGCCTCGATCTAAAAACAGGAATCTCAATTACTCGCAAATGCTCAGATGATCTCCGTGGTTAACCTAGGGATACATCTATTTCCGAAATACATATTGAAACCATTTCAAATTGATCTCCTAGAGTGATCACTGACAACTGACGTGAGGGAACACGACCGGAGACAAAGCAAAACTAAGTTGACAAAGACTAAATATGAGTTGCAGAGGGAAGACCAGGATAGCGTCCTTCTTGCGAGCGACACCCATTCGAAGGAAAGAGGCCAGCTCTGTCTTCTCTCTCAACCCATATTTTCTCTCGGTAAACGCTGTTACTTTACCTCTGAAAGTCTCCTGTCAGTCTGTGTGTGTGTGTGTGTGTGCAGATTAGACAACACAGAAGCTAATCTCTAGTTTGCACTCCAGGAGTCGGACATCATCGCTGTCTTCCTCCGGAACCTCCCGAAAGCCACAAGGGCCCAATTCAATCTGTGTGTGGACATACAGCGCAGTACAAACAGCCAGGGGAGGTGGTCTGGAGCCCAGAGCAAACACAACGTTCAATATTTACTGGAGGATTAATGGGGACAGTGGAGCTGAAAGACAGCCAGTGGGAGGGCGTGTCCCACACAGCGTTGTGCCGCGGCAGCGGCGCGTGTTGACTCTTTCTACGCACTTATTGACCAAGACCTAATCTGTGGGACAAATACCCCGCCTTAGCATTCACCATTAGGCAAACGTGTTGGGTTTTTCTGAATAGAATGTGAGAGAGGACCGGACAGGAGGAGAGAGAAGAGGAGAAGATAGGTAAGTGGAATAGAGGAGGAGAGAGGAGAGAGGAGGGGAAGGAAGAGGAGGGCGAAGAAAGAAGATGAGAGTAGGAGGAGATGAAATTCACTTCAACTCTTGTATATTCTCTGCGCCTATTGCACGGAAAATGGAGACAGTTCATCTCCTTATGAAGCAGTAAATTGGATTTTAGCAGAGCTGCCAACTCTCACGGTTTCACCGTGTGACACACGCTTTTGCCTGTTTACACACGCACACACGCCACACATCCAATTCCTCACGGCAAAAAAAAAAAAAAAAGCTGAGACGTGTTCGTTCCTTTCCAAACTCTCCCGACGGTAGTGAGACAGTGGGAGAAACTACCTCGAGACCCCCCCCCCCCCCCCCGTCAACAATTACACCCGCGGACCCTGCTATAAGGTATGCATTACAAGATTCTACAGAATCTCACTCCGGCCAAAACACAAAAGTTGGCAGCCCTGTTTAACTATTAGCTATTAACCGAGACGCGTCAATAACCCCCTATTGGGCCACCTACGTTTAAAAGTACCCGAGGTAAAATAATTGTATTAGAAATAAAGTTAAAACAAAACAACCTCTGTCCATGCTACAGTCCCTCGGCTTTAATAAAATGTGCGGCAGGGTCATTCCGGTCCCAAGTGGAAACTCCACTGCAGCTAAGCTAGCGGCGCCGCGGTGAGCTAACAACATAACAGCAAGCAGCTAACCACATCCCATTAAAGCTTGAATTATACTTGTGTTGTGTTGAGTTGCTGTGGAGTCGGTTTATGCGTTATGCGTTAATGGTTCCGGCGCAACATGATTCTGAGAGTAAGCACAAATAGATACATGGGAACCTGCTCATCTAATCGATCAAAAAGTAACCCGAAAAATGGATCACGTAGGTGCACGTCACCAATGGCTACAACGGTGACGTAGAGACCCACGCCGTGGCTATCCAATAGAGAATTATAACCAGGCCATGAGCCAGCAGAACCAAAGTAGGCTAGCTCAATCCACACAAACAGCTGGATATCACGTGAACTATGTCTGGCTCTCAAAACACACTAGTCTGGCAGACAGCAGAGGGAAGATCAGAGGAATAGCTTGGTGTTTTTATGAAATGATCAAGGACCTTTGTAAAATAAGAAATGTGGCCCATCATGGAAAACTCAATTCCAAGGGTTTTGGAAGTTGTAGTCCTTAAATGGGTTGTTATCTGAGGAATAGGACTGCCCATTAGTGTCTGATTGATTACGCGGCGGGATTAAGTAAATATAAATAGACATTAGTGTCTAATTGATTAAAGCGGTTGATTGTGTTCTAACATATCAGTGGTTTTGTGAACAAGACCCAAATCTTTAGAGGACGGAAAAACACACATGCACGCACGCACGCACGCACGCACACACACACACACACACACACACACACACACACACACACACACACACACATCCAGACAGGGAACCAGCAGTGGGACCGCTGGTTAGTATGCAGGATAAAAACCCAGAGGACCTAATTTAAGCCCAATGTGTTGCCCACTGAGACGGAACGTGAGGCCCGTGACCATGGCAACAGAGTCTGAAGAGAGATTCTCAATTTTAATGAAACTACTTTTAATAACTGACTGGAACTTTTGCATGAGACTGTGCATGCAGCGGGACAAGCGGCTCCTGCACGCACGCACGCACGCACACACACGCACACACACACACACACACACACACACACACGCACACACACACACACACACACACAGCCCCTCGTGCACAGCTGCAAGGAAAGCTCATGCTCTGGACCTCTGGCTGCGTCCCT
>NC_140276.1:19505636-19514381 GCF_964030765.1 Micromesistius poutassou | reverse complement strand
GCACGCACGCACGCACACACACACACACACACATGCACACACAAACAAACACATCTGGTTACAAACAATCGGGCCTGATTCACACCAGCTGTTTGGATGTCAGCAGGTTACACTCTGTTGTGAGGAAAAAGATGACATCATGAAATGTTCAGTCCTATCCCAGACACCAATCATCCAATCCCTGCTCCACAACACTCACTCAGCAGCCAACCTGTTGCCATGAAAGGACTCCTGGGAAGGACGGCTGTTCCACAGAATTAGTTGAAGGTTGTGCTAAATAATTTGGTGTTTCGTTTATTGTTACAGCCTTCCTTTGATGCTATCGCGGGCTCCAGCTGTGTCAGGTTCAACACACAAGGAGAACGCGTACATCTTTACTGATGGGGTTGATCTTGTAACCCTCTCGACGGCAGAAGACTTTTACGATCACAATTAGCAATTAATAAAATGTTCATTCCTAATTGATTCTGCTCACAAAGGGACTGACTGGTTTAACAAACCGTGGATGGACTTGTCTGAAAGCTTTTGATTAACTTAAGTTAACAAGTTAGCAATAAAGTTTCTAATAAAAAATGCGTAGGTCTGCCTTTTTGAGCTCATAAAGTCACTTTGGGTCATAGATTTCACAACAAACCAGAGAGCACAGCATCAAACAGCACTGGTCTACACCCAGCGCCCACCAGTAGTGTGACTGTAGTGTTACTCTGCAACTCTCAGTGTGCACCAGTACAAGACTGTAGTGTTACTCTGCAACTCTCAGTGTGCACCAGTACAAGACTGTAGTGTTACTCTGCAACTCTCAGTGTGCACCAGTACAAGACTGTAGTGTTACTCTGCAACTCTCAGTGTGCACCAGTACAAGACTGTAGTGTTACTCTGCAACTCTCAGTGTTCACCAGTAGAAGACTGTTTGAACTCGGGAGCTCCCAGTTTCCAGTTTCCATCAGTAGAAGACTATGGTTGTACTGGGAAGCTCCCAGTATCCACCAGTAGAAGACGGTGGTTGAACCCGGCAACTCCCAGTTGCCACCAGTGAAAGGCTATCACTGTTCTGGGCAGCTCCGGGGTCCACTAATAGAATCAAGGAGTCGTACTAAATAGCTCCAAGTGTCCGGGAAACAGATTGGGTCTGAGGCCACGAGTTTACTCACTTCTCCCTGGATGAGGGGTGGTGTGTTATTAATAGACATGAGTGGCCTCTGGATCTCCCATCATAAGAGTGACATTTAGGAGTGCAGAGCTGGAAAACAACTTACTCACAGTAAGTTACTCTGAAAGTGTCAGAGAGAGAGAGAGAGAGAGAGAGACAGAGAGGGAGAGAGAGAGACAGAGAGGGAGAGGGAGGGGCAGAGACAGAGAGAGAAAGAGAGAGACAGAGAGGGAGAGGGAGGGGCAGAGGCAGAGAGAGAAAGAGAGACCCTTTAAGGGTTGAGGATGAAGGAACGGAGAGATTTTTCCATAAAGAGAAAGGTTAAGAGTTAATGTGAGACAGGAAGCACCTGTTATCCATCTTGACCACAGAGACGAGAGGAGGTGGAGTAGAAAATAAAAAGAGAAAGGATAGGAAAATAGAGAGAAATAAAGAGTGAATTTGGTTGGAGAGGTGAATAGAGAAAAAGAGAAAGAGAGAGACAGAGGGAGATACAGAGCGATGTGGAGAGAAACAGAGGGATGTCGAGAGATGTGCAGAGAGATGGGGAGAGAGAGAGGGGGAGACAGAGAGATGGGGAAAGGATGGATAAGGAGAGTGCCTCGCAGAGGTTGACAGATAGAGACTGAAAGGTGAAAAGGAAGGCGAATAGAGAGATTTACAGAAGGGGAGAGACAGAGAGAAGTACAGAGAGAGGAGAAAGGAAGGAGAGGAGAGAGACAGACAGAGCGATAAAGTGAGAGAGACGGAGAGACAGAGAGAGAAAGAGTCAAGAAAATAGTGAAGAATGGCTCTAGTTTCAGCGTAGACCGACAGGAAACCATCAGGAAAAGCACTCTCCACTCTCCTTCTTCCTCTATGCTCTATTCTGCCTCCTCCTCCACCCTCTCTCCTTATGCTCGTTTTCGCTCTGCTTCCCAATGCCCCCCTATTCCCCATCCTGTATTCTCCCTCTTCTCCTCCTCCTATTCTTCATTTTCATGTATTTCCTCCACTCGTCTCTACCCTCTTCCACACTGCTCTGTGTCAGTCTCCATATATCCCATCCTTTATTCTCTCTGCTCTGCGCTGTCTGGTTCGATTCCCATTTGGAAACGCATCTATCTTTACGTGCCATTAAACACACACACACACACACACACACAATCTGCCAGTGGTTACACTCCAATGCAGAACCTGCTTTGACCTTTGACACCCCAATTAGGAAGGAGGAGGGGGGAGAAGAGGAGGAGGGGGGTGGCAGTCATGCATTAGCCCCGGTCTTCAACTAAAGGCCAACAAAGCGCCATGGCCTGCTTCATTGGATTCCTCGTCTTTTTTTCAGGCGGTTCCCAGCCAATCGAAAGCGCTGACTTTCTAGGTAATTGCATGGAACCGATGCCAGACGGAAATACAATAACGGCCTGATCGATGGTGAGAGATTATGCCGATTAAGATTAGATTGCGCGGGATGAATCGAATGCAACGCTGCGTGCGTCATCAAGTGAGGGCCGAGGAACCAGAGATTTTTAGCGGGAACATTATGAAGGGATGTTAGTTGGGTTAAAATGTCAATAGCAGCTCGATTAAACATCCCCCTGAATTTCCCTGTATCGTGGCGCGTTACAGCACGCCAGCCAACGTAACGGGGAGGTTGCTAGTTAAAGTCCCAGCTCCTCCTGGCTGAGTGTCGAGTTGTCCCTGGGCAAGACGCCTGACCCGAAACGCTCCCGACGAGCTGGCTGTCCCCTTGCAGGTTGACTCAGTGTGGGAATGTGTTGATGAACCGTTGAAGTTGCTGCTTTAGATAAATGACCAAAACATGGAATATCACAGAGGCATCTCATAACGAACTAACTGAATGTAAAAGTTATACATTATTACATTGTCATAACATTGACTCCCTGAGCAGAGACTTTTATCCAAACCGACTCACATTAATTATTCAGCATTCAAAACCGATACCGTGACAATAAACTGAAAATTTAAAATTGAATAATTGGAACGGGACGTTTTCCCCCTCTGGGGTCGTCAAGTTAGTGGGGCTGTCATGGAGGAGGTCTGCCGTGGTGGAGCCAGGGAGGAGAGCCACCCACTGAAGGCTGAGCGGAGGTCATCACACTCTCCACTTCATCATGACAGATTCTGTTATTTTCGCAGCTTTTTTCTGCTCCTATTTGTTACTATGTGCAGAAAACGATGAGCACCACGAGATGGATGCGGTTGATTGAAAAGTGTAGAAAGAGTTGAAACTGTGCAAGTGAGAACGAGGTTCATCTTGAACAACCAGCCTGAAGAGGCCTCTGGAAGGCGTCCCGTGTGTGTGGTTGTGACCACTTATTGCCCGGGCGTTGTCGTCTGACTCTGCGTGCCGACTATTGTGTGACACCGTCCTTCTCTGACACTGTTTAGATCAGAGCATGTGTCGTCCCAGTCTGAAGACATTTTACCCCCGTGACCTGAAGCTGTACTTCATGAAGTACCAGGTCTGATGCTGAGATCTGATGGGGGATCGAACCCAGTTCCCTTTGGTTGGGAGTCGAACACCCTGACCGCAACTCGATAGCTGTTAGTTAGCTGGAAGCTGCTATCATTGAGATGTGGGAGCACCATGACCACTAGCAGGGGATGGGTGTCATCATGACCGTTCTGTCTGAATGCCTGTTTCAATGTCCCTTACCGCCTTCTGGAACATCCATTAGTCTTGCTGTCACACACCCACACACATACACACACACACACACACACACACACACACACATACCCACACACACACACACACACACACACACACACACACACACACACACACACACACACAAACATGGGCACGTCAAGCCAACCTCAACACACACTTCTCCCCCGTTATGTTACGATAGTGGATGTCTGTGCAATAAAATAATCCCGTTCTAGGTTTTTGCATGTACAATGCAAACCATTGTGACTTATGAAACATTCACCTTGCAATCCACTCGCACTTGTGCAATTGATTTGCATATATATCTAAAACTAGGTAGCCCTGCAGATGCATATTAGCCTAACTGATGCAAATGAGCCTGGCCGAAGCTAAAAGGCCTAACTGATGTCAGATTGGGATGGAGTCATCTTCTATACATTCACAACACACGATGGGACAGCCTTTTGTGCCTGCATGTGTTTGGTGGAACCTGAAGTGAATAGAACTCAGCAAATGCCCTCACATAGCATTATGAATAAGTGCACACACATGCATACATTCACACACACACACACACACACACACACACACACACGCACACACACACACGCACACACACGCACACACGCACACACACACACACACACACTGACCTCCGCAACGAAGACGACGATGACACACTCGTCCTTCTCGGCGGCGCTGAGCTCAGTCATCAGAGAGTTGAGCGTGTCGGTCAGGTAGGAGTGGACCTCTCGCTTCACGCTGGGCACGCCCATCACTATGGACACTACACACACATCCATGACAAGACACGCACACACACACACACACATATGCACACACACGTGTACAGAATGCACACACACAGACAGAATACACAGACAAGGACATACAGCATAGACACATACACACACAAAGATATTAGATTTTAGCATGGCAATGTCATGCTTTTTCAAACTTTATTCACTGCATGTTCATTGTTAAATAGTTCTGTCTCTGTCGAGGGGAGACATACGCTTGTAGGCACACTTTGGCTTCAACTTTTTCCATGAAATGGTTTATTTTAATGTATGAAGGGAGCTTGTGATCAGTGATCTCAATCCACCTATTATTTTAAAGTATCTGGGACACCAGCAGTGTGCTCTGGCGCAGTGCACAAAGCCAGCTTGTGGTTTTATCCGGCAGAGTGCTGGGTTATAACCCGCGCCATTCATCTGCCGACTCTTAAACGGTGCGACGTGGATCCCGGGCCCCGGTGTTGAAAGGGGCCAACGCGATGATGCGGAGCAAAGTGGGGACGGCGACAGTTCCCGCAACAACCCTGAGTAATCACTGGAGTGTATTCTAGCAGAGCTTTAAGCGCCCGCTCAGCACTCGTTGCTGAAGTTCCTCTGATCTAAAAACCAGGTCAATGAGAGATTAAAAAATGTTCACAATTTAATCTGAGAGAATTGCGAGTGTGAATTACACAACTGATTCAACGTAGCGTGACTGTTTGCATGTGTGACTGTTTGCGTGACTGTTTGTATGTGTGTGTGACACACGCACATACATGCACATACACACACACACACACACACACACACACAGACACACACACACACATGCCTATGAGAGTGTGCACCCACCTCCTGTGCGGCCTTGCCCTACGTGCACGGCGGGCTGCAGACTGCCCTCGTTGGCCAGCAGGTGGGGCAGGTGGTGGAAGATACTGGGCAGCTGCAAGACATTCTTACTGTTGCTGACGTTCCACAGCCTCAGCCGGCTCTCCTCTGGAACACACGCACACACACATAAAGAAATGTTGCTCCCTTCTGTGGAACACACAGATTTACAGGCCCTTTGGGGACCAATAGACAAGGCAACTCACTTTAACACACAAAACATGATTTGTCTACCTTAAGGGAGGACACATAGTGGAGACGTTTAAACCTCCTCTGTGTTCTGTAACACAGAGAATATAATTTATATGTGCTAAGGGGACATTTATGTAATTTGAATATCAGACATTCGGCTCTCATGTGTTTAACACAGATTGTGATTTATAGTCCTTGTGGCGACATAGACATTCAGGTGTATCTGGTTCCACATATCAAAATGGTTTGCATGAGTTATCGGGACCAATGGAGAAGTGGTTCACAACCGTTGACTTTAGGTGTACCACTGAATTATCTTGGTGGCACCTTATATGCAAATGGTACAAAATTGCTAAATGTACATGCAGTGGCCGAGCAAAGAGTGCCAGCTCATGCCCCTTTTATACGCAATTATTAATGCAAGAAGTTGGGTCACTGTGGAAAGAAAAAGTCAGCAATGCTGCTAATGCTACCAGTGTGTTTATTTAGCAATGCAGAATATCACTAAACAAAATAGGACATTTTACAATAGCAAGCATACAAAAATACACTATTTCTGAAATGATAACAATACATACTATTTTTGCTGAACAATGTTTAGGATGTACAGTATATATTTTCAACCATACGTTAAAAATAAACTGGGGCAATAGCCGACACTCTGCCCTGCGAGGCCCGATCATAATTGTACACACATTTGCACGCCACACAGAGCAGAAGCCTGCCAGGAGGCCTCACCTGAGAGGCTGGCCCAGGTGCGGTTGATGTCTCGGAGCGCCTGCTTCTCAGCGATGGCCCTCTTGATCTCGTCCAGAACCACGTTGAGCTCCTTGGAGCGCTGCAGGTTCTCCTGCTCCGCCGACTGGAGCCTCTCTCTCAGCGCCAGGAACTCCCTCTGGTAGATGTCCACCACATCGCCTGGCGAGCCAAAGGAGGGGATTGATCAACGACCGCGTGGAGTAGCACATCACCCGGCCAATCAGCACAGAGAACCGATTAAAGACCATGTTGACAAGCACGTCACTTAGCCAATCAGGGAAGATATATTTATTATTAAAGGCCATGCCGAAAACGTCCCCTAGACTATCACAAAATTGGAATTGATTGAAGACCTGGCCAATCAAAAATCATGAATAATTAACTATCAGGTCAACCTCAACACTAACCACCAGGAACTAAAATAGTGACGATTTTGGAAGCAGGTGTACAACCAACCAAGCACATCTGTGTACAGCCTCTCCTAATCTGTCCCCTGTCGGCCTATCATATTTTCCCTCTATTTTAGCCTCACGCTGACATGGTGAGAAAGCGGCTGTGAGATGGTCGGGCGGTAAAGGTGAGAGAGGGAGAGAGAGAGGTCTACTGACAGGGAAGAGAGGTAGAGATAGAGATCATATGGATTTGGGTTGGGTGCACTATGTGCACACTGGGCCTGAGGACACAGGCTGGTTTAAAAATGAAGATGAAATAAGAATAAAGCCTCAGCCTTGCTGAGCTAGTGTCCAGCAGTACAACACTGAGCTAATGCTATCCACCACTAAGTCCACGTACTGTAATGTAATGCTTACTGGCACCTAAGGGTACATGCAGTTAGCTTTCAATCATTTAGCATGCCGAAGCTCCTGCCTCTTTCTGGCTGACAGCATAATTCTCTCTCTCTCTCTCTCTCTCTCTCTCTCTCTCTCTCTCTCTCTTTGTCTCTCTCTCTCTCTCTCTCTCTCTCTCTCTCTCTCTCTCTCTCTCTCTCTCTCTCTCTCTCCATCTCCCTCTCCCTCTCCCTCTCCCTCCCTCCCTCTCATCTAATTCGACCTAGTGGAGATTTGTTTGCCTGAATTGCATATTTGTGTAGTTGTGTGTGATGTTGAGGCTGTGTGTGTGTGTTTGATTATGTGTGTGTTAATAGTGCAGCTAAAGACCAAACGCCATGAGAGGGCTGCCACTTTGATGTCCGCTGGCTCATTGCTCAACATAAGAACACACATGATAAAAATGCCATGAGTCCAAAGATCAAAGGTCAGGTCACATTAAACATTAAAAACACATTTACTGTACGTACGTATGTGTGTGTGTGTGTGTGTGTTTGGGTGTGTCGTGTGTTGAAACATTACCCAATAGCTATCCCTCAATCTTCATCAGTCAGTAATATCCAACAATGATAGGGAGCCACATAGCCTCTATCGACAAATACATCTGACGTGAAGTTCAGCCTTCACTGCTTCGCTCGAAAAATAGAAAAAATATTGTTACCAGAAGGGTAAAGACCTCGTCTGACAAAATCCTAAGAATAAAACTCTGTCTCATCTCTTCTTCAGACTGAAATCAACAGACTCAAATGAACATATATAAAAACACACACAGGCGACACACTTTTGCGCACACACACACACACACACACACACACACACACACACACACACACACACACACACACACACACACACACACACACACATACACACACACACTCACATGCACACGCACACACGCTGAAATGCACACACAAACACACACACACACACACACACACACACACACACACACACACACACACATACGCACAGTAAATGTGTTTTTAATGTTTAATGTGTTATTTATGTGTTCTGTTATGTAATAATAATCACCA
Source organism: Micromesistius poutassou (assembly GCF_964030765.1). NCBI lineage: Eukaryota > Metazoa > Chordata > Actinopteri > Gadiformes > Gadidae > Micromesistius > Micromesistius poutassou. The sequence goes on along the minus strand of NC_140276.1, from coordinate 19,506,096 downwards.
TCTGGTAGAGTGAAAGCTGCTCAAATGTACCGGAGAGAGACAGCAGGCTGCCTCACTCGCCCAAACACCTACACACACACACACACACACACACACAAGCACACACAGAGTACACACACAGTGTACACACACACACACGCACACACACCAATGATACAGTGTACTGTACCATTGTGTACTTTACTTCTCCATTTTCTGCCAACCTTCCCTCAACCAGCCCTACAGGAGATTTTGTCAAACAGGTGTTGGGATTAGAAGGATTCTACTGTCTTGACTAAATAAATAAATCCTTAAGATATAGAGAAGAGTATCTAGGGGGATAGATTATGTGTGCGTGTGGATGGGTGTGATTACAATAGCAAGACAGTGAGGGTTTGGGCTAAACCTTGAGGATTACATCTGTATTAACCTCGGACACCAAAACAAATGATGGGATATATATTTGAGTGAAGTTCATGTG
>NC_140276.1:19500636-19503136 GCF_964030765.1 Micromesistius poutassou | reverse complement strand
AAGAGACATGCATTTATACCCACGAAGACCACTCAGAGCAGGTCATGTCTCTATAAGCATGCGCCCACACACACACACACACACACACACACACACACACACACACACACATACACACAGGCGTCTGGGTGTGGCATTTGCCATGAAAGCCAACAACCAGTTTGTCTGGAGTTGTTGAGAGATGTTACCGAAAGAACAATTATCAATTCAAAGAGGCACAAAGAGGAGAAAGGAGGAGAGATTGGGTGAGCCAAGGAAGAGCAGAGAGGAGGGAGGAGAAGTGGAAGAGAGGAGGAGAGATACGGGGGAACCAGGCTGGAGTACAGAGGAGGAGAGGAGAAGAAGAGGAGGACTTATCCATCCAGAAGAAGACTAGTTAACCGATAATCCTGAAAAGGAGTAATAAAAATAACTGCATAACAACATTACATTGCAGCCCGGATGTTAAAATGGATGTACATATATGGTGCTCTGTTAGTGCCTTGCTTCTCATTGATGAGCACACAGGGAATATAACCTAGAACGCTGCCAGGGTTAGTGCCAAAGTCACACACACACACACACACACACACACACACACACACACACACAGTATTGACTTTGGTCTCAAATATACAGACCTCCTTATTGACTTAAATTGAATTAAAGCAGATATTATATTACATCCAGGGTTTTTACAAAACAAACTCTCTCTCTCACACACAAACACACACCAAAACACACAGTCACTACGATACTCGTATAATGCTCGGGTGAATGACTCATACATACGCATCATCAGGATCACAAAGACAAACTGCTGCCATTGTGTACGTTTTGTTCTCGACATATTTAACTGAGAGTAGTAGTAGCGGTGACAGGGGAAGACACAATGTGCATTGATCATGTTTAAATAATAGGATTGCTGTTGAGCAAGTACAGCCAGCTCTACCGAAGGCCCCACCTTATCATAGTCAACCTCGTAGTAATGTCTGTAATGTTGCACGCAAATGCAAAAACACACGCATGCACACAGATAGACACACACACACACACTCACACGCACATGCCCTTCTTGCCTGCCCTCACTCTCCCCAACCCCCTCTCCCCTCAATTTGTGATAACAGGACACACACACACACACACACACACACACATTAATAAACCCCATATGAGCAAGGATACACACACACACACACACACACACACACACACAGACAAATATTAACACATAAACACACACGTGAGTACACACCAATATGCATAACATACACACCCATAAATACATACACATGGACACAATTTCCAATTGCTTCTTCAGATGCTGAAGTGTCATTGTTTTAATGCTTTCTCGAAGTCTGCACACTGCACACACACACACACACACACACATGCTCGCACTCAACTGCAGAGAGGGGGAGAGAGAGCATAAGAGAGAGGGAGAGATCGAAGGTGGAGAGATGGTAGAGGAAGACAAGGAAGAGATTGACAGTCAAAGTGGGAAAGAAAAAGACAAAGGAAATACAAATGGAATATTAAAAACCTCTGTTCAGCATTTTCCTGAGAAGTAAAGGCGGAGATCTTATGGTGTTAAAATACAGATAACTGGATGGTGTGTCAGTGATTTAAGCACGGCAACAAACTTGATTTGGTGTTTGTCCTCATCCGATCTCTCAACCCTAACCTCTGACCCATCACACTGACTCACACACAAACGAATAAGGTCCTCTTTCACATCCCATCAAGACAGACTAGTGATGATTCATTTCATAACCTTAACAAATCAAGCGGTATGAATGCAGTTTCCTGTTAAAATGAGGAGCAGCCGTTGGCCGATGAGGCCTGTGATTGGCCAGTTTGGCCAGTGAAACAGGTTCTATTGTTCTCATTGAGGAGAAAGAGAGATGCAGAAAGAGAGGGAGAGAGAGAGAGAGAGAGAGAGAGAGAGAGAGAGAGAGAGAGAGATGCAGCAGAGCTTATCAGGAATCAGAATCTTCAATAGTACAGAACGAAGAGAGAGAAACGTGTGAGTGAACAGAGTGAAAGATGGAGAGAGGCTAGGAAGAGGCGGACACAGACGGAGACAAAGGAGAGAGAGAGAGAGAGAGAGAGAGAGAGAGACAGAGAGAGAGAGAGAGAGAGAGAGAGTAGGACTTGCTGTCAGAGTTCATCTGATGTACTGGCTGTGAGGACCGTTGAGACTCAAACTAATCGACGGGTCTCTCCACTCAACGTTGACAAGGAGAGCAGACTGTTTAAGGACCAGACTGTAGAAGACAATGTACAGTACTGTTGTAATTGTACTCTTTGATTGCACATATATTCTGTTGTATTTTCCCAAGGCCTGACTGTGCTTTGAATTCACCTTGTTTGTTATATTTCTGAAGCATGGTGTACAAAGTGATGCACTTGAAACTATGAATCAAGTTCACCACGTTTAAGGATTATATTCCTATTTCCGATTGACGTTCCCCTGTTTTGCAACGCTGCCTTGCTCAAAATCACCTCTCAACTCTTTTCC
>NC_140276.1:19488136-19495636 GCF_964030765.1 Micromesistius poutassou | reverse complement strand
TGAGAAATAAAGGCTCTGGTAATGAGAGAACAGAGGCGTTCAGACCCTGTATTATACCGCACAATGGGAAAGTGATAATGAATCGTCAGGAACAAAACACTGTACTTCATTTTCTTCTGGAGGTATGCATATTGCAGAAAAACTGCAATAACAGCATAGTGTAGCTTTTAGCTCCATATCCTCACCGCAATGATGCTGTTATGACCTGATTGAGACTTAACTCATATCTAAAGAAATATAAATAGATCAAAGTTCCCCCATGCAACTTTCCACTTTTTAATTGAAACTACACGATTTGTTTCAATAACAATAACAATAACCATAGCAATGATAAATAAACACCTTTCCCTTTCGACCACACCACTGTAATCAGTAGGTTGGGAGCTTTCGTTTAACACAATGGATGTCTATATAAGAATATGTTTCAAAGAACAATTTCTTCCATGATATTAAACGTCAAACGAACCAGGCATATTGACGGCCAAAATGTGCTTGTAAACATGATGATGAGTGAGGCTTTGTGTGATCTGCCTAATGCATTTTGTAGACTAATCCATTTAGCTGAAAATGTTCTCGTTTCGTCTTGACGAAAGCAACTGACTTCCTCCCCACAGCAACATGTGTTTTAACCGATTAAACCGTGTAAGAAATTAAATGTCCTCGTGGCGACTGACCGATTTAAAACGTAACATGGCGGCGCAGCCCCACTGTCACATTGTTTGGGTAGAACCATAGAGAAAATACATATCTTATAGGCACATATTTAATATTTATATTTAATGATCTACTTCTAAGTCATATATGATTGGGATTCAAGGGCCCCCTGTGTTATCATCAGCTTTCACCCCCTGACCACCACTGGGTGGAGTTGATGGAAGTGGTAAAGGTGGTTAGGGTGTTGATGATGGTGGATTACATCTGGACGGCCAATAAAATACTGTCCAAATAATTAAACACATGGCCTGGGATGTGTGTGTGTGTGTGTGTCTGTCTGTCTGTGATGATGGAGGTCAATGCCCAATGTTAGCACTTACAGTAGAAAGATCATGTGACGTTAATTTAGAAAAATTTGGGAGAACATCCAAAAGCTCTGCTCATTCACCAGTCAAATCTGATTCTGGCTTCCTGTGTCGTTTTTATCGCCTTCATCCCCAACAGCCCCTTTCTCCCCATCCACCACCCAGCGCTCTGCTCCTGATCACAGACAGATACAGGATGACAGACAATATCATGAAATACAATTATCGTCATTCACTATTATTTACTTTTTTTCTTTCTTTCTATAAAAAAAGTCAGTCCCGCGTTAAACATGTCACATCACGTCAGAATTAACCGTAAAAGTGACCAGTGAGGCTAAGACCTTACTGCTGCAACCTGGGTTTGATTCCTACACGTGGTCCTTTGCTGCATGTCTTCCCCTCTCTCTCCCATACCTTCCTGTCTAACTCACTATAATAAAAGCATAAAACCTGCAAAAATAAATCTTTAAGAAAATACTGCTTGACAGGTAGGCTAATAGGTTGCAGGTTTGATTCCGGCAGCGGTTCTGAGCTGTCAATCACCTCACCCATGAGGGTCCGCTACAACACCCCAATGCATCTGCAGAAACCAACAAAGAAGAAACAGAGCTGGATGCTTTCAGGGAGCATTGGAGGATGACACGTTCGCCCGACACACACACACACACACACACACACACACACACACACACACACACAAACATACACTATATAGTATTTTAAAGCCCTCACAGGTCAAAAGGTACCGGGATGGGATTGGCATCGGCCTCTACTGATGGTTCATGGCACGGCTTTACTCAGGTTAACACACCTCCCACATAAACACATTACATATGCTCACACACACAGGGCAGGAGAGAGAGAGGCCGTGAGAGAGAGATGCCGTGAGAGAGAGAGAGAGAGAGAGAGAGGCTGAAAGAGAGAGAGAGAGAGGCCGAGAGAGGCTGAGAGAGAGAGAGAAGAGTGTGAGCAACAAGACAAGAGCACTCTATGAGACAGAAGAGAGAGGGAGAAACAAGCTCTTGGCTGCGCTGTGTTTTTATTGGCACTGGTTCAAAGGGTCGGGAGTCGTGTTGCTCCAAAAACACTTGACTCTTTTGGCCCCCTACCCCACGCCACCTCACCCCCGCTAACCCCCCCCCCCCCCCCCCCCCGCCTCCTGCCATTATCACTGCGGCCGTAGGAGAGACAGCCGGGTCGATGCACCGCAGCTTCCAGGCGGACTGCCCGTCGCTATGACAACACAGCTGAGAGAGGCAGGACATCATGTCCTGCTGACAGCGAGACACGGCCCGATCTTTGAAGCGAACAAAACACAGACAAGGCAAAGAGGAACGGGAACCAGCAGAGTATCGATTTTTGGACCAATCAACGGAATCAAATATTGGACGGACGGAGGAGAGCGAAGCCCGTTAAGAAAGGGAGAGCTTGCTTGTGGAGCACTAAGCGGATGATTGTATAGGATTGTAACAATGTCAATGCTGCACCATGCTGCCACACACACACCTTGTCGGCTTTTACCGGGCTCCTCCGAATACTGGACACAGGGTGGTGACGTAAAACGTGTTTATTGCAGAGGTTGAGTATAGCAATACAGAGCAGTATCATTAACAGAAGCGGTAACACGCTGCCATGCAGGAGAGCTCCCTGAGTGTGTGCGGTGTTGGCTGGTTGAACCTGTGCGCATCGATTATTCAAAGCACCACAGGTGTGCAGTCTCACCCAGCCCCAGAGCCCAATCAGTCTCCTTCGGGCCAGGGGAGGCTGCTTTAACCAGCAATCAACCACACAAACACACACGCCACAATGGTAGTTTGGTCGTAAGCTCTGGCGGTCATAATGCAGAATTCATGTTGAGTGGCAGTGGGAAAGAATTTCACAGCCAAGTGGGAGAGGGAAGTGGGAAATATTATTGGAGGTTGCCGACAGCTCGGGTATTATCCAACAAGTGGAGAAAACGTGGTGTACGTCACCTGTCTCCCTGTATGGGACAGGCCGCCTTTTAATATAATACAATTTTCTTTCCAAAGCTTGCGCCCGTGGACCCGCTTTCCCCTACATCATACGCACACTCACAGTTTGAATGTGTGCGTGAATGTGACTGAATGTTATTCCTGGGAAAAGGTTGCTCCCTTTTAAACCAACCACATTTAACTCCTGATTAATAAAGTACAACAGAGTGTGTGTGTGTGTGTGTGTGTGTGTGTGTTCAATTTCAAGGTATAGGTATAGTAGGCTAACTTGATCTTGGTGACACATTATGCATACACACACACACACTCACACACACATGCGCACAGACACACACACACACACACACACACACACACACACCTTTGACAGAGTTGAAGTGGAAAGTTTCCAGAGCCATCTTTGAAATCCACTGAAGGGGTATGCACAGTTGTGTGTGTGTGTGTGTGTGTGTGTGTGTGTGTGTGTGTAAGGGGCAGGGGAACAGGACAGCCTTTATTTCTGTGGGAACAGGGGATTGAAGGACAGGCCACTCAATGGTCGACACGGCAACAAGATTGTTATCTCCAATCAGCTCCATCTTAGAGTCTAACTTTCTTTTCTTTTTATTTTCTCCCTCTTCTCCCCTTTCTCCCCCTCTCTCTCTTTCTCTCCCTCTCCTTTGTTCAACCTCCTTCAAGGCAAGGCAAGGCAAGGCAACTTTATTTATATAGTACTTTTCATACACAAGGCAGACTCAAAGTGCTTCACATATAAACATTGTCATACAATAAAAGAAAATAATAGATAAGTAAAAAAATTTAAATAGATAGAAAATAAAGGCAAAGTTAAAAAAGCATTTTAGAAAGTGCACCCACGTCGGGACTCTGACCCGACCTAAATGAACTTGGTCCTTACCCATGTCGGGACTCCGACCCGACCTTAAGGAACTTGGTCCTTACCCACGTCGGGACTCTGACCCGACCTTAAGGAACTTGGTCCTTACCCACGTCGGGACTCTGACCCGACCTAAAGGAACTTGGTCCTTTCTCTGGGACTCCAACCCAGATTCTAGGACTCTAACCCAGTCTCTCTGGTATCAGATCATGTATCTCTTTGGTAAAAATAGAAAATAAAGGCAAAGTTAGTAATAAAATAAAAAATAGATAGAAAATAAAGGCAAAGTTAAAAAAAGCATTGTAGATTTAAGATTTCGCAGAAAGCTAAAGCAAACATAAAAGTCTTCAGTCTTGTTTTAAAAGCTGTCAGAGTTGGAGCAAGTCTTAAATCCTCAGGGAGTTTATTCCAGCTATTTAAGTCAGGGGAAACAGAAGTCTTGCTACGTTTTTAAGGTGATAATATGCAGATTTTGTAACTGATTTGATGTGACTGTCGAAATGTAAATCTGAATCCATGATAACCCCTAGATTTATGGCTTTGATTGAGATTTTCAGGGACAGAGAATGAAGGTGTTGGGTTACTTTAAGCATTTCGGTTTTAGCACCAAATACAAATATCTTGGTTTTGTCCTCATTTAGTTGAAGGAAATCAGATCTATGGGCTGATAGTCATTTGGTGATAGCGATACATAGATTTGCGTGTCATCAGCATAGCAATGATAGTCAATATAGTTATTTTGCATGATTTGCCCTAGTGGGAGCATGTAGATGTTGAATAGAGAGGGTCCCAAGATTGAACCTTGTGGGACTCCACATGAATCAACGTTTGTTGATTCTGAAAGAAAGTTGCCAATGGAAAAAAAGTAGTTCCTATTTTGTAGGTAGGACCTAAACCAATTTAAGACTGTGCCTGAAAGCCCCACCCAGTTTTCTAATCTGTCCAAAAGTATTGTGTGGTCTACAGTGTCGAATGCAGCACTGAGGTCTAGTAGCATTAGTATTGAGATTTTGCCAGAGTCTGTGTTAAGACGGATGTCGTTTACAACTTTAATAAGGGCGGTCTCCGTGCTGTGAAGGGGTCGAAATCCAGATTGGAAGGTGTCATGCAAATTTGATGCCAAAATTTTTCAGTTTCTTAAATTCATCTGGAAAATCATGTTGTTGTGGCTATGGGAGAGATGAGGCTGGAGGTCATCGTCGATGGGGGAGTGCAGAGGAGGGGCATGGCCGTTCCTCTCCAAGCCTGAATCTGCGATGGGGGAAGGCATGGTGTCGATGGCGTAGGGCGGGCTGTTGTCTCTCTTCAAGGTCTGTGGTCTGTCTGCTATCTGTGTGTCAGATAGTGGCACAGTAGATGTGTGACTGTGGGAGGGTAGATTTGTGGGAGAGCGAGAAGAGAAGATTGTCCCCTAACAGTTTCGAGCCTAACCTGTTTGGGTGTAGGCCATCTGCTCTGAAAAGGTATTTGCGCCCCCAGAACAAGTTGAAATTGTCAATAAAGCTCCTTCATCTTTCATTGCAGACTCTGGAAAGCCATGTATTGAGTGCAAGTAGACGACTGAATCAGTTTATTCCCCTATCAACTGCTGGTGGGGGTCCACTGATGAATGACCTAATGTGTAATTTGTCCAGTATGTGAAATAGTTCAGTGAAATCCCTCTTCAGAAGTTCTGACTGTTCTCTTTGAATATCATTAAGTCCTGCATGCACAATAACCTGTGAGATTTTGGGGTTTTCCAATAAAATTGTGGCTAGTTTCTGGTTGACATCACTAACCGTCACATCTGGGAAGTAGCATGTTTTGACCTTCTTACCAGTTATATCCTTTATGGTTGAGTCACCTACAATCAGAGTGTCTGGTTCATCCGCTTTCTGTGGGATGGGCCCTTGTTGGCTTGAGGTGGCGGTGGCAGACACATGCACAGCTCGCCTCCGTGGCGACTGTTCTTGTTCCGTCTCTGTCCACACCGTCCGTCTAGATGCATCTCGGGGCTCAGGGGTGCATGGGTGGCAGGCACGTCCATGGACTCTTGAAGTGGCAGGAACCGGTTCTTCAGCGGCAGGGTTAACTTCAGTGATTGGCTAATCTGGCCGATACATGCTACTTTAGCTTTGGGAAGCTTAGCATTTGGCGTCGAGTGAATTTGTTGATTCACTTTGGTATGTTGTTTGGGCTTAGCGCCGACTCTATGCCAGTGAGAGGCAGCTGGAACTCTCTCTCTCTTGTCCAGCTTCGGGAAGGATACAGTGTAGCTTCGATCATCTTGTTGTGTATTTGTCTGAGCTAGCTCAGCAAACTCACCCATCGGCACAGTATCCTGGAGGAGTCCTTTGCATTTTTCTAATGCTGCTAGCCTCGTTTCAAATAAAGCCACTGTCTGTTGCAGTTTGGTGCAGTCTGTGCATTTCCTGGTCTCCATGCCTGAGACATCCGAGTACAGAGGCATGTTGGTGATAGGAAAGTCCAAGGCTTTTGTTGCGGTCTGATCCAGTAGTCATAAAAAGTGCCAAAATGTATTGTTGAATCGAGCGATGGAGGTATTATGTATTATGATCATGAAATAAAATAAAATAAAGTATACCTGAACGAAGAATTAAGTAGTTTGCTGCCTCTTATCAAGTCAACTTCAGGTTGAGATTCACTATTGAGTGGGCCTTGAAAAAAGGATTCCGAACAGAATATCCTCTTAGACACTCAACTGAATACAGTTTTTTAAGTAGCCTGAATGTTGAAAGCGTCCTGTTAGTTGTGTGCACTCAATGCATTAAGTACCCCACCAAACCCCTTGACAGAGCAAATTATAGCGACTCGCAGACCAGATGTGTGTCCAGACATCAGTGTAAGCACAGCATGTTGATGCAGTTCACCTGCTGGTCCATGCGGCCATGTTACCTAACCCCCATCTTAACACACAGGAGCCTGTGTTAAAAACAGGGCCACTGGCAAACCAAACACACACACACACACACTGACACACATGCACGCGCCCACGCCCACGGCCAGCCCTATACCTACACCCACACATACACCAAAGCACACACACACACACACACACACACACACACACACACACACACACACACACACAGACACACACACAGACAAACAGAAAAGCAGTAGGCGGTGGGGTTCTCGAAGCCCATACAGTCCCATTTCCCGCTCTCACTTACTCACACACACACACACACACACACACACACACACACACACACACACACACACACACCTATGTCTAGCAGGCAGGTAGCACCCACTGAATAGAAGCTCTTGTGTGTAACCTCTCCCCTCCTGTCTCCCCTCCCCCCCACCCCGCTCTCTCACTCCCTCCCTGAGGAGCGAGAGAGCTTGCCAACACAAAGCTTCCATTTTAGGAACCGTGGGGGGAGGGGGGAGGGCACATCTGGAGGGCCAATTAAATACCATCCAATTAACTCGACAATCGGTCTGGGATGTTTGTGTGTGTGTGCTTGTGTGTGTGTGTGTGTGTGTGTGTTTGTGTATGTATGTGTGTGTGTGTGTGTGTGTGTGTGTGTGTGTGTGTGTGTGTGTGTTGAATGCTTGCCCACTTTCTGCCCCAGTGATTGTAGTCGTAGGGTCGTAAATTTCCTCTGGATTCAACTAGACTCAACTG
>NC_140276.1:19478136-19483136 GCF_964030765.1 Micromesistius poutassou | reverse complement strand
TGTGGTGTGGGGGGGTGGGGGTGGTGGGGGGGGGGGGGGGGGGGGGGGGGGGGGGGGGGGGGTGTAATGTGTGTGTGAGGGTGAGGGTAAAGAAACAGAACGAAAGAGAGGAAAACCAGACAAAGACAGACAGAGCTGAAGTTCAACAGAATAGCATTGGAGTTGGATTGGAGGGAATGCAATGCAAAAAGAAAGTCCAAGGACTTGAATGTATTGAGGTTTGGAGTTTTTGAGAACTGTGTTTGTGTACTGTGTGTGCATGAGGAAAAACAGGCAAGATAAACAGCTGAAATAATAAAAAAAAAATCTATCTATCTTAGAGAACTGAAAAGGTGAAGCTGGATCTGACGACAGGAAAACATGATGTTCTCTAGTTAACCCGAGCCTTTTTATTCCTGAGAGCAAGATTGGCTGTTGAAAAGCATAGAGAGGAGGGAATGAGAAAAGGAGAAATAGACCATTCAAAAAGAGAAGGAGAGTGGTTATAATGACCCACACACACACACACTCTAAATCTCATTGCAACACAAAATAATTTGTCTTCTCCTCTGCCAGATAGTCGCATATAAACAGACAGACATAGATTGACCGACAAACAGCTAGAGGCAGGCTGAGTAACACACAAACAGAAGCAGAGCAAGAAATTCTAGAGACCGAGCAGTCAGCTGGCTGAACACTTTTAATGCAACGCTATCGTTCATTTTCCCCAGGAAAACAAGCTAACCTCACATTGCCACGGGCTCACGGGCAACAGCCTCCATTACTCAGGGGCCCGGAATAGAACAGCGCTGGTTAACACTGGGCGGATTTGCACGTGCACCACCGCGGACGGACTCACAGACTACTGAGACACAATTCTGCTAAGTGAGACGCAGCAATATCTCGGCACACTCTGCAGTTTTGCAGCATACGCCCTAGGAGAGACACAGGTAGATAGTTAGTACCCACTCGACTGTCAGCATAAGCTCGGGGTGTTTCATCATATTCTTTAAACTAAGGAATTTATAATAACCTGTGATGCTCAGTGCAATACACTTAGGAATACACTTCACTTATGACAAATGTACTTATTGTAAGTCGCATTGGATAAAAGCGTCTGCTAAATGCCCTAAATGTAAATGTAAATGTAGGAAAGGTTAATGTGCAAACCAGAAAATAAACACGTTGATACACTTCTGGCTGGAAGTTTATAGCAAAGTTCTTTGTTTTGGTTTCGAGTAATAAGTATAAATGAATGAGTAATAAGTATAAAGGAGTGCAAATTCGGTACAGTGTAGACTTAACTTTGCATGACTTTACAATCAAAACTTTTCCTCGAGAAAGTCAGTGATTATGAAACAAATGATGAAAAATGAGGAGATGAAAATATAAAGCTGCATTGTGGCTTATTAATATTTTATTTGTTGAGATGGTGTGCATATCATTACAGTCTTTGAGTAGTTAAATAGTTCTTGTGCAATCAGCAGGTGAAAGCACACTTCAAAATATGGGCTCATATCTCCTCTCCTAACCACTTTTCCTTGACCTTGAAGGAATACGTCACCAGGTCTAGGAAAGATGTGAAGGAGAATTCATAAGGAAGACTCAATCAGTGGTGAATCTGATGGCACTTACACTGGGCTACGTTATCATGCAACGGCAGATGTTATGGATGTGGTTCTGCCGTTGTGAAACTACAGTGTTCTGAAAATGGACAAAAAGCACATCTTGGATACTTTGTCCTGTGCGTTCTCAAAACATATTACTTCCTTAGCATGGCTGCGATCTAAATCAAAATATACAAATGGTTGTAAATGTCGAGAATGGTGGCTCACGCTCGCCTTTCTGTCCCCTCATATTTATCGACGTGAATCCCAAGTACTGTTGTGCACAGTTTTTTTGTGAACAGCCAAAATGTTGCTGCAGCAAGGACTGTAGTCTGAGAACCAGGCGAATCTCACAAGTTCATGTTTCATTTGCTCTGCAGATAAGATCTGCCCCCCCCCCCCCCCCCCCATACAAAAATGTTTCTGCCTGGTACCAGATAGACCGACCAATCACAACCATTTATCTAAGATGAGGCGGGATGAATACGATGACGGTGTAGAGGAGCACGGTAGTGGCATTTTCAACAACCATCATGGCTGCCGCTGTTGATTTCCCTATCGAGACAGTATTTAACGAACTGGACGGTATATATAGAAGAAGGACGGTATATATAGAAGAAGGACGGTATATATAGAAGAAGGACGGTATATATAGAAGAAGGACGGTATATATAGAAGAAGGGGACGGTATATATAGAAGAAGGACGGTATATATAGAAGAATTGTGTTTTGTTTTTCCGTGGCTCAGTGCGGCGGCGCCCGTTTCATTGCTGTGATTGGCTGTAGGCCTGTCCAATTGTGTCCTGGTATTTTGCTCTGTGCCGTTGGTGACGTCCTTTGGAGATGGAAAATGAACAGAGGTTCCAGAATAATTGCAGTTTGGAAATGCCAGGCTACAAGAAAAGTGTGACAGCATTGTCCCCTTTCCTTTCGTGAAGGATGGTCCAATGTTCCCTTTGCTGAAGGAGATAAGACAGGAAGCATTAACCTAACATTAACAGGAAGCATTGAAGCACCTCATCAGGATTCCAACTGCTCTTATCATGGCTGCCACTTAAGATACTTTGAGGTCATTTCACTCAGTGAGCAAAAAATACTTTTTGACCGGAGCCAATGTGTAAGTTATGTCCTGCATAACCGTGTAATGTAAGTGTCCACAGCAGACGAAGCTGTCTGTTCTGTTCTCGGTCAAAGATTCAACAAGGTAGAAAAGCCCATATCAGTTTTACGTCCTCCTTCCCCCGTTCTTCTTCAGAGCGCTGTCTAGACACACCTGTTTATCGAAGGCCCTATAAAACAACAGTAGGTCTGAATGCGTCCACATAGAAACACAATGTTTTCATGCTTGTTAACATTCAATGGCTCAGCCAATAAAAAGCGTTTATGGCAAGTACCCGGCACTAATTTGAGCAATCGGGGAGAAATAGCCAAGAGGCACCGTGCGCGGTTTCATTTGAAAAGCTGGGTTATCCTTGGGTTAACGCTCGGATATTCTTTAAGTTGTTGGTGGAAGACGGTGAGTTACCAGGGTGAAGCTGCTGGTGTAGCAGAGCTGCTGGTCGGGAACAGTGCTTCATACCAGCACTCGAGTGAATTATTCATTCACTTTTTTTCACATGATCGTGGAACTTCCAGAGTTAAACTTTTCTTGAACACACAAGCAGGAATACACACACACACACACACACACACACACACACACACACACACACAGACACAAAGTCCGTTTTGTATGTAATGTATAGTCAGCAGATTGCTGGACATCAACCCCACACACTCACTCACTCACTCACTCACTCACTCACTCACTGACACTCACACACACACACACACACACACACACACACAGGTCATCTTCTTTCTGTTAGTTCAGCTTCCTCTTCTGAAAACACATTCTGTTACACACACACACACACACACACACACACACACACACAGCATTAATGTTTAAAGGATGTGTAAACATGCAGGTCCATTTCCGTGGGATATCACTTCCCTGTTTAACCAGCCGGTCATCAGTGCACAGACGGAGCAATAGCCGCATCATTGACCCCCTGTTGAACTGGTTACCTACGGCTCACGTTTAAAACCAATCCAATTTTTTAATTTTGCACACATTACACACACAATCTCAAATGCAGCCTCAAGCGAGTGTATTGAAATTCATTTTGTTGACCTCACTTTTCCCTGTATTTTTCTTATTTGGTTTCTAAGCACATTTCATTTGATTATGTTTGTCATTTCATTGTAGGTTTTACTATACAAAGCACATAGAGCTACATATGTTTGTATCAAATGTGCCATACTATTGAATTACTATATTACTCATTTAATATAAAAATCGTCATGAAAACACCAATTATTTTTTCTTTGTGAGAGATTACAAGGTTATGGTCCTGTTTTATTTGAGTATTTAATTGTATCTCACAGCCGCGGTGGTAGTGTGAAAGGTTAAGAGAGGTACTGGGTTCGATACCCTATTGTTCGCATCCTACCTGTAGGGTATCCTTAAGCAAGATCGTGCCTGCTGCTGTAATAACCTATTAATGACATATATATACATATGTATATACGCAGTAACTTTAAGACGTTTTGACTAGAGGTGTTCCTTAAATGACGAAGGGTAAATACATCAAATGAATCAAAGTGGTTGGTGGTTGTTTACTGAGAAGCTTCTGGAAGCGTGAGACAATCACTCTGGCAGGATTACTTCACCATTCTTATGGTTCTAATATCATGTGTTATTCCACAGCCCGATGTTCCACAGCTCTGGATTAGGTTAGAGAAACACAATGAAGAACAATGAACAAACAGGCACGCATGCACACAAACAGCATGGTTGATGATCATGGTTTTAGGATCCATGTTTATTTCATCTTGATTGATGGTCAGTCAGTGGCTCTGGACTCTCATAAAAGATTCGTATTGGTTGATTTCAAAGGACGAGGATTATTTCCTATTGGCTGATTTCAAAGAGTAGGCAAAGATTAAAAGCGTGAAAGCAGGGATTATACACATGCATACTGACACACATAACTCTAATACCTACATAGAATTGCAATACATACTGATACAATACTGACAAACATAGTACCATAAGATACACCAACCAAAAGGGATTAGAAGCCTGCTGCCATTTATTATATTTGTGTGCCTTAGACAACACATACATTACACACACGCACACACACACACCCACTCCCACACCCACAATCAAACAGCTAATCTAAATGCATAAACAAACAGGTTCTAGATGAAACTACCCATAGGGCAGTTTTAACAGAAAGCACAATGACAAGCCTGAAGTACTGCATTTGTGTGATTGTGCACGCATGTGTGCGTCCGTGCATGCGTATGTGTGTGTTTGTGAGAGAGAGAGAGAGAGAGAGAGAGATTCTAAATCAGGCAATCCCT
>NC_140276.1:19438136-19473136 GCF_964030765.1 Micromesistius poutassou | reverse complement strand
GTACCACACATGGCTTTACTCTCCTCGCTACATGCTACATAATATGCCTATCTACCAAAAGTCCAAGGTAACGTATGCAGGGGACAGTCTTGCGGTGAACCATAACGGGGTACTGGTCACCGAACAAACCGCGTAAAGGAGAAATCCATGGCAAAGGTGAGGAGGCAGTCGGCTTCTTGGGCAGACACCAGCTACTACACTGAAGCAGACATCAACAGCGGTGGGTACAGTCCTCCTTACAACCCTCCGTCATTCCTTTCCCCTGACTGGCCAGTAGACAAGCCTCGCAGCCCTCCACCATACACACACTGTGTGTGTATACACACACACACTGTGTGTGTATATACACACACACACACACACCCCCGCGCCCCGTACCGTGTATTAAAAAACCCTTACCTTTTGAATTGCTGAATGCGGTGTACCAGGACAAGGAGATCAGTCCACATAAACAGAACAATAAGACCGTTAGGAAGGTGCCATTTCGGAGCCTCATCTCCGGATCCCCGGGCTCATGACCGCACCGAGAGCTGGGTAGCTGGTCTCTTTTCGCACATTAGCAGACAGGCCGACAGACAGACCAACAGACGGGCTGTGCAGCGTTATGCACGGCACTGACTCCGCTCGACTGGTTGGTACAGGCAGGGGAGGCGTGGAGAGGGGTGGTCACACAGAGAGTGGGGGAGAGAGAGAGAGAGAGAGAGAGAGAGAGAGAGAGAGAGAGAGAGAGAGAGAGAGAGAGAGAGAGAGAGAGAGAAAGAGAGAGAGAGAGAGAGAGAGAGAGAGAGAGAGAGAGGATTTGCCCGAGAGAGAGAGGGGGGGGGGGGGGGGGGGGTTGCCAGAGAGGGGGGGGAGATAGAGAGAAGAGGTAGAGGTAGAGAGAGAATGAGAGAAATTTAGAGAAAGATATACGGATCATTTGGGAGCGGGTAGAAAGAGAAATGAATTGGTGGTGGTGGAGGCGGTGTGGGAAATATTATTCGAGTGGGCGTTGCCCGTGATACATAAAACAGTAGACTTTTGACTCTGATTTCCAAAATAGGCAACTGAAATAATCCCAGCACTGTGGGGACTCATTAACTGTGACTCATTAACATCTGAATGCAAGTTGCCAACCAGAAAACTAAAGTTTCGAAACGAATTTCCTTGATGGTTTCCACCTGCCGGCTTATAATAACCGTTCCGGACCTTTCGCGTATCAATCATCACAAATAGGCCTACACGTTCTTACTGTTTTTTTTTTTGCTGTATCCATTCTGTATGTAATATTTTATTGCATTTTTTGAATATATTGTGTATGCTTTTATCAGGCCTATTTATTATATTAGTATTGGTAGCTTTTTGCAAAACTTAATCTTTGGAGCATCCGAATGTCTTTATTGTAAGAAAAAAAAACGTTCCAGTTATTTAACGGCAAGAGGTTCCTTTTAGTTATGTAGTCATGACATTTTAAGTTCCATCTTTTGATGTCAGAAATGCTGATGTTACTGGGCTGTATTTTTTTTTCTTGCTAGATTGGGAAATAGGTAAGAAGTTGGTTCTGAAAGCATCTTTGTTTGGTTTCCCACCAGAATGAGCTAACCGCACAAAATCGCCACCACGTGGTGAAACCTCTTCATGACGCCCGCAATCCCTTCCTCAGGTCACCATGTTCATACCAGGCCCTGCGCCACGAGGGTTGCAAAGGCGGCAACCTCTGTTAAAATATATTGCCCCTTTTCGTATCCCTATTTCACACAATCTGCCCCATCCTGTCATTCTCAGCCCATTCATTGTGTCTGAGCGCTTGATTCTACCAGCTGAAAATAATTGTGATTGGCCTTCCCAATAGAAGGGCGGGGTCATTCAGAGTTATAGGCCTACAAAAAAATATATATTTTCAATAAGCAGCTGAAAGTAATAACTAAATCGCGTTTGAATTAGGATGGGAAGATGCCATAGTACAACTCGTAGGACAATAGTTGCTTGCTTTGCGTTACATGACGAGGGTCAGCAGACCTTTACCCATCTCTTTTGTTGTCATACGCAGCGTATTACGCCTGTCTTGTGAATTGCCCGTGTTTTTAAAGCGGTGCCGTTGCCTAGCTGTATTCTTGCGGCAAGACAGCCACAAGGGTGGCTGGCTGCAAATACAATTGTGTGTGTCATTTATTTGTGTAGATTACTTTAGATTATCTACACTCCTGTGTTATCAGCAAGTGAAAAATACTTGTGCCCCCCTTTGTCACTAAGGCTATAACAGGGTGTCATTCTCTAATAGATTTGATTTGAGATGTAGGCCTACATGATTCCTAAAAAACATCCCAAAGAGACCTGTAATGTTTTGAATATGCAGAAAGTTATGAACAATACAGTTGAATAATTATTAGTAGCCTAATTCAAAAATAATTATAATTTCCTATAGATAGTAAAGAAATTAATTCAGAAAAGGCACAAATTGTTGAATAGGCCTAAAAGTTCTCCAGAATGCAGGAAATTAAGTGTCTGACGCTCAAAATTCTCTGGGGGGGGTACCCGCACCCCCCAGCTGGAAATCCGTGTGACGTAAACGTCATTAAACACGTCATTGAGCATGTCCTGTTATAGGCTACTGTGTAAAATGCTGTTTAGAATTAACGTTTGTATCAAGAAAAGAACGACCCGCCGGTGGGGTGAGATCTTATGTTTTATTTATGTTTTTGTTATAATGCACACCGACTTCATGCCTGTCTACGTTTCAAACTCGTGCATGTTGCAGAAAATGTGCATCAGCGCCCCCTGGGGTCACACTTTTCGGTCGGTCGCATAATTCGGTGTAACAAACTTAAATAAAAATAAAGATGATGAACTTTGTGTTATACATCATATTAAGAAAAAGACATTTGATAAGGGTGGGGGTAGGGTGGTATAAACATACTCATGGTCTGTGATTGATATGATTTAAATCAAACACAACACTTGTCTCCTACAAGGATTCAAGTTCTAATCTAGATGAAGTGGTTTGAAAAGGCAGCTGCAACTCTGTGCAACTCAATGTTGTGTAGAACATGATGAGACAGCAAATGATGAAGGTGAATGTTTCAACATGCTGCTCTCACTTTGTTTCCCCCCCAGTGTGGAGCACGGTGGAGTGTGGAGGCTGAAACCAGCTCTGAATAAGTGTCTGTTTGATTCATCACAACACACACTCACTATTGAGATGGAAAGTCCATCCACACAGCAGGAGGTGACGTCTGGTCATTCACATGTGGACAACTATCCTGAGACCCCTAATGACACGCTTATGCATCTGGCCCAGGCTGCCAAACATAAGTACCACATATTGACGTTATTTGTAGCCAAGGCCAGATATGTGTTGTACAAGAGGGTGATATTTTACCAGCGTTGTTAAGTAAGCCTCCTCTAGACACAAATCAAAACAGCATCCTACTTCCAGAATGAACACATTTCTATAGTTCTCATAAATGATCGTAATATCAGGCTTTGTGGCATTTAAATTATAGAACACAGACGTTTCTGCAAAGCACCTGGAAAACAATTGTTGTCTAACAACACAATGTATATGTATTGACACTGTTGGAGAAAATAAGGATGGTAAACTCTCTGATATAATGTCCACAATCCTATCATGACTGGATAGATAAAGACCTTTGTACAAATGGCAGCCGTTTAAAGGTCCCATGACATGCCACCAGGTGTGGTGTGATAATCTGTTACAAGCCGTTTTGGAAATCTGCCCCTTATGACATCATAGGGGGGGGGGGTGGGGCGGACTGGATTGTTGACGGGGGGTGGGGGGTTGCAACTCAGGAGAAATTCAGCTCAATTTGAAACTTAGAACTGGCGCTGAATGCAGGGCCCGGGCGATAAGATGACGTCGCTGGGGTGGGTGGACCCCTCTGAAGATTGACGGCCCCCAGCAACTGAGTACCTGCTTACCGATAGCTGCGCCACAGCAGTGGACCGTAGCAAACGTTGCTCATCTATCCGTCACACATCTAGGTGGACACGCCCGACTGTGATGTCATAAGGGGCAGATTTCCAAAACGGCTTGTAACGGCTAATCACACCACACCTGGTGGTATAATATGTTCCCTTTAATGAGGATGAGGACTAGTTCATCATACATGATGCATCATCGTTTTTTTCGCACTGGTGGGGCCCCATGTTGTGCAGAATGTGCCCTTTTAATTTTTTCGCTCCTACCCTTCAAACAGTCTGAGTCCGCCACTGGATTAGCCTATAGGAATAAAATACGATCAGCTGGTTTCATTAGACAGCTGTCAGTTTGGCTGCGGTGCAATGAATGAATAAAGATCATAAACACGGAGGAAGAATAAAAACATTAATTTTGACAGCTGTCGCATAAATGACTTCTTTACCACCTTGTTGATAACAAACATATAGAAAAACATGTACATTTAATTAAGCCTTGGGTGAAATCGAAGCGTAGTGTGTCTCTCCGCCTGCACTGGATGCATGCGTGCTCCGGCAGGGGATACAATTTTTATCGGGGGTAACTACATTGGCACGACACCGGCACTCAACAACCAATCACCGTACTGACCGCTTCTAAACTCGTGCACGAGAATCGACGTAAGGGGGCATTACTCTTAGTTCAGTGATTTACTACTCTTAGTGATTTATCGTAGCGTCTCTAAGCCTGACCCTAACCTCAGCTGCGAGCGCTAAATGTTTCACAGTGTAAATTTTACTTGGAATGGAGCTGGAGACAACTCCATCTCTGTTGGCTCTCTATCACTATTGTAGCAAGATTTATATTCATGAAGTGCTTCGTAAATGGTTTAAATAAACAGTCTGAGAAGATATTACCTAAGAAGTGTCATAGTATGGGGGTTTAAATAATAAATCGAATAAATAACAAGAAAAGTCTAACTGAAGACATTGCGGTGTGAATGCTGACAAAACGCTGACACCAACCGGAGCGCTGCCTATAAATTATTTTTAACATTTGGGTGGGGGGGATGGAGTTTAACACGAGTTACATTTATATTTGTCGTTATTTATATTTAGTTAAGTTACCCTTTATTGTCCCTTTTTGGGGGAAATTCTTTCTCTGCTTTTGACCCATCCGGGAGCCGGTGGACACCCGGAGCAGTGGGCAGTGCAGCTCCCGGGGAGCAGGTGGGGGTTCAGGTGCCTTGCTCAAGGGCACCTCATCTGTGGATGAGGACGTAGGAGATTGTTGCACAACCACTCCCCCCCATCCATATTTTTGCCTACCGGTCGGGATTCGAACCAGCCACCCTCCGGTCACCGGTCCAACTCTTTAACCAGTAGGCCATGGATGAGGAATGCCAGTTCTTAGACATTTACCAGCTGCTTAAACCAGCCTGAAGCTTCTTAAACCAGACTGAGCAATGCGGCTGTGTGGTTGCCGTGTGGATGGTGTGTTGCTGTGTGGATGGTGTGTTGCCGTGTGGATGGTGTGGTTGCCGTGTGGATGGTGTGGTTGCCGTGTGGATGGTGTGTTGCCGTATGGATGGTGTGGTTGCTGTGTGGATGGTGTGGTTGCCGTGTGGATGGTGTGTTGCCGTATGGATGGTGTGGTTGCTGTGTGGATGGTGTGGTTGCTGTGTGGATGGTGTGGTTGCTGTGTGGATGGTGTGTTGCTGTGTGGATGGTGTGGTTGCCGTGTGGATGGTGTGGTTGCCGTGTGGATGGTGTGGTTGCCGTGTGGATGGTGTGGTTGCCGTGTGGATGGTGTGGTTGCCGTGTGGATGGTGTGGTTGCCGTGGGGATGGTGTGGTAGATGATGGCTTGATGTGTTTGATGGCAGGTTTAAAGAGCCTCAGGCTGCCATCAACCAGCCATCCACCACACTATAGTGCCGTTACTATCCTCCTCCTCCTCCTCCTCCTCCTCCTCCTCCTCCACCTCCTCCTCCTCCTCCTCCTCCTCCTCCTCCTCCTCCTCCTACTCCAGACTCGCTGGGCGGGAACAGCCACACACTGATGATCGCGTGCGTGAGCCCCGCCGACGGCAACATCGAGGAGACCGACCGCACCCGCAAGATCAAGAACAAGCCCATCGTCACAAGAAGCGCCAGAAGCGCAAATTTACTTGCCTAAACTTGTATATGACATATGCAAATAATGTTGATTAGACTAAATCTAGCTAGGCCATGACTATTGTGTGTATATAATATTGTCATGTCCATGTAATACAGATAAACCCTAACAGGTCAGAGGCGTGTGAGGCTTGAATCCATCCAAACCTCCATGCTGCTGCTCCTGTGTGCCCCAGGCCCAGGAAGTGATGCTGCTGCACGCCCGCGGTGGTGTGGCCCCAGTGCTCTCTGGGTAAGAGATCCCCTCTCACACGCTCTTCTCCGGGGCCAGCATGACCAAATATAGCTTTTCCTACTGCATGTTTATTGCCATGCTGTTGACCGTGACGCCAACCCAACCTTCTCACGCAGTGCCTTAATACATTCCTGTTGACTTTTTAGTCATTTAGCAAAAAGGGCTTCAGATGTCCTCATGTCTAATTGTTGGGAGCTTGTACTGCAAGAAAAATTTCCGTGCAAACGGACAATAAAGTATTATCTTATCTTATCTCTTATGATGAAGAGAAGATAATACTTTATTGATCCCAGATGGGAAATCCCTGAAAAATAGAAGTTGGGGCATCTAGGACATTCCAGGATACCCTCAGATAGGCAGCAGAGGGACCCTGGGTATCGACCCCAGAACCTTTGTGTCTGGGTTGGATCCCGCTCCAGGGATCCTCGCACTGTCTTCGCCTTCAGGCCCGAGTCGTCGGAGCTGCCAGCGGAGCAGGGAGCTGAGCGAGAACAGCCAGGCAGCGCTCATGCTAGAGAAGGTCAGCACGGCATGTCCTGGGACACGCACAGGGCCCACGCATAGGGTCGGGGCCCTGGTGGTTGTGTTGTGGGCGGGGCCCTGGTGGTTGTGTTGTGGGCGGGGCCCTGATGGTTGTGTTGTGGGCGGGGCCCTGGTGGTTGTGTTGTGGGCGGGGCCCTGGTGGTTGTGTTGTGGGCGGGGCCCTGGTGGTTGTGTTGTGGGCGGGGCCCTGGTGGTTGTGTTGTGGTCGGGGCCCTGGTGGTTGTGTTGTGGGCGGGGCCCTGGTGGTTGTGTTGTGGGCGGGGCCCTGGTGGTTGTGTTGTGGGCGGGGCCCTGGTGGTTGTGTTGTGGGCGGGGCCCTGGTGGTTGTGTTGTGGGCGGGGCCCTGGTGGTTGTGTTGTGGGCGGGGCCCTGGTGGTTGTGTTGTGGGCGGGGCCCTGGTGGTTGTGTTGTGGGCGGGGCCCTGGTGGTTGTGTTGTGGGCGGGGCCCTGGTGGTTGTGTTGTGGTCGGGGCCCTGGTGGTTGTGTTGTGGGCGGGGCCCTGGTGGTTGTGTTGTGGTCGGGGCCCTGGTGGTTGTGTTGTGGGCGGGGCCCTGGTGGTTGTGTTGTGGTCGGGGCCCTGGTGGTTGTGTTGTGGGCGGGGCCCTGGTGGTTGTGTTGTGGGCGGGGCCCTGGTGGTTGTGTTGTGGGCGGGGCCCTGGTGGTTGTGTTGTGGGCGGGGCCCTGGTGGTTGTGTTGTGGGCGGGGCCCTGGTGGTTGTGTTGTGGGCGGGGCCCTGGTGGTTGTGTTGTGGGCGGGGCCCTGGTGGTTGTGTTGTGGGCGGGGCCCTGGTGGTTGTGTTGTGGTCGGGGCCCTGGTGGTTGTGTTGTGGGCGGGGCCCTGATGGTTGTGTTGTGGGCGGGGCCCTGGTGGTTGTGTTGTGGGCGGGGCCCTGGTGGTTGTGTTGTGGTCGGGGCCCTGGTGGTTGTGTTGTGGGCGGGGCCCTGATGGTTGTGTTGTGGGCGGGGCCCTGGTGGTTGTGTTGTGGGCGGGGCCCTGGTGGTTGTGTTGTGGGCGGGGCCCTGGTGGTTGTGTTGTGGGCGGGGCCCTGGTGGTTGTGTTGTGGTCGGGGCCCTGGTGGTTGTGTTGTGGGCGGGGCCCCGGTGGTTGTGTTGTGGGCGGGGCCCTGGTGGTTGTGGTGTGGGCGGGGCCCTGGTGGTTGTGTTGTGGTCCTGAGGGGATGAGGAGTGCCGTGGGGGACGGTCCTCCTCACACACTGACCTCCTCTCTCCTCCTCCAGGCGGAGCGGGCCAACCAGAGGCTTCAGGAACGGCTGAAGGAGCACGAGGTGTGAGTAGAAGACCCGTCCTGTGGCGCCACGCCGCCGCAGGACGCTCACCCCCCTCACCCAGAAACCACTCTTCAAAGAAACGCCTTTGGGCAATATTGTACTTTTTCGCTACAGTTTATTTTGAAGAGTTAACGGCCAGCTTTAGTTTACAGCTGTATGATCAGGTCTCAGCTGTAAGTCAACCTTTTTAAAACTTTCCCTGGCTACAAAGTAACACAATCCGTGGCAGGACAACTTTCATAATTTAAAAAGAAAAGCTTGTAGTGTGGACAGAAGGACCAAAAAGGAGCTGAGAGGGAAGCTCTTCATGGCCTCTTGTTCTTCTAGGTGTAAGCTGGACCTGGAGAAGGTCTTCATGGTCTCTTATTCTTCTAGGTGTAAGGTGGGCCTGGAGAAGGTCTTCATGGTCTCTTTTAGGTGTAAGGTGGGCCTGGAGAAGGTCTTCATGGTCTCTGGTTCTTCTAGGTGGACCTGGAGAAGGTCTTCATGGTCTCTGGTTCTTCCAGGTGGACCTGGAGAAGGTCTTCATGGTCTCTGGTTCTTCCAGGTGTAAGCTGGACCTGGAGAAGCTGAAGAGCCAGCATGAGGAGGATGTGCTGCAGCTCAAGCAGAAGGTACGGTGTCACAATATTCGTTAGGCTACAGTGTGTTTCAGGTTGTCACGGCTACTCGAACAGCTACAGCCGCTCTACTCTGTGCGTGTGCATGCATGTGCGTGCGTGCACGCACGCGCGTGTGTGTGTGTGTGTGTGTGTGCGTGTGCGCGCTGAGAGCTCTCTGAAGCAGGAGCAGTGGAACCTGCAGGACCTGAGCCAGAAAAATAAATAAATCAAGCATGAGTAAGCAGCTTGTATGCAAATGATTAAGAAGAGACCTGTTAAACTGGTGTAAAGAGGAAATAGCTCTAGAGACCTCGGTAAGCCGTTCCAAGTAGAAGTGCTTTAAATGTAAAGGCTCTCCTCCCAATTTGTTGGGCTATTCTTGGAGCAAAAAATAAAAGATGGTCTGTATCTCTTTGTGCGTTCACACCAAAAGACACAATTTTCTCATGTTCGCGCGAACAGGCGAATGTTGCCGCGCGACTCAGTGAAATCTGTCGCTGTGCTTAATGTGTGCATTGAAACGTGTCGCGGGGCGAATTTTGTCATGGAGCGTTTTGCCCGCCAACAGTCATTCATGCCAATTCATTCTCATCAACGATGGCCGAGATAACCACCATTGCGTGTCTGTACCTGTTATGGAAGAGGGAGAGACGTCGGAGTGCCCGTCGTTTAATAATATAATCTGGAGGCGCACACCGCTTTGTGCCGTGATATTATATATAGGCCTATCGTATATATTATATTATATAGATATTTATATATTATATATATAATATCATATAATATTATATATAGAGCTCCGGGAGTCGCAAACGGCAACAATCACTTTCTCCTCCTCAAGCTGCGGTTCACTGCGGAGTGCAGGGAACGGTTGGTCCATGGCGATGTATATTAACAGGGGGACACATGCATATTATGAACACAAGTCGAATGTATACAATACTGGTAGATATCAACCACTTCTCTTCAATTCTTTTTTGATTTTCTTTCGTCTAGCTTTCAGAATTGCTACTGCTATTGCTGTTCTCTTTTTAGTTTTTATAAATGTTAGGGAGTACCCCCAGCAGTACTCCATAGTACCCCCGGGGAACACGTACCCCCCTTTGAGAACCTGTGCTCTGTGTCTCCTGCAGCCCAAGGCCAAGCGGCCCACCAGGGCCAAGACGCCCCTCAGGAGGAGGAGGAGGAGGAGGAGGAGGAGGAGGAGGAGGAGGAGGAGGAGGACTGACGCTCAAAGAGGGCCAAGACCACTGGGGTGCGCTGCCGTCGCTTAAGATAACCTTATTCACACTGTGCTCCGGCACGGTGACGCTGGAAGGGATTCACAGGCCAGCGTTTATATGTGGACCTGAATCACAACATGGCAGAAAGGGAAGGGATGAACTTAACATATTGAATGGTACTGCTGTTCATTAAGATTAACTTAACTTATTGAATGGTACTGCTGTTCATTAAGATGAACTTAACTTATTGAATGGTACTGCTGTTCATTAAGATGAACTTAACTTATTGAATGGTACTGCTGTTCATTAAGATGAACTTAACTTATTGAATGGTACCGCTGTTCATTAAGATGAACTTAACATATTGAATGGTACTGCTGTTCATTAAGATGAACTTAACTTATTGAATGGTACTGCTGTTCATTAAGATGAACTTAACTTATTGAATGGTACTGCTGTTCATTAAGATGAACTTAACTTATTGAATGGTACTGCTGTTCATTAAGATGAACTTAACTTATTGAATGGTACTGCTGTTCATTAAGATGAACTTAACTTATTGAATGGTACTGCTGTTCATTGAGATGAACTTAACTTTTTGAATGGTACTGCTGTTCATTAAGATGAACTTAAATTATTGAATGGTACTGCTGTTCATTAAGATGAACTTAAATTATTGAATGGTACCGCTGTTCATTAAGATGAACTTAACTTATTGAATGGTACCGCTGTTCATTAAGATGAACTTAACTTATTGAATGGTACCGCTGTTCATTAAGATGAACTTAACTTATAACAATAAGTCAATGAACAGTGGTAACAATAAGTCAAGTTCATCTTAATGATAAGACCAGTGGTACCATTCAATAAGTTAAGATGAACCTCTCTGCAGTCCACAGTGAGGAACGGTGTACCTCCACCGTCCACCAGGACTCCCCCAGGGTGGAGGTGGAGGCTCCAGGTGGCCACTCGCTGCCCCAGGACCCCACCGCCCATCAAGAAGGTGAGCCAATCAGAGAGCGGGCCGGGGAGCCAATCAGAGAGTGGGCCGGGGAGCCAATCAGAGAGCGGGCCGGGGAGCCAATCGGAGAGCGGTCCAGGGAGCCAATCAGAGAGTGGGCCGGGGAGCCAATCAGAGAGTGGGCCGGGGAGCCAATCAGAGAGCGGGCCGGAGAGCCAATCAGAGAGCGGGCCGGGCCCTCAGCTGGGGAGCCAATCAGATAGCGGGCCAGTGTCGTGGCAATTTCCTTTAACTGATATTGCATCTAGGACAGATGAGATTTCTAAATGTAAAAAGCACATACTTTTTACCTATTACAATTAACCTAGGTTTAATGCATGCCTACATTAGACTCCTCTAGCAGAGTGAGTCCAGAATACAGGTTGACAGAGCTATTTATACAGTTTCCCATCCTCCCCACATTGCAGATGTCTACAATCAAATCAGGTAATGTTTACCTAAGACACAGCGTTGCCTGTGTTCTCATCAAGCAGAAGAGTGCGTAAGAGGATGTCTTCTCCCTTGTGACCGGTTTACCCAAGTACGAAGGTTAACATTTAGATTGACTCTGAGGAAGGCAGGCCGGTTACCCATAGAAAAGGGTTTACATTTAGATGTCACTCAAGCACAAAGGTCAACACGTAGACGACACTGAGGAAAAGCAGGATGGTAAGACAATACATGGAATAGGAAACAAAGCCTAAGTTCTTAAAAAATGATTTTTCCCATTTTTTCCCCTCTCTACGTTGACCTTGTATGGACCTTGTATCGCGCCACCCCGTTGCTTTGGGTGTGAACGCAGCTGAGTTGTTTTGATTGTTGCTTTGACAAATACTTTCCTTACAAAATACATATATATCCTTAGTTTATTGGACCAGTACCCCGGGACCCCCACAGACACCGCGACCCCCCCTGGGCCCCGGGGGCCCCACGGACCACCCGCTATAGACAATGGCTGCACTGGGCCCCCGCCCCGCTGCAGCCCCAGGGCCCCCCCTCCCTCCCTCCCTCCCCCTGAAGCCCTGGCCCCCCCCTCCCTCTCCCTCCCCCTGAAGCCCTGGGGCCCCCCCTCCCTCTCCCTCCCCCTGAAGCCCTGGGGCCCCCCCTCCCTCTCCCTCCCCCCCCCCCCTCCCCCCAGCCCCAGGGCCTAGATGTGCTGGATAGATCAGTCTACCCAGTGGACTGAAGCAAACGTCGCTCATCTATCCGTCACACATCTAGGTGGACACGCCCACCTGTGATTGTCAGAAGACGCAGATTTTCAAAAGGGCTTGT
The DNA here is from genome assembly GCF_964030765.1 of Micromesistius poutassou. Taxonomy (NCBI): domain Eukaryota; kingdom Metazoa; phylum Chordata; class Actinopteri; order Gadiformes; family Gadidae; genus Micromesistius; species Micromesistius poutassou. The sequence goes on along the minus strand of NC_140276.1, from coordinate 19,460,900 downwards.
AAGGGACGATCACACTCATACCTGGTGGTATAATACCCTTTAAATAGTTCAACATGCTCCTTCACTGAAACGGTTCACTAGGCTGAGCAATGTTCACACATTGAATCTGTGCTACACACTGGGCGACCGGTGTACGAGTTGAAACAGGAAGAGGGTGTAAAACATGTAAAGGGTTGAGAACTAATGACCTGGGTTTATAACTTATGTAACAACCACTTGGTGACCTTACCTCACAGCGAAACTTCAGGTGGTACTTATTGCCTTCTGTCCAGATGTCGCAGGTCGGAGTGAGCCTCTACTTGCTGCACCAGGCATACAGGAAGTTCTTGATATCCTCCATTCTGCGATGGGAGTAATAAATTAAATCACGTTATCTCATAACTAGAAGGACATTGCTTAATCTATTTAGAGTTAGGCTAAGATAGAAAGAGTCTGGGATCTGGTATTAATTAGGATAACTATATACATAGCCAGGGGTGCACATAACTGGTACGCAAGTGCACCCATAATCAGGGATGCGTAACATCACTTGTGTCGCTACAACGCTTTTCGCAACTAACGGGAGATCGAAACAAACAAAATACATTGAGCATCTACTTTGGGGTTCACCACCTGCAAAGAAAAGGCAAACGGAGCCGGAGCAGAAGAAAATAGTTTTCTTCGAGTGGCACCAAGATGTGCCATGGCTCGAAACGAAGGAAAAGCGCACTGAAATGTGTCTGTGTGTTGCGCACCCTCACTAAAAAAAAAAAAAGTTATGTGCACCTCTCCTCTCCGATAAGGAAGAGGTGAATCGAGTTTTCATACTCAGATTGTTTTGTTACATCGTAAAGTGTATTTCTGTATCGAAGTTTGACCTCCTTATATTGCCCAGCCTTTAGGACAATTCATCTATTCTTTCCTTTAGTAAGAGTTATGACTACATTCTCTGTGTGTTCTGGCATACACTTTAATTTGTTCGTGCGTGCGTGCATGTGTGTTGGAAGAAGGAGGTTAGGAAAGAAGACCAAGTGTTGACAGCAACAACATTTTCTTTGCCTTTCCCATGGTGATTCTCTAAATTGTAGCCCTGAGCGTGTGATACACCAATAATATACAAGCAACCTCTGAAGAAAGCAGAGCAGCAACACCCAACTCTGAGCTCCAGTGCTACCCTGCAGGTAACTCTGAGCTCCAGCTCTACCCTGCAGGTAACTTTGAGCTCCAGCTCTACCCTGCAGGTAACTTTGAGCTCCAGCTCTACCCTGCAGGTAACTTTGAGCTCCGGTGCTACCCTGCAGGTAACTTTGAGCTCCAGCTCTACCCTGCAGGTAACTTTGAGCTCCAGCGCTACCCTGCAGGTAACTCTGAGCTCCAGCTCTACCCTGCAGGTAACTCTGAGCTCCAGCTCTACCCTGCAGGTAACTCTGAGCTCCAGCTCTACCCTGCAGGTAACTCTGAGCTCCAGCTCTACCCTGCAGGTAACTTTGAGCTCCAGTGCTACCCTGCAGGTAACTTTGCAATTGAACAAAGGTCTTTCTTTGTGCAACCCAAAAGTTGCCTTGCATCAGGCTCTTTCACGAACCCGTCTAACTCGAATGCCATGATAGCAACACACAAACGAAAGTCAACCGTCCCAAAACCACGTCTTCACAGAGACACAAATATGGGTCACAAAGCTGCAAAATAATGTCACTTGAAGGCACATCTTTCTGTTAGAATAGTCTTAAGTGCTTCTTTTATACTATCTGTAAGGCATTTATCACTACTGGCAATCTCAAGGCCATAACGACTGTCATGACTAAGAAGCTGTTCTTTTGTAAGCTGACGAAGGGACTCCTCTGAGGGTGCACTAATAGTCCTCGAGTGCTGCCACTTTCCTAAATCATAAATAAATTATACACCAATTGCTTTTACATAAGGTTTCAAATTAAACCAGTACACGGCACAACGCATCCAATACTACAGGCAGCTAGTCACGAACGCTCTCTACTAAATGGTTCTCGAAACCATGATCACAGAAATAGGCCTGGAAACCCCCATCAAGCTACTCAGGGTAGCCAAAATACCAATATGGAACCTGCTGGTAATCAAGAACTAATGCAACAACAACCTCAGGAGGAACTAGCCTATGAAGTCAAGTAACACACCACCACTTGACAAACCCGACAGCTGCACAAAATACAAAGTTAGGATCCTGGACACGTTACCACAACTGTCCCCCATACAGCAACAACTAACTGACCAAACTTTACAAATCAGTCACTGGTGAGCACAGTGAGCAAGCCCCCGAGTGCAAATGATCATCAAAGCGAGCGCCCTGGTACCTGCCTAACTTCAAACCAAACCCAAGTGTCTTCTGAGGCGTGCCGGGCTCGAGGCTTCTTTAAAGCAAAACTTTAAACCAAAAAGTAAACCTCAGCCATGTGACCAAAGCCCTGAAACGCTCGCCCCCACCAGAGAACAAGTCTCCACCCAGGATTACCTCGGAAATAACAAAAGTCAAAATAACAAATAGTGCACCAATGGGCTCTGGGCTCTGCCCAGCTGGCACACTCCCTGACTAACCAGGGAGGTCACTCACAACTTCAAATCAAAAGCACTCAGATACTATACTCAGCATGAGAAGAAGCTGCTCACAGCCACACTGCCAAACACCACCAAAACATACAGGCTTACAGAGTCTAGAGGAAAAAGAGAACTCAACAAAAGAGAACTCAAAAATTAACTCAGCATTACTCATCCGAATTCATCCCAGACGAGCCCCCAATATGTTACGACCCCGACTCGAGGGAAGCAACATAGAGTACTCTAACAAGGATTGAGGACCATAACTACGTTTATTGTTACCACAAAGGGACCTCAAAGATGGTGTCTGGAACCATGCTGCTCCTTGCTGCAGTGGGGAGAGAGTGACTGGTTGAAGAGGAGGCTGAGTCTGAATAGTCTCAGCCTAATTGTCGCCAGGTTTAAGCAACTGAAGTCACCTATATTAAACCTGACTGGGGTCTATAGGACATTCTGTGGATTATAACTAACGATAGCAGCTGACATGCAGTTCACCCTCATTGGTTACCCCCTCTTTGGGTACTCTGAAGAGCTGCTGCTTCGTTCACCATTCACCACCTGCTCACCAAGCACCTACTAAAATGTCATTCACTGCAATAACCACGCAAGCCAACGATCGTTCTACTGTTTATTTGTAGCCAGCAAAATATACAGTTTAAGTGTGAACATCATGACTATTTACATCCGTGATGGTTTCAGTTCATCTCTTTTCATCATGCATCATATGCATCCTGCAGGATGTATGTGCAATCTGCAATCTGCTGAAGCATTTTATAGAAAACACCGCCTGACTACTATTAATATGATGATCCAATCAAACTAAAGTCATTGTGTATGAGGGATAAATATATTGTGTGACTTTCAAATGACATCATTTTCGGTTGTGTTTCTGATGTTCCTTATGCAGATAGGGCCTTATCTGACTTTTAAAATGTAAAAAGAAAAGTATGTGAAAGAAACCAAATGAGGAGAGGTTATCCTATCCTATATTTGTTAACCAATTATCATATTTGAGGAATAATTGCCATTGTTCCAGAACGCCATCTGGTGGCAGAGTGTATTAATTACAGTTGAATGCGTTTAACGCCCAACGGACTGAACACATTTTGTCGCCTACTAACAGACTATATCTATATACTATCTATGGATGACGTCTCAGAAAAGACAAACATTAAAACACAAGTATCCACATAGAAATCAAACCTAAAACAACTGACACAGGCAAAGAGGATACTTCCCGTATTTATTTTATGCGAATTTTATTTACGATTATGAGGAGCAATGGTAATTATATTGCCTATAAAATTAATCATCCTCTTCTCTCATCACCTCTCCTCTCCTTCTTCTTAATACGTCATACAAAATATATTGCTATATATATATTACCATAATCGAATGCACAAGCTATTGAACACCACTAGTGGGTGGCATTGCTTCCTGAAAAACAGTGATAATTTATTATTAATTAGAATCTCATTGTGTGCGTAACTGGCTTTTACACTCGCTCTTCCGTTTCATGAGTTGGGAGAAAATAAAAAGACAGGCAAGCCGGACTATTAGAAATTTCATATTGTTTAATGAATGGTTGACTTCAAATGTATATACATGTCAGATTAACTTCTGTAGGCTATTCCAAATAAATGTCCCCTATATATTGGGAAATGATTTTAAAGAGAAACATTAAGAGACATTAAGCATGCTTCATAATTAATGAATACATGTGTGTGTATTCATTGTTTGTTGTACGTCCAATAATCTATTTGTAGGCAATAATATATTTGACGAGTAGGCCTACATGCATCACTTTATCACTTTATTAAAGTAAATACATTTACGAAACACAATTACATTAAAACATCAATAGATTGATTGATGCCCGGACCTGAATAATTATTATAAATATAAATTACAACATGGCCTTTCAAGTTGATGAGCACAGACATATGTTCGACTGCAAGGGACAAAAAATAAGTTATAATACATTTGAATGAAATGTATTATAACTGTGGTGGACAAATTACAACTACAGTAGATACAGGAAAAGGTTTACAATCAATGGAGGTGCTTAAATAAGCAAAACCCTTCACATGTCAATTAGAATATTCTGTCACAGAACAAGTCATTCGTATAAAAAAGTATATATTTGAAATCACATTCTCATGAAATCTTGAATTGAGAAAATCCCCCAAATTATTACGTTCTCTGTGTGTTCTGGCATACACTTTCCTATTGTTGAAGAAGAGGGTGTGTGTGTGTGTGTGTGTGTGTGTGTGTGTGTGTGTGTGTGTGTGTGTTTTTAGGGTTAGAGGGAGGTTAGGAAAGAAGTGATTGAAGTGTTGAATAAGTCCAAAACACCCACCCATGTCTTAGGAATTAGATATATGAGTAGGTTTATGTAGTTTGATGACGACGAAGACGACAAGTACGTGTTTTAAATATTGAGGACATATTCCCTTCACCGTCCCCGTCCCCCTAGATCTACACCCATGAATGTTATTTAATTGCTAAATAAGTAATGTTATGATTGGCCCAAAGTTACTTATACTGGAAATGAATGTGGGCACACTAATGCATTTCATGCAATTGATACGAGAGCATACTGCCAGATGAATCCATTTGTGAATATATGCGGTTTATGATTTGGTTAAGAAAGTTATAGCTATAGGAAGCTTTATGAAGGAGGAAGTTAAAATATGCAAGTTCCCGAGGCAGGATTGATGACGAATTAAGAGAAAGATGCATATTAAGTTGCAGTGTTGTGCATGAACTAGTTCAAAAGAACTAGTTCATTGAACAAGTTCATTTTTCTATGAACTGAACATAACATATTTTTAACTAAAGAACTTGAACTAGTTCAGATTTTGTGACATTCTGAATTGATGCTTAGGTCCAGATATGTATAAATAGAGTTACTATAGTTGTGATGAAACAGGTGTAGGCCTACAAATAATATCCACAACAATTTGAGATTGTAGTGATGGGCAGCAGCAGGTAATGGCGAGGATTCATTTTAAAAGATATAAGCACAGAATACTCACTCCAACAGTTTTTCTTCGGTTTCTAAAAAAAACTGTTAATGAACTGAACATGAACTAGTTCAAAACAGAACTGGTGAACTATCTAAAGAGTAAAAAATATAGATACTAAAAACGAATAAATTATAATGTGGATCATTTATGCAACGTTCCAGGTGAGGTATTTGCAATATAGGCCTATTTTTTTCCTGACTTTGTACTCCAACTGATGCACGATCATTTCCCTTGGGACGGATGAAGTCTTAACTTATCTAGGCTATAACGTAGGCTATATGCTATCAAAACTATACATTTTTGACCATTTGAGGCTACATGGGTCTATAGGTGACCTAATCATACTAATGAGCAACTGGGGACAGCACAAATAAAGTAGGCCTAACGCAAGAAGCGATATAATGACAAAGAAAATGAGAAATGGATCGAGCAGGGAGAGAAACTCGTTCAACGGAGCGATTGCTGAACGAATCAAGGATCAAGGATCAACCAAAAACACCAGCACCGGAGACAGACCTCCAACTGGATCACTTGTTGAACCAGGGGCTGGGCTTCCCCAGCTAGTGAGAGGAAACGCTGAAGCCAACCTGGGCGGCTCCCTACACCAGTCGGTCCAGATTTCAGGACGTGACTCTGATTGTGAAAGGATCCAGGATTCACTGTCAACACCGGGAACAGCGATGCGTCCGCCGACACAAGTCCGCTCTCGGGATCTACTGCGCTTCGCGACGACCCTTTAGAGACCCCAAACTATCCGGTTAGTTGCCGACGTCTCGGTATTTAACGCCGATCTTTCCGCGAGGCGGCGGAGAGGCGCCCGGCCCCTGTCGTCGGGCGGCGACACCACCGCTGGCACAGCGCGGCTCGGTCCGGACGGAGCCGTCCCGCCCTGGTGCATGCTGGGATGATCGGCGTCTAACATTTTTTTTTATAAAGCGGGTGTGTGAACATACGTGTGTTACATGCTAACAAGTGGTTAGAGAGAAGGACCCCCCCCCACACACACACACATACATACACACACACACTCAGCGATTTCCTCTTGACAAGTCGTGAGTGGTGTTTTGTTTCGCGGGCGACCATGGCGGAGTGCGGCGGCGGCGTCGCGGACAGCCCCACTTCGAGCCCCGTGGACGGCAAGAAGAAGGCGCAGCAGTCGCCGGTTTGCTCCTCTTCTCGGTCACGGTACCAGGTCGGATCCCCCGGCCACTGCTTCAAACGGGTCACCCTCACCAAGCCTACTTTCTGCCACAACTGCAGCGATTTCATCTGGGGTCTGGTCGGGTTCCTGTGCGAAGGTATGGCTGTATTGCACATCAGCTCGTTGTTGTTGTTGTCCTCCTCCTAACTGACTAGTTTGGTTGAATCACGAAGACTTGGTGTTTATGTGGTCGTGGTGCGCTGCTCGACAGTTGTGAGTACGGGCCACCATACGTAGAGGATGGTCATCCATCTGATCTCTAAAGCCGATCTGTAAGCTGCACACGCAGTCATAGTTATAGTACTGCGGGGATGGAGAGGCTCTGGTGGCGTGAGTTCAGTATTCAGTGCATGTGTGTCTGCTGCTGTCGAGCACCAACACTTGGTGCTCAAAAGTCCGCTGAGAGAAAATGTCAGCATTGGGGGGGGCTAATTCCCTGATTCCCTCTACAATCTCTCCTCCACTGCCCCTCTAACCCCCGCAGCCACAAAGTCACGGAAATCAACAGCCTCGCGTCGTGCACTATCTGGCTTCTGAGACCAGCTAGTCGGACTCGGGTCTGGTTGGCTCATCACGAGCAGACACACACATGCACATTATGAAGGGAGATGCACATGCACTGTGTTACTGGGCAGAGTGGGGTACATGGGATGGGTGAGTGGGAGGAGAAGGCGGTGGTGTGTGTGTGTGTGTGTGTGTGTGTGTGTGTGTGTGTGTGTGTGTGTGGGGTTCTCACACAATCAGAGCTGTAGTCAAGTCGTGATAAACTCGCCGTGGTCGGTATGGCAACAGGAGACAGGCATGGATGGTCGATGGTAGAGAACTGTGTTTTTGTGCTGGGGGATTGGGGCACCACTTCAATGCATTAAAACCCTTTAGACGTGCAATGCATAAGACTGGATGAAGGAGATTTAAACACATGCGTCATATATGCTCTGTGGTAACGTGCCCAGTGATGTCATCAGGCCATGGTTCCTCCATGGTGAATTAATGGTTGACTCTTCATTTATTTTATTGTAACAAACGCTCAGTGGGTACTGACTACCACAATGCAACACTAGAATAATGGTCATTGCTGTGAATGCACTAGCTATTACAATGCAAGCCTATTCTATCAAGTTACACTGTTTAGTTTTGCAACCCTTTATCTTTCTGTTTATTGACTTGATGTAATCTACTTTGGATGTGTTATTGTTAATCGGATGGGATCTAGTTTGTCCTCACTTTTTAAACACCTTTCTGTGTGTGTCACCGTACTTGACCTCAATTTGTAAACTCCTTGCACCATTAGTGTGTAACCTGATGTGTCCTCACTTTGTGAACAACCTGCTTCCTTATAGCGTGTAACTTCATGTGTCTTCACTTTCTAAACATTTTGCTCCCTTTTTTATAGTGTGCAACCTAATGTATCCTCATGCCTTGCTGCCTTATAACCAGATGTTTGTAACCAGATGTGACCTCACTTCGTAAACACTTCATTAGTGTAAACACTCAACTTTGTAAATGGTCCATTCGTGTGTATGTGTAACCTTCCTCACTTTGTTAACACCTTGCTCCCTTGTAGTCTGTAACTTGACGTGTCCTTACTTCGCAACACTTGGCTCCCTTAGTGTTACCCATGTGATCCTCACTTTGTAAACACATTGCTCCCTTATAGTGTGTAACCTTGGGGTCCTCACTTTGTAAACACCTTGCTCCCTTACAGTATGCAACCTGATGTGCCATGAGAAGTGCCTGAAGAATCTGAGGGTGACCTGTTCCTGCATGGCTCCCACCTTGGTGCAGGTTCGTCTCTTGGCTCAGCAGCGCCCTACATAGGAAGTTCCTGTCATTTGGGACCAGGCAGATAGAGTGTTAGGGATGTACAGGGACCCTTTTCTTCCATAGTCAGACTTTGATAGCCTAATCATTATTGCCAAACAATTTAAATAGTGTTGTCAAGACTTGCTTCAACAAAATCCTACTCAGATTGAGGGTTTTTAGGACCGTTTCTACCTTTTTGGCACCAATGGTTTCTGCTCCTGAATAGTCCCTCATTAGGATTCCTTTTTGCTTTCTTTCTGAGTGGACTAGAATCTAAATGACCCGGCTGTTCCTCTGCCTAGCTACCCTAAAATCCCAGACCATTATGCAATGTCCGCCGTCGTTGAAAAGGGTGGCCAGGCAAGTTATGCAGGTCTATATTTGTAACAACCGGATTTCAAGGAAGTTATTAAGAACTTAAGTGGCTCACAATGCAGGAAGAATACGTTGTGTGTTGCTATGTTACCTGTCACAGGTCTGTTCAGAATGCTAGTGTATAGGTTTTTATTGCTATTGTGTTACCTATTTGTATGAAGTTTTTATGGCTTTGTTTAAGGGAGAGGCCACTGCAGAAAGACAGGAATGTGTGATTAAGGAGAGAGGGATCGACAGGTTTAATGGACTGCAGGTTGTAATCTAACCTGGGTCGCTACAAGCTATTTTGGTTATCATGTCATGTGTTTTTTATTTCAACTTCTAAAATATGTTATTTTATTCCTTCTGTTACGTTTTATTTTGCTGTTGCTTGTGTCATTACGGCATCTCACTTTTGATAATTTTACTTATGCCGTGTTTGTGTGTGTGTGTGTGTGTGTGTGTGTGTGTGTGTGTGTGTGTGTGTGTGTGTGCGTGTGCGTGTGCGTGCAGGTTCCGGTGGCCCACTGTTTTGGACCTGGCGGTCTAAAGAAGAGGTTCTGCTGTGTGTGTAGGAAACCCACAGAGGGGAACGCGTCCCTCCGCTGTGAAGGTGAGGCTCCAGCAGCATCCAACCAAACCTGCATCAGCTAAAATACATGTGGAGCACGAGCCAACCCTGTAGCAATATGCCGCAGTGATGCAAGACTTAAAGCTGGAAGGGGGTCTGCCATGTTGCAACACACTGTGTTATTTCTCCATCTCGTGGTGCCGTCCGCATCTTACTTTCTCAGCCTATGCTCAGAAAGCACTCTTTTTAGGAGATCCTTCCTTTAATGTCATGGCTAAGCTGCTTTCTGTGTTACTTAATTACTCTTGAAATCGTTTTATTTTTTTAATAATAATAATAATAATAATAATTGATTGCATTCATATAGCGCTTTTCTGGACACTCAAAGACACTTTACAGTGACCTCACTAACCACCACCAATGTGTAGCACCCACTGGGTGATGCACGGGAGCCAATCGGTGCCAGGTCGCTCACCACAGGCCAGCTTGAGGTGGAGAACGAGGGAATTAATGAATCAGCCATTTTTTCAGCCAATTTACTGTGCTTTGGGTCTTTGTTTTCCTTTCTCTCTATCTTTGCTGATCTACTTGCAAAGATAGAGAGAAAGATTTACTTAGCACTTTGTAACCAATGTTATAAGAGTGCTATATTAATACTGTTGTACCTACTTAATTAAATGCTAGCACCTGCATGACACACACGCACACGCACACGCACACGTGGCGTCCAGTGGATTTCCACTGTGGTTATTTTTGTGCATCAGCTCAAGTGACATTGAGCTCTGCTGGGGCCCTCGCTAGTTAATGTAATGTGTGAGAGAGCAGCCATGTTTACACACAGTGTGTGTGTGTGTGTGTGTGTGTGTGTGTGTGTGTGTGTGTGTGTGTGTGTGTGTGTGTGTGTGTGTGTGTGTGTGTGTGTGTGTGTGTGTGTGTGTGTGTGTGTGTGTGTGTGTGTGTGTCCATTGTATTAAGTCTGAACGCAATGGATTACAACTCAATCCATTGTACGATTGTGTTTAGCTAGCAAGGGCATGGCGTGTGGGCTGGGACACGGACACTAACATGTCTTTAGAGTTGTACGTTTCTGGTTTAAATAAGAATTTAAATCATTTAAAATGAATTAAGCTCTACAGTCTTTAGTAATTATATACATGTGTGTGTGTGTGTGTGTGTGTGTGTGTGTGTGTGTCTACTTCAGTGTGTGAGATGCACGTTCACGCCGACTGCTCCGTGTTCAGCTGTGCAGATTGTCGGCTGTGCCACCGGGATGGGACCCAGACCCAGACCGCGGTAACTACTGCAGCCCCCCCCCCCCCCCCCCCCACGGTGCGACCATGTGCACACACACTGACGTCCAAAGGGCCCTGTTTACCACCGCCGGGGAGGCTTTCTGAATCTAGACTTTAGCCACCGCACTAGGGAGTGCCCACCCAAGTGGACGATGGACAGAGGAGACCAGCCGTCCACCCAGTGGACTGCACCAACGAGGCTGACCCGTCGTACCTCTGGGTGGACACTCCCACTTGTGACCTCGTTATTTATAAGCATAATATAACACAAAGTGAATGGCTACAGCAGAGCTCAGGGGAAACATTGCAATCAAAGGTTTGATTCTAAACACTAACCAACTGGCAATATCTGTGGCTATTCATTTATCAAAACAAAAATAAGCGGTTTGTGTCTGTTTATGGAGAGGAAATGTCAGTCCTTTGAGACAGTAGAGCTCCTTTTACAATGCAAAAATATAACTAGGCAAAATAAAAAACTGAGAAACGGCAAGCCTTTGCATAAAGGCAAAAATATGTAGAGTAAGGGATGGCTCTCACTCGGTCTAGACATGTCGGGGCCAACCGCCCCTGAGAGCATCCGCTATTAGCTGAGTCACCGTTCCAAATAAACACCTATTTCAAAGGAGGGCTAAAACATTTACTGTAAAGATTAAAAATGCTGCTCTCACACCCAGGTGGTGGTTTAGTTTATTTTATGTGCCCTTTTCCTATCCACTCCTCCAATTGTTTGGATTCCCCTCCTTTACCCGTCCTTCACTGACCACCTGTCAGTGCACTGTAGCTCCGCCCACAACCAAATGACCAAAAACCAAGGTGTGGTGCCTCTGTTGTGAAACTACAAGAACAGTGGAGCAGTGTGCATGTGACATGATGGGCGCCCTTTAAATGGTTATTGCTAACTGCCACTCGAAGCTTCTTGACTCACTCTGAGTTCGGAGCTTTTCAGCCTTCGAGATTTACAGGCTCCGTTGCTAAAACTGGGAGGAAACATTAGCGAGAAAAGAAAAACACCCTTTCTTAATGTTTTAAAAAGCTCCCCTCACCATCTCACAAGGTGATTAGCTACATCTCAAACTACTAACTTTAAGAATCCCCAGGCGTTTGGTAGACAGGGAGATCTCTGACCTTCTCGCGAGACTATCGAGGCATTGAAACCTTTTTATGAATTAGTTGGCATGCCGTTTCCATTTAAACATCGTTAGCTCAAGGTGCTGGGGGTATCGGCCCGCATAACAACGGTGTCAACTGTTTCATCGCCATTCAGAGGATGATAAAAGCCAAAGAGTCACGTCCTGAGGAGAGTAACGCTCCTCGCTGGACGGATCTACTTTCTCTCACTCTAGGATACGTTCCAGCACCACTGGCGAGAGGGGAACCTTCCGTCGGGGGCGCGGTGCGAGGTGTGCCGGCGCTCCTGCGCCTCCTCAGACGTCCTGGCCGGTATGAGGTGTGAGTGGTGCGGCGTCACGGTGAGGACCAATCGGAAGGCTGTTTATGCGCCACCACCAAGAGGCTCTTGGGAGTTGTAGTCCCTTACTGTAGTACTGGAGTACTCCACAAGGAATCCCTAACCCGGGCTGCACCTGTGCCTTGAGCAGTCCACTGAGACACACAATACAACCCTTAACCCTCTATACCCTGGGTGACCCCCCCCCAGCTCGATGAACCCTCTATACCCTGGGTGACCCCCCCCCAGCTCGATGAACCCTCTATACCCTGGGTGACCCCCCCCCCCAGCTCGATGAACCCTCTATACCCTGGGTGACCCCCCCCCAGCTCGATGAACCCTCTATACCCTGGGTGACCCCCCCCCCAGCTCGATGAACCCTCTATACCCTGGGTGACCCCCCCCCCCCCCCCAGCTCAATGACCGTGTGGGTGACCTCCTGTTTGAGCTCATTAAAGTGTAGATGAACTCCCTGTTTCCCCTCAAATAGCAACACTATCACATTTTTAAAAAGCATTTGGAATTAAGAGTTTGAGGAGGGAGGTGGGACGTCCCTATGGTTACGACCCAAGCCAACTTTGGTACATTTTGAAAGCTAACACGGTGCTTATGTATGAGCATTATGATGAGTGCTTTTTTTTTTATATGAAATGAGCCACACAATGTGGCATAATACTACGTGTCCCATAAGCTTAACCCTCTCTCACACACACACACACACACACACACACACACACACACACACACACACACACACACACACACACACACACACACACACACACACACACACACAGCATATCCTCTTGCCATCTGTGTCCCTTCGTCGTGATGTCCACGGGCCTCAGAAAAGGCCTTTTGCCATCATCAAAAGAACGCTACTTGAGTTTGGAGATTCCGATTTCCAAATTATCAAGTTCCATTATAAGTTGTTCATCAAAACAACTTTGACTGAAAAGCATAGACACACATGGCTCACACCGTAAAACAAAAACAACGGCAACAATTTACAAAAATACTAATACATCAAAGTAAATGTACGTTTCGTTGGAGTTAAAATATGGATGTTAAAATAAATTGAACAGGTGTTCTTTTTGTCCAGAGGGACTTTGTATTGACAACCAGCTAGAGGAGCTGAAATGATTATTATCACGAGGCCTTTTCACACCGCCAAGCCACTGCGCACACCCGGCAATTTCCCTGCCTTGCCTGTGTGAACGCGAGGGGGTCAAACCCCCGTCTTCACGGAGCGCCAGAGACTAGACCTCTTTAGAATAATTGGCATACAACAAATGTTTTTATTTTTTTTATGACTCAAGAGACTCGCATGCAAGAACGAGTTCACGTCTGAGTGTAGGCTCCAAACACGATTAACTATTTACAAGTGGCGGGGGGTGAGTGAGCAAGTAAAAATGAACTGCAACAATAGTGTAACGGGCTATTTGATAAGTATAGTGCTAAAAGACAATGAAAATGCACAGATTCAGTAACAGGCAATAGACAGAGAGACTAACCCTAACTTTTTGAGAAATACTTCACATATTACAGAACTATAGTTTTAACCATTTTCAAGGGTTTTGTGTGAGTGAGTGAGAGAGACATCAACTCTTTGATTAATCAAATCAAGTAGTGTTAACAGACAATAAAAAAGCACTGAATGCAAACTCTTCACGGACAACAGCAACACCTCTACCCAAGTCCCGCCCCTGGAACCGCGGAGCGTCTAATTGCATTTACATCAGAATGAAACCGCCAATGTGTGTAGGGTCCGGGAGGGTGAATTGGGGCGCTAGCTCAAGCAGTGGCAGTGTGAACACGCGGACCATGCCGGGAAAAAGGCAGGCATATTTGGCAGTGTAAAAACGTCTATTGACTCTTATCGCTGACCGTCTTTGGAGGTGTGGGAGATGTTGCATACATAGTTATGTTCCCAGACTGGTTGGGGGAGACGGGCAAACCTCAAATTCCCTTTTTATTTTTAGTAACATTGACATTTACTCATTTCCTCTTTACCAAAGAACCTTTACAGAAACTTTATTTGCCAACACAAGGAGGAAATATCATTATGAAATATCCATTATGAAGCAGACAGTGTGCTGGGTGTGGTGTGGTCTTGCATAAAAGGAGTTGCCATGGGCAACCACCACCAGAGTTACACGGCATGTGTTTTATGCATGTTGTTTAAAGAAAAGGCCGCAGTGAGACGGTGGGGTTGGGGTTGGAATATTAGTAGTAGATCACTTTCATAACGGAACTGACAGTTTGTACTGTCTTGTGTGCGTGCGTGCGTGTGTGTGTGTACTGACCGGGGTCTCTGGGTCTCTCCAGAGCCATGCTGCCTGCTACGCCGTGCTGTCCCCAGAGTGCCAGCTGGGCCGGCTGGGCTCTGTGCTTCTGCCCCCCGCCTGCCTCCAGCTCTGCTCCAGGAACTACAGCAAGATGCACTGCTACCGCATCACAGAGGGATCCCACCATGACATGGGTACACTACATGTACATACAGAACACACTACACCACAACAACACGCACAGCTCCACCATGACATGGGTACACTACATGTACATACAGAACACACTACACCACAACAACACGCACAGCTCCACCATGACATGGGTACACTACATGTACATACAGAACACACTACACCACAACAACACGCACAGCTCCACCATGACATGGGTACACTACATGTACATACAGAACACACTACACCACAACAACACGCAGCGCTCCACCACATCCTCTTCATTGCAGAGTAAAACCTGAGAGTTGCTTCATCCAACCTGCAGCCCATGTCTTCTCTTACCAGGAAGTGCCAGACTCTTCATATGTATCCGGCTAGCACCTTTTCAAATGTAAAATAACATTGAATACCTTTCTGTTACTGAATACTGGTACTTTCTGTTACCAAACTAAAGTCGGTTGGAAGAAATGGTGTTTACTGAACGTAAAGTAAAATAAGGACGCATCCAGCAACACGGACCGGTTTCAAAAAGCTGGACTCCAAGAATTAGGGCGAGGCCAGCATTTTCTGAAGATTTGATTATTCTCACTTCAGTTACCATGGCAATTTATGATGTGAGCCTTACCTGGAGCAAACCTGGGCCATAGCAGGTTAGCAGCGAGATAACCCTGCAAAGCACTGAAATAGCAATGACATCTTGGGTATTTCCTGAGTGATCACTTTTTCCAAGTGTGATCAATTATTTCTGAAGCCTGGCATGAACGCACATTTTTCAGGTCGTCCTCCGAGATTGTGTGAACTCTCGTTCCTCGAGATTGAAATCGGCATTTCTGAAACCGAAAATCCCTCTAGCTTGAGTTAGAGTTTATTTATTTATTTATTTGTTTATTTAACAGGAACAGTGCACATTAATCAACACATCAGTTTTCACATGAAGTGTAAATGGGCCAGAGTTAGCCATAGGCTAATTTTCATCTGTAGTCCCTGGGCAGGTTGTTAAACAAGGTAATGGTAGTAAAAACTTGCGTACAGAAACATATACACTACAATACAAAAATAAGTAAACACAATATAGTAAACACAATATGGGGGACAGAACTACAAGAGGAGTAATACTAGTCACGTGAAGCTAGTGATTACATATTTGATTTGCTTTAAGCCATCTTTTGAGGTTAAGTTTGAAGGTCACATAGTTGTTGGTCTTTCTTAGTTCAGTAGGGAGGTTGTTCCAGTGATGGGAGGCTCTAACAGAGAAGACTAACAGAGAAGTGTGTTTTACCAAACACACTATGTCTGAATGGGACCTCACAGTCCCTCTTGGAGTTGCTCTTGTTGTTCTGTCACCGCTTTCCCTTCGATCCATGAACTGTTGCAGTGGTGGAGGTGCAAGCCCATTTGGTACCTTAAAAGAGAGACATACATCTGCAAAATATTTGAAGCTTTCGAAATTGAAAAGGTTGTATTTTTGAACTATATGGCGATGATGGTAACGGTTGGGTTTTTGATCAAGTGTTTTTATTGTCTGTTTATAAAGGGACTCTATGGGTTTTAGGTTTGAGACGTTTGTCTGTGACCAGGTTGTGAAGCAGTATGTTATGTGTGAAAAGATCATAGTGTGCATGAAGAGTTTTGCTGCATCTGTTGTTAAATGTGGTCTTATGTGCCTGAAATTAGATACATTTTATTTTATTTTATTAGCTACATTTTTATGTTTTTTAAATGTGAAGTTTGAATCTAGTGTGATTCCAAGATATTTAAATTCTGATACTACCCGAATACTGCTTCCATTGATAAACGTTAGGGTGAACGGAGTCTGTTGAGTTGCGAGAGAAGAACATGCAAACAGTTTTGTTTGTTTTCAAATGTTCCGTTGGTTCAGTTTTTTAAAGATCCTGATTGAAACAATCCCCCAAGCACAGCTCCAATCACAGGTCTAACTCTGAATGGCTCACAAAAATAGAAAGATATCAACATATTGAATTGTAATCCAATGTATAAGAACTTGATACAACACTCACACTCACTCAACAGTGTTATTTGATGTTATGCTTGTTGTGTTGTGCAGACACCCTGGACGAAGTGGGCCCCTCCAGCCCGGTGCCCGCCAGAGAGACCCCTCAAACCTCATCGTCAGAGTCAGGTACCTGTGTGTGTGTGTGTGTGTGTGTGTGTGTGTGTGTGTGTGTGTGTGTGTGTGTGTGTGTGTGTGTGTGTGTGTGTGTGTGTGTGTGTGTGTGTGTGTGTGTGTGTGTGTGTGTGTGTGTGTGTGTATTAACGTTGTGCTTAAATGCGTGTGTGTTTAGCTAAACAGGCGGTCCGTGTCTTTGATGGTGACGATGCTGTGAAGCGTGGAGCTTTCCGCCTCGTCTCGGTTCCACGAGTAACGAGGAAGGAGGAACTGGTGGTGAGCTGCCTGATGTTACCCTTATCCCCATGGCAACCAGCACCCCCCCCCCCCCCCCTTCTGCTGACGTTATTCATGTTGTTAATATAATTACTTTGGCTACCCATGACTGGAGATTTTACCGGTGTATATTATTTTAATATTATTTAGAAAAACAATAATTTTACCATTCTGCTCAAATGCAATGTGAGCCGACATAGAATCGACTGACATGGAGTGAATGAGTCCCCATTGTTAAAAGGACTCGTTAACCAGTCATGTGGGCGGCAAAGGGTGGCAGATGTAATCTCACAGAATTGAACTTTATACTTACAGAGAGCTTCAGATGAATGAGAGGTATCCATTTATATATCCCAGCCTTGGGTTTTTCTCCTTGGTTGGTGTAATCTCCCTATCTCCCCCTACATGGAGAGCAGACAGTGTTCTGACTAGGGATGGGCATTTTAAGAAATCTCCTTGATCGATCATCGATAAAATTAATGATCAATTATTGATTTAATCATTATTTTTCTATAGGCCATTAAAAAAATTCCTGTTGGTAGAAAATTCAAAATACTGCATGATGCCTAATGCGGTGGTTGTAAAAGACGAACAATGCACTCTTTTTTTTTTTTTTTACTTTAATTTTTATTTGGATTTTTCATTTAAATACAATAATACACACTTCTTAAAAACCAGAAAGAAACGAAAAAAATAAATGTGTGAACCTCTCCATATCATCAATCTCCTCCACTATGCTCAGCCACTGTTCTCTAGTTGGGGGGTCTAGCCCTTGTAATTGCCTTCCTACTAGCCACCAATAATACTTTCACCAGGTATTTATCTCTCCCTTGTACCTCCTCCTGTGGAATGTTCCCTAGGTACAATACCAAACCAGTCTTTGGTATCTCATATCCCAGTATCTCCCTCAGCACACTCCACACTCCCTCCCAATATTCCTCCATCTTTTGACATTTCCAAAACACATGGGTATGGTCCGCTTGACCACACAACCTCCAACATGAATTCTGACCTGGTGCGTATCTCCCCTTAATCTTTGGCGTTATGAAAAACCTTATAATGTTCTTCCACCCAAATCTTCGCCATACCCTAGAACCAGTGGCTGAGTGTTGACCCCTGCACACATTATACCAGTCATCTTCTGTTATTTCTACTCCAAGCTCTTTTTCCCATTTTTCTTTAATATAGACAGTTGAATTACTCCCACTGGCACCAAGAGCTATGAGGTATAGAGCTGAGATTACTCTACATTTTCTTCCTTCATATGCATTTATCATTATTTTAATAATCATATTCTGTTCTTTGGGTTCTTCTAACTTTATTTCTTTTAAATAATAATCGTTCACCTGAAAATATCTAAAAAGTTTGTTTGCCTCCAAATCAAATTTCTCCCTTAAAGCCTGAAAACTCTGCATTTCCCCCCTCTCAACTAGTGTACATATTGCTGTAATACCCCTATTTGCCCATCTCTCAAAGCCCCAGTCTCTAATTCCTGGTTTGAATCTCGTGTCATGGGTTAACCACCTCAGAATCTTTACTTCAGTCTGTAGCCCATACTTTCTCACCACCAAGTACCAAATCCACAATGTGAATTTAACTATTGGGTCCAACAATCCCTCTTCCCTCTTAAATAATTCCCTATCGGTTATTCATATTTGTACTGGGCTAGCCTCTACCTTCATTTCTATATCCTTCCATCTAGCTATATATTCTCCATTACACCAGCAAGTTACAGCCCTGAGCTGTGCAGCATAGAAGTAGTCTTGCAGTTTCGGTACTGCCATGCCCCCTTTGTCTTTGGGGAGCTGCATGGTGCTAAATCGAATCCTTGGCCTCCTACCCCCCCAAATGAACCTGGATATCCATCTATCACACTCCATGAACTGTTTCTGTGGTATCATTACTGGCATAGTTTGGAACAGGTACAGTAGCCTCGGTAATACATTCATCTTAATTATTTCTATCCTTGAACTAAGATCTAATTGTAGTATTGACCATCTTCCTATATCCCGTCTGAGTTCCTGATTAATCAGAATGTAATTTGCAGTATATAACTTCCCCACTCCCCGTGTGATGTTCACTCCCAAATATCTAATTGTTTCTGAATTCCACTTAATTTTGTATTTCTCTTCTAACTCTGGTGTAGGGGCATAGTTTATGGCCAAGATCTGTGTTTTGGTAACGTTAAGTTTGTATCCTGAGTAATATCCATACTCCTCCAGTAGATTCATCAAAGCATGAAGGGACTCACTGGGTCGCTCCAAGTAGGCTACCACATCATCTGCGAACAGCCCTATCTTATGTTCTCTACCATTCACCTCCACCCCTTTGATGTCCTGGTTCTGTCTTATCGCCTGTGCCAATGGCTCTATGAATATCGCAAAGAGAGTTGGAGAGAGACTACACCCCTGTCTTGTAGACCTTCCCAGACAAAAGGTGTCTGTGAGACTACCATTCACCTTGATCCTAGCAGTCGGTTCTTGATATAATGCCTTAATACACTGGACAGACTTCTCATTGAAACCAAATCTTTCTAACACCTTATATAAATAAGTCCAATTGACACTATCAAAGGGTTTCTCTGCGTCTACACTAACTAAGAACAATGCGCTCTTAAACACAAACAATTCAAAAAGACTAAATCTGAAGAAGAAGAACTTATCTCCAACAATAATCATAAGTGAACAACTACTTGAAAATAATAAATGTAGGCCTATGCGGCACTCGAACAATGAACCTATGGCGCTCTTAAACGTTTGGAAACAATTCAAAAAGACAAAATCTGTATTCCAATTCCCATAGGAACCATTCTCACACTCGCACTATGCAACACAACCTCCTTTTGATCGAAAAAGAAATCACGTGATCGACAAAATTCCTAACAATCAGTGCTGGATCACGGACTATGCCCGTCCCTGGTTCTGACCGTACGAGACGCGCGTTGTAGCGGTCATTGACGTGACGGTACTGCGGGTGTCCTCTAGGAGGCGGCTCTGCGGGCCTTCTACCTGCCAGACCCTCCGCAGCGCTACGAGCTGCAGGAGCTAGGACCCCTGCAGCCCCTCCACAGCGAAGACATCCTCAACCGCAACGGCACCCTGGAACACAAGGGCACCCAGAAGGACGCCCCCCCCGAGGCCTGGGTGCTCAGGGCCTTGCCCCTGGACACGGAGGTCCTCAAGATCTACGCCTGCTGGCTCAAGTGAGTGACTGACTGGGAAATGTAGTTTAAGTTTGAATGAGTTAAAAAAAGATGGCTTTGTCAAGTCAGTATCCTTGGGATAGTTCTCCATGAGTAACAGTCTCATATGGCTTCACAGGCCCTCGATATTCAATCCCCCCCCCCTAAGGATTCTGCCTTAGAGAAGAGGGATTGGAAGAGGGATAAGGACTGCAATGGGCACCGCCAAATGGGCATAATGCTATCATAAAACAAGCTAAAATTTTGAATTAAGAAAGGTTGGTCTGGTTAAGGCAGAACAAATCAAATTTTTCCTGTAACCTATTTACATACTGATAAGTCTGATGTGCGATGGACCAGCAGTTCTTGGCTTAATATTGTGTTGTGCTGATTTGCATCCCAGTGTTGATGGATGTGTGGCCATACTGTGTATACATTGGGCTGTGTAAGCATAGTGTTTTAAGAACACAGGGATGTCCTCATATGGAACGTGACATCAACTGACAAACATATTTGTAATAACCTGTTCCGGACGAGTAACTAGTTAGTTTGACGTACGATGGACATTGAAGCTTGTTTGTGTGCGGTTCCTTGGGTGTATCAAACCAACTGAGGGCGAGAGCAAACATGAATCATTCTGCCCTGGGCAAATGAACCAAACACAGACTGTGCTCTGTCTTACTGCCAATAGATTTTCTGTCCACAGAGCTCTAATTGGCCGATTTCTTATCTTGAAGAGCATGGTGGTAGGGTTTATGTTTGGGTCATTAAAGCCATGAAATATTTAGTTGTATGTCCTGTATTGTGGACATACAATACAGGACATACTTTTTTTGCGTTTATCGGGTGTGTGTCTATTGTGTCTGTGTTGTTTGTCCGTTGTGTCTCTCCTAACCCTAACCCTATTTCTGCAGAACTGGCCTCTCCCACGCTTCCATCTCCATCTCCCGGAGCAGCACTGTAGATTCAGTCCTCAAAGAGCTCCTCGTTCAGCTAGGACGACAGGTACTGCCTCGTGTCTGTGTGGCTCAGTTTGTGGCAGAGTGTTGTGTGGAAATGTGTTTAACAGGAAGAACAATTTTTGTTTCTTTGGAAATTTGTTTTTGTTTAATCTCTGATGCTTTTGGGTGTCAATTTGTTTGTTTTTATGACGAATACCATTGGTTGACAGCTAAGAAGTCTTTGTTTTTGTTTAGAGCGTAACTCGAACCAAACCACACAGGGAACACCAAACACTAGTTGGGCAGTGGCTGTTTTCCATTTGTTCAAATAAGTCGAAGGTGATGTCACACATTAATGTCAGCAAATTACAATAGGCAATTTACAATAACTTGATATCCTAATAACTCAAAATGAATGTGTAATACAAAAAATGTGTGTAATACAACTCACAACTATTCTGTTG
This sequence comes from Micromesistius poutassou, assembly GCF_964030765.1. Lineage (NCBI taxonomy): Eukaryota > Metazoa > Chordata > Actinopteri > Gadiformes > Gadidae > Micromesistius > Micromesistius poutassou. The sequence continues at coordinate 19,439,201 of NC_140276.1, read as the reverse complement.
TGTTTGTTCCTAAATGTTCGCTTTGTGTCTTGTTTAACAGTTTTAATGTGTGATTTATGGCATGACTGAATGATGTCTTGGTTATAAACAGCAAGTTTTAAGCATACTAATGGTTATGAATGGTTTGCCTCTTGCCTTCCCTACGCACTATTTTCCTGCCATCTATCCTCTGAAGGATACGTCTTAGGTTATTAAGTTTGCTGATAACGTCTAGGACACATTATATGCATGTATTCTTTAGTCTTGATGGCGCCTTGACGGCTATGGCCCTAACCATGTATGTAGGCAATACTTCTGCTGATGACCGACCTCCGGTCCTATGCTACTATTTAAAGAAAATCCCTATCCTGACCCCTTTTTCTCCTTCTAAGAAATACAACTACGCCAGTACCTTTAAATTCCATTTACCATTCACTTTGGAATACAGTGCACACTACTTTGGGATCTGATGCCGTGTCCTGGTGTTTGGGAGTGTGTGTTGATAAGAGTTGTTGTTTTGCAGGAGAAGGATTCCTCCGACTTCAGCCTGGTAGAGGTCCACATGGGCGGCAAGCAGGGTATGTTGTAACCAACCTCAGGTGTAACGTTTGTGGTGACCCCATTTGAACGCCTTTAAACGCTGTCCCCACGCATCAACCCCTGCCGTTAATATCCATGTCCCTCCCAGTCGGTACAGTTTACATTTCAAACCATCATCCTTACTAGCAATCTTTCCATACACACGAGGCGTCCTACCCAAAGGTTGAACTGTTCTGCTATCTCTAAACATTGTGATAAGCTGGCACTTTATCCTGTGTGTGTGTGTGTGTGTGTGTGTGTGTGTGTGTGTGTGTGTGTGTGTGTGTGTGTGTGTGTGTGTGTGTGTGTGTGTGTGTGCATAAATGTGTTCCCCACTGTTTGGGGTCGTGACCTTTCCTGTGCTCCTGTCATGGTAGTTCTGAGACAGGTACTGACCGGTGAAGAGCTCCTATTGGACAAGTTGCAGGAGATCAGGAAGGTGAGAATGGCAATATTGGGTTCTCCTATTTTTAATATTAATCCAACAGTTAGTTTCTGGTGGGAAAT
>NC_140276.1:19405636-19433136 GCF_964030765.1 Micromesistius poutassou | reverse complement strand
ACACACACACTCACAGTGCCACACACACACACCTACGCAAGCATTACTAGAACTTCACACTCATTCAGTTTCCTAATGTGTGTTTAGCTGGGGGTCAGGCGCTGATCTCTGGGGATCGGAGGGTGACTCGCGCTTTGGGAAACCGCGTATCGACGACGGCATGCTGGAAGTGCTGGGCGTGACGGGCGTTGTTCACATGGTAAGTCACCATGGCAACCAGGGGTGGCACTGGGGACAGTAGCACCATGTCCTTGTATTGTTTCAACAAACCCCTGCTGCGCTTACCGAGCTAGTCTCGTTCCACAAACGGAGGTCTCCTCCTTCTCTTTTAATGTATTTCATTGTTTCAAAATAATTCAGAACTTAAAATAACCACATTCAAAATGACTGTGGCCAGCAACACTCCTAACCCAATGTGTCTAAACAGAGAACAGCACTGTTGTTAATGTATGAAGGCCTCTGTCTTTCCTTCCTCAAGACCACAAGGAAGGTAGCAACAAAGAACATAGGAATGGTGGGGCTGACACACGGCTCACAGTAAACACAAGCAGGGGGAGAAGGGAAACCAAACAGACACCAAATTAACACCTCAACTAATTATTATCTTATCTTATCTCTAACATAATACTTAGACATGCCTTTGTTTTACTGCACGTTATGTAAAATATATATGTATATATGTAAAACTGCACATGTCACAAAAAAAGCTTTTGACCCCTGTGTGTGTGTGTGTGTGTGTGTGTGTGTGTGTGTGTGTGTGTGTGTGTGTGTGTCCCCAGGGCCAGGTGCAGAGCGGTCTGCGGTCAGGGATCCGTATTGCACAAGGGAACTATATCAGGATCACCGTGACTAAACCCATCCCCGTGCAGGTGGACGGGGAGCCCTGGATTCAATCCTCCGGACACATTATCATATCTGCTGCTGGCCCAAAGGTAGTGTGTGTGTGTGTGTGTGTGTGTGTGTGTGTTCCTACTGTACGTGTGTGTTCCATCAACCGTGAGACAGCAGAACGAAAGTTTCACTTTTTATAGCTGGTTTGCTGGTTTTGAGATGCTATGTTCTTGATGCACACCCCTCATTAAGTGAAGTTCATCTCAAATAATCGTTCAAATTTGAATATTATTATGATATATGAAACTATATGTTATAAAGACACTCATAGATGTCAAGACTATTCTATTAGTTCTGGATTTCCCTTTCAGGAATAATATAATATCTTAATCTAAAATATCTATTGCAGTTTTGTGTTGAAATATTCAAGTTATTTGATCATATTAAAGGGACATTGAGAGTTTGATAGAGAGAGAGATACAGAGATAGAGTGAGAGCTTGGGAAGAGAGAGAGATTGTGATAGTCCTAGCTGATAATGCCTAGTTTCCTATTGGATAGTTCCTAACCTGAACACCTGAACACTGAACTCTTAATGAAGTAGAATTTGTGTTTGTTTCGGGATTCTGTCTATTCCCGTGTTTTATGTCTCCAGGTTCGAATGCTGAGGAAGTCCAAACAGAAACAGAAAAAGGCTTCAGGAACGAAAGATGCTCGCTCTGAGAGTCCGTCCTCCCGAGAAGGAGGCCACTGACACAACCTGGGAGGGTAGCTTTCTGGTTTACACGTGCTTTCTGCTCAAACTAGGCAGCCATTGTGGCTCCTACAGTGTACTGTGGTAGAGAGACAATGATTTCAATGAAATATTGCCTCGTTGACGGTAGATAACCCTGGCACCATACAGAACGGTCTATAAGGAGTTTTTAATGGGTTTATTAACTTTTTTTTAAGTTTGGAAATCACCCAGAAATTAGTATGTAATACTTTTTGTTGTTTGTTTAATCTCGTAAAATAATACTGTGTAATGTTGTATTTACCTGTGTATTGACGTCATTTGCAATGTTGTATTAGTTACAATAGTTAAGAATAACTGCCAGACACGGTTCCGGTCATAAAACACATAGAACCTATGTCGAAGATTCTTCATAATTTTAACGTAACGATATATGTATAACGATATTCCGATTTTTACGTTGGATATAAAAACAAATTCTGGAACGGTTTAGGTGCCCTAGAGAATAGTTCTAGAAAAAACTCGATTTTCCCTGAAGATCGGTGAGCGATCGTAGTTATCATTCCATTTGTATTCTTGTTCTTGTCACGACGTGTCACAAGGCTGAAACAAAGTAGTAGATTTCCCCTCAGTAAGAACCTCCTCTAGCCTCTGGAGCGCAGCATAACAATGTGCTGCTAGTGGTGAGGCAAACCAAAGCTAATGTGCTTGAAAGGGCCAAAGCCTCCACGCCTGCTCTCACCAAACCACGGCCACCCGCTCTGTATCATCAGAATGTAACTGGATCTAATATCTGTCACACCACAAGTGCTTTTTACACAGTCACACAAGCATACATAAGCTACAAAAAGACTTATCTCTAGCAGATTGCCTGCGCAAGATTGACTTCACTTCATTGAGTATTTGAGATAAGAGTTGCTTTTTAAGTAAAAGTGAACTTTAGCCAGGATCAGAGGGGAAACTTTCCCCATTTGACAAGCCAAAAGAGGATTTACGAAATGTAAAAAAGATGTATATTTTACTAATCTTGTAGAGGTATGTATGTAGGAGAAGTTGGACTCTTCGAACAGGCAGACTTTAATCCGGATAATCAGTGTTTGGCTCAGGGTTTGAGGTTGAAGACTATCAATTTTTGACTTGAGTTCTTACATATTTTGGACCGTTGCCGGGTAGAAAACCGTACTGGAAAAGTTGATGGATGGAGAACAAGTGATTGGACTAAACCGATGAACAAAACCCAGATGTATTTACAGACCTTGGTATTGTGGAGCGTATTACTCTTTTACACATTCCTGTTGAAGAGTAACCAAACACCAATCCTCGTTGTCGGGGAGGGTGATGAGTCTCTCTTATTTAAAGGGTGGCATTATTCTGCAACGATTTTAACCAATCAGAATTGCAGTTACCACTGTTTTACCAAAGGGGGCACAGTCCCTGCAGTTTTAGTTAAGTGTTTGGTTTCTTTTTAAATGATGGTTCAATGAAAGTTGATGGTGGTGACCTGCTGTCATCTATCGTCCTTTACAGACGGGCATATTGAATTGATGCGCATAGCTGACACAAACATTAGCGTCGTTGATGCTATTAATATTAGTGGACGCCGTCTTGGTGACCTTTCAGTGTAGCTGCCTGAATCAACTGGCTGTGAAAGGATAGAGCATCAGACAGATGTTTCCTTTAAGGTACTTCCTTTAATTCTTCATTTCATAATTCATTCTTTAAGACATGAAGTTGAAGTTATGCAACAGCTCTGGAGTGCTGGAGGTTACTGTAAAGCTGCTGGTGGAGCCTGTGTAGTTTGTTGTGCTCGGATTGTTTTACAATCCTATTTAATTTCAAGCCGTTTGTCAAAGTGCTCATGTTCTTGTTTGGTGCTACAATGGAACTGTTCACCACTAAACACAACTGTAGATTAAGTAAATTGATCGTGTCATAGCCGTTGATCGTGAATCTTTACGTTGAAGTGGTCTTGAAACACCATTCAAGGAATTATTTAAAGAGTCATAATGGGGTTGATGACTAATAGTGTAAGTCATCAACACTGTAAGAATTCTAAAAAAAAAAAAAACGCCTGCAAGGCCACAGGCTCTTGTGATCGTCAAACTAGGGGATTCCTTTCATACTGCGAGCCGTGACTCCCTGACCACTGACTGGAGGCAGCCCTGAGCAAGGCTCCAGGTTTGAGAATGGTTAGCAGCGAGACGGGAAGGTGGTAGGCCTTCGTTAATCCTTCCTCTTTGTAATTTATGCTGTAGCTGTCCTGCATATCTGTACTGTACACAGTAGTGGTATTGTTGAAGTCCTTCTATTTGTTAATACACCACCTGGTATGGTTGTAGTTCAACTTCACATATTCATGCTCTGCGTTAATATTGTACAGTGTTGGACACTATAGAAGTCTGCCTTCTGCATATTTATCCTCTTATTGAACCTGCATAAGTACTGTATAGCGTGGTAGCTATTGTAGAAATTCAACTTGATGTGTCAATCCTGAATTCGTAGGCTATTCCACATACTTCTTATACTTTGTGGAGCAAGACAAAATAAGTGTATAACTTATAACTGTAAAAAACAACCTTAATGTATGTGAATGACCTCCTACACATTACTTAATACCACTCCTAACTAATTTTAAAGCTAAGGTAGGCAATTTGGAGAAACCAGCTAAAAAAAAAATGACCCTAGCTTCATTTTTTTTAAAACTTTTCCTCAATAAGCACAGGAACCTATAGTTTTGGAAGTTCATACAAAAGAAAATTAATAGATTCATGTTCATAGTTCACCAATTCAGTTTTGAACTAGTTCATGTTCAGTTCATAATTTTTTTTGTAGAGAAAAACTGGGAGTGAGTATTCTGTGCTTCTCTTTTAAAATGAATCCTCTCAATTACCAGCTGCCCTTCACTACAATCTCATCTAATTGTTGTGGATATTATTTGTACACCTGTTTCATTCATCACAACTAAGTCAGTACCTCTATTTAATTAACATGTAATCTGGACCTAAGCATCAATTCAGAATGTAACAAAATCTGACCTAGTTCAAGTTCTTTAGTTAAAAATGTTAAGTTCAGTTCAAAGTTCATAGAAAAATGAACTTGTTCACTGAACTAGTTATTTTGTACTAGTTCATGCACAACACTTGTAGCCAGTGGTAATGAGTCGTATAATATATGTGTTTAAACTCGTACTGGGTCTTCCATGTACAATGAGATGCGTCTGTCCTGTGTTTCCATCTCCCTGTCAGTCGTGCAACTATAGATTGACTTTTTTTAACACCTGTTTCCCATGATGCCCTGTGAATGTTTATGCTTTGTTCTTCAATTAAATTGGTTATTGTTGAGGTTTAGTGTTTGAATAGTCAGAGGTTAGGGAATGGTCATGGTACATTTAAGGGTTAGGAGTTGTTAGGGAAAGTGAAGGGGGCAGCAATGCCTCATGGGTAATTCCCAGAAAAGTAAATGTTTCTCCTCCACCTGAAATGGTGGTCTGATAACGCCAACTGCAACATAACATAATACAGTATATTAATATCCCTGGCCTTATAGTACAGTGATACTGATCAATACTGAACACTGTACTGAACCACAGTACACTAATACTGACCAAAACAGACCTACAGTATAACGACTGTACAGTAATACTGACTTACGGACTACTCCGTGTAGTGCCTAATTGGTTGATTCAGATCACCTGACCTCTGACCTCAACAGGATGAGATCACTGCATTGGAAAAAACAAAACCTTTAAACGTCTGCATTCCATGGTTTCTTATTGTGTGTGTGTGTGTGTGTGTGTGTGTGTGTGTGTGTGTGTGTGTGTGTGTGTGTGTGTGTGTGTGTGTGTGTGTGTGTGTGTGTGTGTGTGTGTGTGTGTGTGTGTGTGTGTGTGTGTGTGTGACACTTGGTTTTGAGATTATAGTGCGCTAATGTGCCTCTAGGTGATCTTAGCAGTTGGGTTTGCCGTACTCAAAGACATTTTATGTTTATACTTGAGATTTTACAAAAGTTTAACGTTAACCTAAATAGAATTTTATATTTTTGCAGAGAAATGCTGTTTTTTTTTGTTTCAACTGTAAATTGCACTAATTATTTTACAGATGCTTTTAGACTTATTGTTCGGTTTACAATAAATATTGTCATAACTAGATCTATATATATATATATATATATATATATATATATATATATATATACAGGATATATTATTAAAACAGAACTAAATGTGAAGATATATTGAAATATACAATTTAACAAATTAAATGTGTTTTATCAAAATAAACTTAAGAAATGAACTCCCCATCAGTGTCTTTATTGTGCTTTACTGAAAAATATACCTTGAATATAGTTCTACCTTGTGTTAAGCCAACAGCTGCAAACATGAGCATTTTTAAATCTTATTTGTATCTCTATTTATTTATTTATTTATTCATTTATTTCACTGTCCTGTACCATCTGCTGTGACGCCCTAATTCCCTGTCTGGGATCAACTATAGTGTATAGTGATACATGTCTATAAAACATATCAGGGGGTGGACAGTATATCTAGACCAGGCATTCCTGCAGTTCCATCCATCCTCACAGCAAAACTCTGAAGACGACAAAACAAATGCAAAAGGAGGGGGGTGGAAGTGCAGGTAAACGTGTACTATGGAAGTGTGGAATGAGCGGTGAGTTGGAGCCGGGTTTGGCCAGCAGGGGGAAGAGGTGAACGGGTCACAAAGTTACCCTTCAGTCGGTACGTCACTGGGAATTTCCAGTGGGGAAGTCAATTTCACGCACAACCGTCCCGGGCTGCTGTCACCTGTTGTTCTTTGTTTCTCGTATCCAGAAAATCACTTATGTTATCAGTCCAGGAACATGGCGTACCGAGTGTAATTGAGATGGCCCCCTAGCGCCATGTCGGGCTTTTGGGATTTAATAGTCTGTTGATCGACTTTGCTTTAATCGATCCGTTACGAGCATGGCCACGGCGCAATGATGTGACCCGAGCGAACCACTGAAGCGGACTCACGTTGCCCACTCATTCTGGACCGAGAGGTTCAGCCACCGCCTGCACACAGCTGAACAAGGTAACGTCGATCATGTATCGTGTCTCGTTAGAAATGCAGAATACAACGCATAACAACTTGGCTCACAATGTGTTCCTCAACACTTCCTTATTAGCTGGCCCGTTAGCAGTGGTCGCTATTAAGCGACATTCGGGGACATCAGTCGCCTAGTTGAAAAACATTTCTATGTATGAATGATCATCCGAGGTACATTTCACGGTCCCGGGGCGTCAGTGAGTCGGTCGCGGTTGTGGCTGTCCGTCGCGCACTCCCGGACGAGCTACTTTATGGACGGAGACGGGGCTAAACAATGCCATGCTTAGGGTCCGTCTGCAAATACATTGCTGTGCCGTCACTTTTTTGTGTTTACTATAGGCCTAGTAATACAATATTAAAACAGATCTAGATTACCTCTCATAACTAATTCAGTTATATTATTTGATGTGACGTTCATGTTGCATAGCCTTAGCAAAAGTAAATGTTTTAAAGTGTGTAGAAACGAATTAGAATGCATAGTATCTACTAGGTTATAAATAGTACTAACTTTACCCTTACTCATAGTCTTACTAGTACTACATTAATAGGTTATAGTATATAGTATATGACTTTGCTTTTCAGGTTTGATTATTACTAGTTACTGTGTTAGGCCTATAGGCCTACTATTACTAGTACACTAGGTTATAGCTATTACCATTGCTCATAGCCTAAGTAGAACTAGCAGACCCTTACTTATTAAGGGTCTGACTATTACTTATTGACTATTGCAAGGTAACTTAAACTAATAACTAATAATATTGCAGAAGGCCCTTCCCTGTGCTGTCCCTGACACCATGGCTGGAGACGACTACCTGAACAACCATCATCAGGTAAAACCTCCCCAACCAAGCTTGGTTAGAAATATTTGAATAACGGTTGAATTGAGCCAATCAGAAAGCTGGAGGCTCCATCTGGGCAACTCAAAAGCTGTGTTTATAACAGTTGTTATTTGTTTGTTTGTTTTGCAGCTTTTTGACATGAATCATTTGTCTGAATCCATGTGGGAGCTTCCTAACTACAACAACTTGTCTCAAAGCACCACGTTGCCGACAGGTGAGAGTTTATCCACACTTTTTTGTGAACTGTGTTCAGTTATATATAAACATATATATATATATATATATATATATATATATATATATATATACAAAATGCCTTGGTGTGTTGTGATGAAATTTGAGGGAAAAGGGGTTTATTGCGTTTGCTATATGAGAAAACAGAGTGAGACTCATGTCTGTCATGGCTTTCCTTTACTCTCACTTCCCTGTTGGATGCCTAACGGCCTGCTGGGTAAAAAAAAAAGTTCCAATTAGTTTCACATCAGGCTGCTGGCTTTGGATATGATCTCCGATTTCTGTGGTTTTTCTTGCACTTGAATCGTTTGCTTATCTCTATTTTTACACCTCCCTTTCGGATCTGACTCTTTTTCTACTCTTACTTTAAAGTATTTTGTCCTTTTCTAAAGACCCCAGATTAATTGTGGACAATGTCTGTCAAGATATCAATGATTATTGTTGAACTCACCCCATCTTGATGTGTAGATAGCATTCCAAAACAGTTGGTGATCAATTGACATCCATTTTATTCCAAACGAGAGTTTAGCAGCTCCAATTGCTGTATTTTTGTCTTTTCAAACCCAGTTAAGCGCATATGTTCGGCCCTGGCTAGGAGGTAGTTTTCTCTACCATTCTTTCAACACAGAACGGAGGTGAGCACTTACCCTAACCCATTTTGATTCACAAGGGAATTCTTAGGCTGCGTTCCTGTTCCAGTTATTAAACACACCCTCCTACACTTACCCTCACAACGTAATGTTGCTCTGTACTTAGAATTCAGAATTATCCCACCACCTATTACGCAGTCACTTGCTTCACACATATTTTTAACTTGCATGCGCAATGGCGTATGAACAAAGAATCAAAACTTTTAGATTTCTTAGATTGTGGGCACAATTGGAGGGAATGACCTAGCCAGGGCAGTTATCATGCGCTTAATTGTGTTGGACGAATCAAGATACAGCTATTGGAGATGATTTAGTGGAGGCTGTCAAGTGCTAGCTTTACTATCAGCAAGAGTATTTCCATGGGGAATCAAATATTCTGTAAGGCAGAGTAGGCCTGGGCGATATGGCTAAAAGACATATCACGATATAACTTGATCATATTGATCGGTTTGGTATTCTGTTCTTGTCTCTATATTTGTCTCCTTCTCCTTTGGGGAGTGCGGTGCTTCGTCACCAGTGTTGAAAAAGGACAGCTCTAGTCTTCTCGAGTTAGGCTAGTAGATGGAGCTAAGTAATCATTTATTTTGTAATTGTGTAACAGCGGCATCTCTTCTTCTAGAAGGAAAGTGGTTACATTTGATGTCAACCGCACCCTGCCTTGCGCGCTACACTCAGAGAAGATTTCCTTTGACAGATCAAAAAACCCTCTTTGAATGAATTTCTGGCCGACACATTAGTCATTTGAGGCCTTAATCTTTTATTTAAAAAATATATAAATAAACATCTCTTTGTCTGTTCTATTTAAAAGTTATAGAGTCAATGTCATATTTTGACAGTGCAGTTGGTGGCGGTTGGTTACCAGAAGCTCGTGAAATGAAGGAGGAAAGATGGAGAGCATAGATGTTGATTACCCCCAGCTGGTCTGACATGTAAATAAATGTTTAACCAGAAGCCGAGGCCTCCATGTTTGACTTGTGATGAAGGGATTGGTAAGGGAAGTGGGAGCAGGGAAGTGGGAACTTAGGAGGGAGAATGTTCTTATTATAACGATTTCTTTGTACAGTGACTAAAGGTCCTTTTACATTGAAAATGCTTGTTTGTTGTTGATGTTTGATGTTTGTTGTTATTCTTTTTCACAATAGAGAATCATGGAACGGTAAACATGCAATGCATTTTGAGTTTGCAAAAAGCATACATTTAGATTTTTGACGACAATTTTATCATCCTCATCATGGTGGAGGTACATCATATTTAGATTTCTCAACACATAGTCCTCTCATTGCATAAATACATCCATATACATGTTATTATCGCTAAATTTGATTCTTTACTGATAGTAAAACACTAAATCCTTATGGCTGCTAATTATATTAATAATATTAACAATATTACAATAGGAGAGGGACCAGGGTCATGCTAAAAAATAAAGTTATATTCAATATGCAATGACACAGTAGACGATATCAATACAGAAACAGGTTATATCTCTTTCTAATGGATTAAACCATACATCTCGTTTTCGTCAACAGCCGAATGGTGCGCTACTACAATTGTAGGACAGCATTATATCCTTTCCTTATATAAAGGATGGTCCAGTGTGCCCATTCCTGATAAGAAAGGCATTGCTAAGTCATAGGGGGTGTGTCTATCAAAAAGAGGCGGGACCTACTGGTCAAGCTAATTAATGGAACCCCAACCTTGACTCAGGAGCAGAAAGGTGCCAGTGAGTTTGAGAGGATAATATATACAAGACCTTCAAATGGTCTTCATTGATTTTCCTTAAATGTTTTCAAATTGTGATTAATGCCTGTACAAAAGCTCTGTGAATGGCCTTTGTATTTAAAGGGTGCTATAGGAATACATCTTTTGAGCAGGGCAGCTCATTTCGCAATCTCTGTATAACAAATTCCGATTTTTTTCTAGCCTACCTTTTATTCTCATTTATAAGTTAGTTATAATATAAGTTTATAAGTTTTATCACCTACTAACGTTTCTATCACATTTGATCTCATGCATTAAGTTATTTCACAAAGAAACCCAATTTGATCACAGAATGCTCATGTTTAAATTAAATATGTCAATAACGTCAATATGTTTTCTCTACCAACAAACTAACAAAATGAATGAAACAAGTAGGGCGTTAGTATTGTATTAGTCCACCAGCTGTTGTCCCTGTTCTTACTGAGATGCTTTTTGTTTTGTAGCTGATGGCCCCTTCCTCCAGATCGTTGAGCAGCCCAAGCAGGTAAAACTCAACACAACTTCTCCTAGAGCTCTCTTATATATAGTCACTGGTGTGGCCATGAAGGCAGGAAGTTCAGGTTTACACCATAAAAGTACCACATGAAACTTCCTTTGAACCAGAAATTAAGAAATGTCTAATCAATCAACACATCGCAACAACTTAGTACAGTACTTATACTTACCACAATACTTCCTAAAACGCACCTGGTACATACTGTAACTCCACAGTACACACAAGCGGTGGGAGAACAGTGTGTCTAACAGACCTACACATCTACACACAGTACATGTTTGCATAAATAAACGATAGATCAAATCACTTGACTGTTATGGAAAGCGTAAACAGAGTTATTGTGAGCGTTGTGCCGTGGCTGGGCTGTGGTGATCCCGTCTTGTTGATCTGTAACATGTCTGGGTGTGTCCCCTCTCTACAGCGGGGCTTTAGGTTCCGCTACGGGTGTGAGGGGCCCTCACACGGTGGGCTGCCAGGGGCCTCCAGTGAGAAGAACAGGAAGTCCTTCCCAGCCGTCACGGTAACACTTCCTGCCAGAGCTGGCCCCCAATTCTTGTGTCGGTTTATCCTCCTGCGTTCTTTTGGGTGTGGGTGGGGGATCTTATTGTGAAGTGGAACAGATGGCTAGTTGAAATGGTTCACTTATTTCATGGGGGCAGTTATGCGAGAAGTTATTATTGTCTGTCTGCTTTCTGTTCATATCTGCGTGTGTGTGGTTTTGTCTCTGTGTGGTTATGTGTGTGCGTGTGCGTGTGTGTCAGGATGATTCATGTTGATCTGTTAGCTGTTATAGCTGTGCATCTCTGTCTGGTAGTCAGTGTTTCTCTCTGTTAATGCCTCTAAAGAGCCAGTGAACTCCAAGCCAGTTCTTTTTTTTTTTTACGTGATATTCAGCATTTAATCGTCAGCATTTAAATCTATGTCATTTCATCACTGTTACAGAAATGAGCCTGCAATTTAGAATATTTTTGTTTATTCAATGTCCGCTTCCGAGTGAGGAAGTTGAGCTTCCATGACACTACGGCAATGGTGTGTGGGGCTTTTCATATACAACATCGCTCATTATAACGCTCACACACAACGACAGTACAAAAAAGTATCAACGTTTTTTTATCTCCTATTCAAATCGAAATCCAACTGATAGAGTGGGTTCACTGGCCCTTTAAGTTGCCTGGTGACTGGCAGGCCTGTGCGTTGCTGCATTAGATTATCTGGGGCCAGGAGGAGATTCATGCTGTGCTGCTGGTTCTTGGCCTGGCTGCTGGAAGGCCCTGCATGTTCGAACAGGGCCAGCGGAGGCGGGAATTCCCCTAGATTCCAGGGACGTTGGTCCTAGTCAGCCTATTTAGTTGGTGCCTGTGTGCTACAGAGCAAGGCCGCTGGTTAGAGTTGGCAAAAAGGAAGTAACTTAATTTGGCTTTGTATGCAAACGATGACATGACTGTAACAGGAACTCTCTCTGTCTCTCTCTCTGTGTCTCTGTCTCTCTCTCTGTCTATGTCTGTCTGTCTCTCTCTCTCAAGCTTGTGTTCCCTTGGTTTGAGAGGACTGGCTATTTTGTCCAAAATATCCTCCCTCTCTCTGTGTTTAATTTTTCTTTTCTGTAAACATTACTTTTTCACTCTCTCTTGCTCTCTGTTGCTCTGTCTCTGCTGCTCCCTATCGCTCTTTGTCTCTCCTTAAATAATTGTGTATGTAAGGGGTAAGTTTGTTATTCTGGGAAAGCCTCTGCCCCCATCATTGACCAACACATTGTCACACAGCAAAGGCTGTAAATGACTGTTCCAATTAAACTGCTTCAAATAACCAGAGCCCTACCCCGAGTCTGCCCTAAGATCCCCCGCCTTAAAACATTTGGACACAAACAAGAAAAAAGGGTACAAAAGAAAATGAACATGTTAGATAACTCAAGTATTATGTTATTTCTGAAGCCTAATGTATACAGTCAGACGGACATGACACAATCAATGGTCGACACTTACTGCGACCTCACCTCACGAAACAAAGACTTCTTTATAGCGCACAACCACACACACACACACACACACACGGGCGGGCGTGCACACTGTATTTAATTCCCCCACCCCAGCACTCCTGGTGTACGTAGGGGAATTTCCGTGCACCCACATGTAATAACAAGCGAAGCCAAGTCATGACATCACCAGGTGAGATGCTCAGATATAAGATAAGCTGAGTGCACATCCTGGGGGCGGGCGGGGGCGGGGTCAGGATGGTCTAGTGATGCACCACTGGTTTTAGCACCACTGAAGAAGATGTTTCCACTGGTGGACCCTGGGACCTGCCCAGTGTAGCTACAGCTTCCGTTAGGAGGGGGGCGTTCTTTCCTTCTTTGCGTCTTTTGCTCTTTCTTTCGCTATTTTGATCTTCCCTTTGGTCCTTCTTTCTTCTGATCTTCTTTTACTCTTTTTAGCTTTCTTTGTTATTTCTTTCAATCTTACTTTCATTCTTCTTTCGCTCATTCTTTCTTTAGCTCTTTCGCTCCTTCTTTCTATATCTCTTTCTTTAGTTGTTTCTCTCAGTTTTCCTTTCTTATTTCGTTCTTTCTTTCACATCCTTTCATCCTCCTTCACCCTGAGCAGCTATCTGGATGTTTTCAATGATTTGCCTTCTCTGACCCAGCTCACGGAAACCCACACATGCTACAGTTTCCAGGAATAGGATTGTGGGTGGCCCAGTTTTGATAGAACTGACCTGGAACAGGAAATGAATCTACCTCTTGATTCACGGTATCTATTGTCTGGTTCGTTTTTAGTGAAAACTGCACCAGACATAACGGAACTCAAGCCGGAAACCAGAAAATGAAAGGGCAGAGTAACGCCGTGTTTCCTGTAACGTTATGGAGATTTCTACTGAAGAGAAACGTTTTTAGAAGGGAATTTCAAGTGAATAACTGTATTCATGCGGTGGCTAGTCTACACGTGTTGATTTTAATTATTTCTTACAGTTTACTACTTTTGGCCAAAAAAAGTAGTAGTCCCGCCTCGAGCAACATGATTGTTCGAAACAAAAAAAGTGAAACGCCCCATTTGTCCAGATTTAAAGCCTGCCTGCCATCAGACTTTAGATTATTAATCAAAAATATGATTTGTGAGACTACTAACGATGTTACCATGTGAAACAGATGTGTATGATAGACCCCAAAATTATTATTCGTTTTGTAAACTGCAGTTATGTGACTATGCATCATGGATGAAGATGGATAAACATATTAGAACAACATGTTCGATTCCCTTCTTTGGAACCCGGGCAAACTTGAATATCAAGACAGACAAAGCACATTCAAATTGAACTGTAAAACATCCGACGCTGAAACCCTTAAAACACTTCCTTCTACTATAAGAAGTGTAATACTGGACTACTACTCTCACCAGAGCCCCTGCCATTTCTATCACGGAATTCTATTTGTGTTTCGACCAAGCTTTACTGCAGTCTGCAGGATGCCTGCTACTTTGGCCACAAAGTGTTGCATCAGAGATTCTAAACCTCACAAAAAGTGTATGTTAGGGTTAGGGTGTGTGTGTGTGTTAGTTTGTGCTTGTGTGTGCTTCCGTGTGCGTGCACGTGTTCGAGTGCTTACAGGCCATATTGCGTGTGGTGCGACATTGTGAGTCATCTCAGGTGAGAGAAAGTGTTTGGTGAAACCACAGAACAGAGAACACTTACAGATAACTTTAATTCTGTTGAATTCGTATTGACTAGCCTGCAGAATAAGATACCATTGTTTTGCTTTTATTTTCATATAAAGTAAAGTAAAGTACAAGCAAACAAATAACAAAGCAGACCTATTTCGGTAAATTCCACTTGAGGACTGGGAATTAGAGTTAGGTTTTGGTTACTGGTTGAAATAGATTCACTACCAACCTGTTCTGATAGATTGGAATGTTGTTCCCAACGACAGAAACTGTGTGTGTGTGTGTGTGTGTGTGTGTGTGTGTGTGTGTGTGTGTGTGTGTGTGTGTGTGTGTGTGTGTGTGTGTGTGTGTGTGTGTGTGTGTGTGTGTGTGTAATTATGAAATCAATTATGAAAATGTGTGTGTTCTAGGTGTGTAACTACGTGGGCCCCGCCCGTGTGGTGGTACAGCTGGTGACGGCTAACTCCAGCCCTGCCCACCTCCATGCCCACAGCCTGGTGGGAAAACAGTGTGATAAAGGCATCTGTATAGCGGACCTCCCCCCCAAAGACAACAAAGACTCTACCATCAGGTACACACACACACACACACACACACACACACACACACACACACACACACACACACACACACAGACACAGACACAGACACACACACACACACACACACACACACACACACACACATCCTTATTACACTCTGCTATTACAACACAATGCCCACACAAAGACTGGCACTCCATTACTAATGTAACTGTGTGTGTGTGTGTGTGTGTGTGTGTGTGTGTGTGTGTGTGTTGTGTGATAGCTTCCCTAACCTGGGCATCCTCCATGTGACCAAGAAGAACGTGCACAAGACTCTGGAGGAGCGGATGACGGAGGCCCTGAGGATGGGCTACAACAGCGGCGTGTCGGTCCACCCCGAGATCGACGTCCTGCAGGGGGAGGTCCGCTCCCCCCGCGAGCTAACAGGTCTGTCTGTCTGTCTGTCTGCCCGTCTGTCTGTCTGCCTCTCTGTCAGCCTGTCTGTACGCAGGGAGGGCCTGTCTAAACCGGTTTTGTTTCCTGACTCCACTGATAAGTCTCACTCTCTCACTCACTCACTCACTCACTCACTCACTCACTCACTCACTCACTCACTCACTCACTCACTCACTCACACTCTCACTCTCTCACTCTCTGAATTCTCACTCACTCACTCACTCACTCACTCACTCACTCACTCACTCACTCACTCACTCTCTCTCTCACTCACTCACTCACTCACTCACTCACTCACTCACTCACACTCTCACTCTCTCACTCTCTGAATTCTCACTCTCACTCTCTGAACTCTCACTCAGTCTCTCACTCTCTGAATTCTCACTCTCACTCTCTGAACTCTCACTCAGTCTCTCACTCTCTGAATTCTCACTCACTCTCTCTCTCTCTCTCTCACGCTCTCACAATTTCAAAATGTCTTTATTGACCCAGGAAAATAAACTTGGGTGACACTGACGCCAAAGCAGTTAGTAAACCCAACCGTGCCTCCCCTCTCCCCTCTCCCCTCTCCCCTCTCCCCTCCCCCCTCTCCCCTCTCCCCTCTCCCCTCCCCCCTCTCCCCTCTCCCCTCTCCCCTGTCCCCTGTCCCCTCTCCCCTCTCCCCTGTCCCCTCTCCCCTCTCCCCTCTCCCCTCTCCCCTGTCCCCTCTCCCCTGTCCCCTCTCCCCTCTCCCCTCTCCCCTCTCCCCTGTCCCCTCTCCCCTGTCTCCCCTCTCCCCTCTCCCCTCTCCCCTCCCCCCTCTCCCCTCTCCCCTCTCCCCTGTCCCCTGTCCCCTCTCCCCTCTCCCCTGTCCCCTCTCCCCTGTCCCCTCTCCCCTCTCCCCTCTCCCCTCTCCCCTGTCCCCTCTCCCCTGTCCCCTCTCCCCTCTCCCCTCTCCCCTCTCCCCTGTCCCCTCTCCCCTGTCTCCCCTCTCCCCTCTCCCCTCTCCCCTCTCCCCCGTCCCCTCTCCCCTCTCCCCCGTCCCCTCTCCCCTCTCCCCCGTCCCCTCTCCCCTGTCCCCTCTCCCCTGTCCCCTGTCCCCTCTCCCCTCTCCCCTGTCCCCTCTCCCCTGTCCCCTGTCCCCTCTCCCCTCTCCCCTCTCCCCTCTCCCCTGTCCCCTCTCCCCTGTCTCCCCTCTCCCCTCTCCCCTCTCCCCTCTCCCCTGTCCCCTCTCCCCCGTCCCCTCTCCCCTCTCCCCCGTCCCCTCTCCCCTGTCTCCCCTCTCCCCTCTCCCCTCTCCCCTCTCCCCTGTCCCCTCTCCCCTGTCCCCTGTCCCCTCTCCCCTCTCCCCTCTCCCCTCTCCCCTGTCCCCTCTCCCCTCTCCCCTGTCCCCTGTCCCCTCTCCTCCGTCCCCTGTCCCCTGTCCCCTCTCCCCTGTCCCCTCTCCCCTCTCCCCTCTCCCCTGTCCCCTCTCCCCTGTCTCCCCTCTCCCCTCTCCCCTGTCCCCTCTCCCCTGTCCCCTCTCCCCTCTCCCCTCTCCCCTGTCCCCTCTCCCCTGTCCCCTCTCCCCTCTCCCCTCTCCCCTGTCCCCTGTCCCCTCTCCCCTCTCCCCTCTCCCCTGTCCCCTCTCCCCTCTCCCCTCTCCCCTGTCCCCTGTCCCCTCTCCCCTCTCCCCTCTCCCCTGTCCCCTCTCCCCTGTCCCCTCTCCCCTCTCCCCTCTCCCCTCTCCCCTCTCCCTCTCCCCTCTCCCCTCTCCCCTCTCCCCTGTCCCCTGTCCCCTCTCCCCTCTCCCCTCTCCCCTCTCCCCTCTCCCCTGTCCCCTGTCCCCTCTCCCCTCTCCCCTCTCCCCTGTCCCCTGTCCCCTCTCCCCTCTCCCCTCTCCCCTGTCCCCTCTCCCCTCTCCCCCCTCCCCTGTCCCCTGTCCCCTCTCCCCTCTCCCCTGTCCCCTGTCCCCTGTCCCCTGTCCCCTCTCCCCTCTCCCCTGTCCCCTCTCCCCTGTCCCCTGTCCCCTCTCCCCTGTCCCCTGTCTCCCCCCTGCAGAGCACCAGCGCAGCCTGATCAGCAGCGCTGCGTCCCACCAGTCCAAGGACATGGACCTGAGCGTGGTGCGCCTCATGTTCACCGCCTTCCTCCCCAACAGCGACGGGGGGTTCTCCCGGCGGCTGGAGCCTGTGGTGTCGGATCCCATCTACGACAGCAGTCAGTACATCAACCTCAAACTCCTCAACCACTTTTTTTTTTTTAAGCTTCTAGGGTTTTGTGTGGAAAAGAAAGGTGCTCCATCCGCGTGTATGTTGGCATGTTGTGTATTGGTGGTTGGACTTACCTTCAGACCCACCATTAAGGGACCAAACTATTTGGGATAGCCCAATTAGAGACCAACCAATCACAGCTTCTGTATGTGCAGCTGCTCAAAGCGTTTGCCTGGCATGCATATATTATAATGTCGGAGAAAGAAAAGTATAAAGGAGTGAAGAAACCAGTGAGAAGTGCACCCTCCCTGTCTCACTTCACCGTACACCGGCCCTCTCATCATCTCATCCCTGTCTCACTTCACCGTACACCGGCCCTCTCATCATCTCATCCCTGTCTCACTTCTTTGTACACCGGCCCTCTCATCATCTCATCCCTGTCTCACTTCACCGTACACCGGCCCTCTCGTCATCTCATCCCTGTCTCACTTCTTTGTACACCGGCCCTCTCATCATCTCATCCCTGTCTCACTTCACCGTACACCGGCCCTCTCATCATCTCATCCCTGTCTCACTTCACCGTACACCGGCCCTCTCGTCATCTCATCCCTGTCTCACTTCACCGTACACCGGCCCTCTCATCATCTCATCCCTGTCTCACTTCACCGTACACCGGCCCTCTCGTCATCTCATCCCTGTCTCACTTCACCGTACACCGGCCCTCTCATCATCTCATCCCTGTCTCACTTCACCGTACACCGACCCTCTCATCATCTCATCCCTGTCTCACTTCACCGTACACCGGCCCTCTCATCATCTCATCCCTGTCTCACTTCACCGTACACCGGCCCTCTCATCATCTCATCCCTGTCTCACTTCACCGTACACCGGCCCTCTCATCATCTCATCCCTGTCTCACTTCACCGTACACCGGCCCTCTCATCATCTCATCCCTGTCTCACTTCACCGTACACCGGCCCTCTCATCATCTCATCCCTGTCTCACTTCACCGTACACCGGCCCTCTCATCATCTCATCCCTGTCTCACTTCACCGTACACCGACCCTCTCATCATCTCATCCCTGTCTCACTTCACCGTACACCGGCCCTCTCATCATCTCATCCCTGTCTCACTTCACCGTACGCCGGCCCTCTCATCACGACGACTGATGGCATCATGTCCTCTTCCCCTGTCCAATCAGAGGCCCCCAATGCGTCCAACCTGAAGATCGTGCGGATGGACCGGACGGCCGGCTGCGTGACCGGGGGGGAGGAGGTCTACCTGCTCTGTGACAAGGTCCAGAAAGGTGCGCTCCACGTCACCCACACCGCAACCAGTCCTCGCATCCACTCCTGCTTCCTGGTGGTTTCCAGTGTTATTATTGACATGAGTAAATGGATCCCTTGTGCTAACCTGACCACAGCAGCAGTCATTAGGATTCAACCCCGGTCACCCCTGAGTTTGATGGGTTAGTAGCAGTCACATGCTGATAAGCCGGTTGTCACAGCCAACGTGCTCTTAAACGCCGTGGACCTCAAGCAGATCTGTGATCTAACAGACATGAAACTACCTTTCCCATGAGCCTTTGCCTCTCGTCACAGAGATATATTGAGGCACCCTGCTGGCGGTTACAGCGAATAGGGAAGCGAGAGAGGGTGTGGAAACAGGGGGTTTACTCAGATATCTGTCATATTTAGCAATATCTAATAGTACTATTTCAGAGGTAAAAGTTGTCTATTGTTATCTCTTTGGTAGTCGAGATAACATCTTGCTATAGTGAAGTTTTGATGTGTGGTTCTTTGGAGTCAAAGACACAGATGCATTTGCTCTTCCAATAAGTGGACATTAGGGTGAGTCATTATACACTGTTCACTGGTGTCTTGATCAAAATAATGACACACCGCAACAGACAATGAATAGACGGAGAGTTTTCTGCCCTTTGATATGCAGAAGCATATCAAACTGGCTGGTAACACAGTGACAAACGTTCTGTCTGTCATCATGGCGTGGCCTCCACTGAGCCCGCTGTGCACAGAGATGTTCAGAAGCTCCCAGCGCAGCACAAAATGACGTCAGCCTTTCTCGGTCATGAAGGACATCCTTCCCTTCCTCTCATCTCTCAGGGAAATCCCTGCTGCCTGTCATCTTCTGCATTTACCATGATGGATTCCCCTATAGTACGATTCTAGTGCAGCATGTTGATAGGTCGGTAGCTATACAGTGTATGTATCTATTTATATAAAAACATATCTCAATCAACTTATCCAAGGTTCCTTAGGAATAAACTGTCTACTAGATGACTTAATAACTGTGTGTGTGTGTGTGTGTGTGTGTGTGTGTGTGTGTGTGTGTGTGTGTGTGTGTAGATGACATCCTTGTCAGGTTCTATGAAGAAGATGACAACGGGATGACCTGGGAGGCGATGGGAGATTTCTCCCCGACAGATGTTCACAGACAGGTACCACACAAGCACACACATTCACTCACTCACTCACTCACACACGCACGCATGCACGCATGCACGCACGCACACACGCACCCCCCCCCCCCCCCCCACCTCACAGTGCCGCTGGCCTGTGCTCACACTAGGCGCCCTAACTCCTCACCTGCCTTATCCGTCCATCAGTTTGCTATCGTGTTCAAAACGCCGAAGTACAGAGACCTGAATCTCCAGAAGTCCACCGCCGTCTTTGTCCAGCTCAAGAGGAAGTCAGACAACGAGACCAGTGAGCCCAAACCCTTCACATACTACCCTCTGATCACAGGTAAATATACCACACCCCGTCACACAGGTCACCATCACACCCGGATGTCCCACCCCTTGATCACGGCTAGATATCACACCGGTTTATACCACCTGATCGCAGGTCAAGTTATCACGAGACGTGTGCTAAACATTTTTACGAGTGTGTCTGTTTTTGTGTTGACTGTCTGAGATGTTTCTTCACACTACACTTAGTTATCTTTCAAACTAACTCAGGGACACAGTGGTCCAACACTGCCCCCTGTAGTGTATATGAAGTACTACAACAACACCGGCAATAATGCTGCCATACATGTAATGGCTTCCTTCCTGTAAAGTACATAGACTAAACAGCCTTAGAACGGGCCAGCATATTGAATGCTACATGAATGTATTTCCTACCCATGTTGGATTAAAGTATATGTTACCATCTTATTTTATATTATGGCACATTCTTTTAATTGTGTGTGTGTGTGTGTGTGTGTGTCTGTGTCTGTGTGTGTATCTGTGTCTGTGTGTGTGTCTGTGTGTGTGTCTGTGCGTGTCTGCGTGTGTGTCTGTGTGTGTGTCTGTGTCTGTGTGTGTGTCTGTGTCTGTGCGTGTCTGCGTGTGTGTCTGTGTGTGTGTGTGTCTGTGTCTGTGCGTGTGTGTCTGTGTGTGTGTCTGTGTGTGTGCGTGTGTGTGTGTGTGTGTGTGTGTGTCTGTGCGTGTCTGTGTGTGTGTCTGTGTGTGTGCGTGTGTGTCTGTGTGTGTCTGTGTGTGTGCAGACAAGGAAGAAGTGCAGAGGAAGAGACAGAAGACGTTGCCTAACTTCGGGGACTACAACGGAGCAGGAGGGGGAGGGGGAGGACTGGGAGGGGGAGGGGGAGGGGGCGCACATTACCGAGGAGTGGGCGGGCCTTCTGGAGGAGGAGGTACATCCGACTGGTTGTTTTTTCTTTGTCTTTTATGTATTGCGTATTTATTTTTATTATAAAGAGTAACAACACTAACAGAATACACTTGATATATGATATATATATATATATATATATATATATATATATATATATAGATTAGTTCTCAATCTATTATGTGAACGACACCATTACTGCATTAATACACCACTACACCATTACACCATTAATGCAGACCTTTTATTTTACAAGCCATCATTATGCTTGACATGAACGTGTCGGGTGTTCTGACTGGCTGTTTAAGCTGCCAGTTAACGTGTCGGGTGTTCCGACTGGCTGTTTAAGCTGCCAGTTAACGTGTCGGGTGTTCCGACTGGCTGTTTAAGCTGCCAGTTAACGTGTCGGGTGTTCTGACTGGCTCTCCGTGCTGCAGGTTATTATGTATGGTGTTCTGATTGGCTGCCTGTGCTGCAGGTTATTATGTATGGTGTTCTGATTGGCTGTCTGTGCTGCAGGTTATTTCCATTCCAGTTTCTCCTCCTATGACCATGGAGGAGGAGGAGGAGGTGGAGGAGGATACAGCAGCGGTTACTCTGCTGCTCTGGGCTCAGTGCCCGTCAAGCAAGGTGAGACCAGCGCCGCTGTGTGTGGGGGTTTCAGCAGAGATTGACAGGACTTGTTATCATCACTGATTAGCCAGTGGAGCAGTGTGTCGTTCAGCTGGCGTTTCAACTGTAGAGATCGATCTCTGTTGACGTCGCAGTGCAGTTATTACCCGGAGTCCTTCCTTAGCTTCAGGTCATTAGCATCTGACTTCTGGAGTAGCTTGTGGCTCAACCCGCTGGTGTGCTCACATGTAGGCAATACTTAAGCAATAGATCACGACAGGCTGTGGTATAATGAGCACATTTCACTGACTGAAGTGATCTATTGCTTAATTATAAAACGGGTGGCTTAAATCAAGCAATCTGATTGGTTCCCAACCGTTGTATATTGAGCGTATACACACAGCTATGGCGCCCGTTCAGTTTACAGAGTTCAGTATCACTCCGCGCCTAACTTGAACTGTTGTTTATTTATATATAAAAGCAATAGCATAGTTTACTGAAGCCTAAAAACGCTGCGCGTCGGGACGGACAACGCCCCTTATAATGACCGTATACCACTGACTGAAGTGATCTATTGCTTAAGTAAACGGTTACGCAAGTATGGTGTAATGAAAGTCATAGACACCCTCAATTTTGAAAAAGCGAGAAAGTAGTCCCTCCTGACTGCCTGCAAAGTGTGCGGCGGTTGCAATGCAACACACTAGCGTCCTTCAGAGAGAAGGCTAGAGACGGTAGCTCGGTTCGCCGGCAATTTAACCTCCTATGGAGTTCACTCACCGTGTGCCTATTGCTTTACAACATTTCCACCCTCTCCATCAATCAACATATTTTTAGGCTTCAGTGAACTATGCTATTGCTTTTATATATAAATAAACAACAGTTCAAGTTAGGCGCGGAGTGATACTGAACTCTGTAAACTGAACAGGCGTCATAGCGGTGTGTATACACTCATTATACAACAGTTGGGAACCAATCAGATCGCTTGATTTAAGCCACCCGTTTTATAATGTGTTATTAACCACAGAATCCCACCCATGGTCGTATGTGACACGTCATTCCGTCCTGCTTTTAACCCACTGTACGGTTCATAAAGGCACCATGGCCCATACAAATATAGAAAAATTCAATTTGCATCTGAAAAAGCATCATATAATATATATATATATATATTTTATTGGGTTTATTGCAAATTGATGAGAGTGAAGACAGACGGGAAAGCCTTTTCAAAGAGATTGGCACACAACCACAGAACCTGTAGGGGGGATGTAAGTTCAATGATGTGATCAAAACGATGTGTGGTTTTATAGTCATATTAGATAAATGATCAAACCTGGATCGCGTACGTGTCTCAAGCCGCGTGCATCTGAACATTGTCATCATGTGTTTCAACCAGAAGCCTCCCAGAGAGCTGCAGTGGGGGGTCGTAGCGGCGGTGACAGCGAGTCGGACAACCAGCCTGGGGAAGACCCTGCCTCGGGGGCCGCGGCGGCGGGGTCCCCAGCCCAGCAGGGGGGCCCTCGGGTCGGGGAGACAGAGGAATTGTGTCGGCCGCCCCCTGGATCGCAAGCCGAAGACAGAATAGAGGAAGCATCCCTAGGTACTAAGAGTTCTGTTACTGCGCTGGTTATAGTGTATGGCCGCTGTTAGACACTGTGAACTTAATTAGAATGTTGTTTGCTGCCATCTAGTGGATTAGGAATGAGTAAGATCTGTACCAGATGGACTAGAAGAATCTTTAAAAAATGTGTGCAGCTTTTCTAGATTAAATTACATTTTTACTATCTGCTCTTATTATGATACTAAATACTGTGCCTCTGTGTGCCATGTGTTTGCATCTGTGTGTTTCATGTGTACGTCCTGTATGTCTTGTTTAATGTGCATGTGTACTTGTGTATATACACGTGTCTGGGTGTTTGCATGTGTGTGCTTCTGTGTTGATACGTTTGTTTGTGTGTGTGTGTGGATACGTGTGTGTGTGTGTGTGTGTGTGTGTGTGTTTGTGTGTGGATACGTGTATCTGGGTGTGTGTGTGTGTGTGTGTGCTTGTGCATGGATATGTGTGTGTGTGTGTGTGTGTGGATATGTGTGTGTGTGTGTGTGTGTGTGTGTGCTTGTGGGTGGATACGTGTGTGTGTGCGTGCTTGTGCGTGGATACGTGTGTGTGTGTGTGTGTGTGTGTGTGTGTGTGTGTGTGTGTGTGTGCTTGTGCATGGATACGTGTGTGTGTGCGCTCCACCAGTGTGTGAGGTGGATGTGTGTCTCTTGGCGTCGGCCAGCCGTCAGGTGCAGGCCCTGTACCAGTACGCTCTCACCGGAGACCCCGCCTACCTGCTGGCCCCCCAGAGGCCCCTCCTGACCACCCAGGACCAGGACGGAGACACGTCAGTACACACACACACACACACACACACACACACACACACACACACACACACACACACACACACACACACACACGGGACATAATGAATAGTAGATGCAAACCAATGAAATAACTTGTCAGCAGTAAATTACTCAGCACAAAATGTTACACACAAACAAGCACTCTTACATCAGTACAGATGTTGTAAGCCTGTTTTTCCATACCGGGTGACT
The DNA here is from genome assembly GCF_964030765.1 of Micromesistius poutassou. NCBI lineage: Eukaryota > Metazoa > Chordata > Actinopteri > Gadiformes > Gadidae > Micromesistius > Micromesistius poutassou. Next base: position 19,408,863 of record NC_140276.1, on the reverse strand, counting down.
GCCAGCGACCGCCAATATCACAAAGTAGTTTGCAAAGCCTTCGTCTTTGACACGCCCGTCGTCCGTAGGCCTCTCCAGACGACACCAAAAATACAAATGAGTAGCTTGCCCTTTAGCCTGGCTGTGTTATGGACTAGGTGTTCATAGTTCACGGCTTTATTCAGGAGGGCTTCCTCCAGGCCATGATCAAAGGTACAGCCTTCCTCTGAAGCAGAGACCTCTCCGGGCTCCTCATCAACCCTGATCACGTCCGGGTCGTTGGCAGCGGTGTTAGAGCACCCGTCACTAGAGCACCCGTCACTAGAGCACCCGTCACTAGAGCACCCGTCACTAGAGCACCCGTCACTAGAGCACCACTAGAGCACCCGTCACTAGAGCGCCCGTCACTAGAGCGCCCGTCACTAGAGCACCCGTCACTAGAGCACCCGTCACTAGAGCACCCGTCACTAGAGCACCCGTCACTAGAGCACCCGTCACTAGAGCACCCGTCACTAGAGCGTCACTAGAGCACCCGTCACTAGAGCACCCGTCACTAGAGCACCCGTCACTAGAGCACCCGTCACTAGAGCACCCGTCACTAGAGCACCCGTCACTAGAGCACCCGTCACTAGAGCACCCGTCACTAGAGCGCCCGTCACTAGAGCGCCCGTCACTAGAGCACCCGTCACTAGAGCACCCGTCACTAGAGCACCCGTCACTAGAGCGCCCGTCACTAGAGCGCCCGTCACTAGAGCGCCCGTCACTAGAGCACCCGTCACTAGAGCACCCGTCACTAGAGCACCCGTCACTAGAGCACCCGTCACTAGAGCACCCGTCACTAGAGCACCCGTCACTAGAGCACCCGTCACTAGAGCACCCGTCACTAGAGCACCCGTCACTAGAGCACCCGTCACTAGAGCACTAGAGCACCCGCCACTAGAGCACCCGTCACTAGAGCACCCGTCACTAGAGCACTAGAGCACCCGCCACTAGAGCACCCGTCACTAGAGCGCCCGTCCCTTTCAATATCACAGAGGTTGGAGCATGGTTTGGCACACAAATGTGTTCACCTTGTACCTTGTCGAGCAATGTGTTTCGTATCCTTGGTTATTATGGCAGCTATTCTGTAATGCCGGGTGATGTAGAGGCCTTTATAAACCTCTGTGGTTGTAGTTGATACGCACGCACGCACGCACGCACGCACACACACACACACACACACACACACACACACACACACACACACACACACACACACACACACACACACACACACACACACACACACACACACACACACACACACACACACACACACACACACACAGACGAACACACTAGAACCAAACAATATAAATGCATACAAATAAATCGACATGCATAATGATGAGCAGTAAAATGCAGACATGTACGTGGGTGAACACACTGGTATCTACACTCATGGGTGTCTAGAGTGTCCATTTTGGTCCGGTTGCAGAGGTAGACATGCCGACTCACTCTAAAGCGCGTTGCACTGGCCTGTTCATGTTGTGAACACATGTTGTAAATGTCACAGGGGCAGGGGGGGGGGGGTTCAGGGCGTTCTAGAGCTGAAGGGCACCGGGCTCGATACCCCGATGTCCTCCGCCGAGGGGCCCCGAGTCCCGCCCCTTAAAGGAGCAGTGTTTCAGAGGGAGTCCCTCCCGGTCGGGGGGCCAGAGACTTTCAGAAATGAATCCACTCCGTTTTCTGTGCAACCGTGTGACACGAGTGGTTGTGGGAGTGTCCATAGGAAGATTCTTGTAAACAGAAGAGAGAAGGTTTTGTAGAATATATCGGTTATTTGAGGGGATGTGTTTCTGAAATCTCTATATGGATCGGTATTGACTACAGATATGTCCAGGTTATTTTCAGCCACACGCTTGTTGAATTGTCTAGTTGACATAAAGTTGACACACTTTAATGACACGTATCCCAATACACTGTAAAGGATCAAAGCATCTGCTGAAGTGAGTACAACAGTAACCAGGATGTCTGTTGTGTGGCTGGTGTGACGTCCAGGGGTCTACACCTGGGGGTGATCCACAGCCAGGGGGAGGTGGTGAGAAGCCTGGCCCAGGTTCTGTCCTCCCTGCCTGGGGAAGACAGCCTCAACAAGAGGAACCACCTCTACCAGGTAACTGGTCCTCTACTAACAGAGGAACCACCTCTACCAGGTAACTGGTCCTCTACTGGTATACTATACTATACTGTAGTATACTGCTCCCATTGAACTAACAGAGGAACACCTCTACCAGGTAACTGGTCCTCTACTAACAGAGGAACCACCTCTACCAGGTAACTGGTCCTCTACTGGGAAACGGCCCTATATATAGTATACCTGTACTATACTATACTATACTGTACTATACTATACTGTAGTATACTATACTGTAGTATACCTGTACTATACTGTACTATACTATACTATACTGTAGTATACCTGTACTATACTATACTATACTATACTATAATATACTATACTATACTGTAGTATACCTGTACTATACTATACTATACTGTAGTATACCTGTACTATACTGTACTATACTGTAGTATACCTGTACTATACTATACTATACTATACTATAATATACTATACTATACTGTAGTATACCTGTACTATACTATACTATACTGTAGTATACCTGTACTATACTGTACTATACTGTAGTATACCTGTACTATACTATACTATACTATACTATAATATACTATACTATACTGTAGTATACCTGTACTATACTATACTATACTGTAGTATACCTGTACTATACTATACTATACTATAATATACTATACTATACTGTAGTATACCTGTACTATACTATACTATACTGTAGTATACCTGTACTATACTGTACTATACTGTAGTATACCTGTACTATACTGTACTATACTATACTATACTATACTGTAGTATACCTGTACTATACTATACTGTAGTATACCTGTACTATACTATACTATACTATACTATACTGTAGTATACCTGTACTATACTGTACTATACTGTAGTATACCTGTACTATACTGTACTATACTATACTATACTATACTGTAGTATACCTGTACTATACTATACTATACTATACTATACTGTAGTATACCTGTACTATACTGTAGTATACCTGTACTATACTGTACTATACTATACTATACTATACTGTAGTATATCTGTACTATACTATACTATACTATACTATACTATACTGTAGTATACCTGTACT
>NC_140276.1:19363136-19400636 GCF_964030765.1 Micromesistius poutassou | reverse complement strand
CAAGGCGCTCACACACGCACACACCAAGGCACACACACACACGCACATACCAAGGCACACACCAAGGCGCTCACACACGCACACACACGCACACACCAAGGCACACACACACACCAAGGCACACACACACACACACACCAAGGCACACACACACACACACACACACCAAGGTACACACATTAGGTGGCACTTAGAGAGAGAGAGACACACACACACACACACACTGACACACACACACATCTGCTCACCGATATACACAGACACTGACTGACTAGACCTTCTCCTTTAAGCTTTAAACTCTACAGTATTTCTGAATGCAGAGCAGTAAGCTCTGTTTGATGACCACGTGTTTCTATGTGCCTGCTCTCCAGGTCTGTTTAATGACCACGTGTTTCTATGGGCCTGCTCTCCAGGTCTGTTTAATCACCACGTGTTTCTATGGGCCTGCTCTCCAGGTCTCGGGCGGGACGATCAAGGAGCTGGCGGCAGCGCTGCAGTCGGTGGACAACGGCGTTGTGCTGAGCCTGCTGCAGGGGGCGCTGGTGGAGCGAGAGGCGTCAAGAGAGGCTGCCTCACAGCCGGGTGAGGACGCCCTTCTGTCGCGTGGTCCTGAAGCTCTTAGCCCTAGTCCCTGTGCTGCCACTGTTCCCGTATCGCCTTTGCATAACAATTCAGTCTGCGAAAGACCCAGGCGCCCGTAGTCGTCAGAAAACGTCTCAAAGAACCAACAAATCATTCTTTCCTTTTCTCTCCCCTCTGCAGCGGAAAACGCTCTGGCCCCCCTCGCCGACCTCAAGCTAGAAGCTCAGAACGACAGCGGGGTGTGTGACAGTGGGGTGGAGCTCTCCACACTCTGACTCCCTGATTGGCCGATCTCCCCCCCCCCCCCCCCCCCCCCCCCCACCGATCACTCCTCTGACTGTGTGGTCATTTTTTTTTTTACGTTTGACATACAGCCTCTCCATTGGTGGACAGCCTGGACAGCCTGCCTACTGCCGTCTGGTTACTGGACCCATTGGAGGAGGTGGTCCATTGTGTGAACACGACATGTCATAGTCGTGGGCTTCCAAAAAAACGATTGTGAACTGGACTCATTTACATGTATACAAAAACAGACTGTTGTAAGGATACACATGAAAATATTTTGTATTTTTAAAGTTTTAAACCTCAACGCGACGTTTGAATCCCATGCTGCATTTAAGTTTTTATTAACATCCCAATCCCATCATGGAATGGAGAAAGATAGTTTCACTGGCGAGCGTGTTTCCCTGTGGTCGGTGACGTATGGGAAGCATTTTGCAGTCCGCGGAGGAACAGGGAACATGGCCGAACACGGAACAATCACCAACTCTTTCATCACCTTCAACCTCTTGGAACAGTGAGACGACTTGAATGAACTGAACTTTAATTGCCTTTCAGTGTGGAGAATGCGGTCGCCGTGGTAGCCGGTTTTGTTCATTTTTTTTTAAATGATTTTGTGTGGAGCTGTCATGGAATACTGTCATTGTAAAACGCAAATTAAAAATAACCAATGTAATTTTTAATGGGATTGTTCTTGTTGCCATGATTTATTGATTTGTTTCATATCGATTCCCATAAGTTTGAAATGCATGAGTCAGCTCAGCTAAACATCTCCCAACACATTACCATTTCTATTCTGTAGTACAACTAAAAGGTCAAATAGTTTATTTACCCGACGAAACTCAACACCGTGACGATCTCCTGACTTCACTGCCCCCCTCATCAGACGGGTGGGGTGCAGTTTGTCAGATTTTGCTGGACAGAAACGTGCTTCTCTTGTTCCAGATTTAGCTCGAGCTTTGCTGAAATTTTCAGATTTATCAAATAAACACCCCTCCAAAATGCAATGCAATTTTCGTGTCACTTTTTCACATATATAAAATTAGAATTATATGTTCAATCGAAATAGACATTTTATATCTAAATCTAAATGCTGAGTCTAATATCTACGTTCTAAAGCCATACAACAGATGTACTAATTGGTTCTGACTCCTAACCAGTCGCACGGACTGATGCCAAAGCAGTGTGAGGATAAGTTGCTACTATAGTATATATACATAGTAGTATATATACATATGGGAATTAGCATATCTGTTGTAAGGATTTAGGATTTGAATATAAGATTTAGATTTATATATTAAATGTAGATTTAACATAATTCTTATTTTATATATGGGACAAAGTGACATGGAAGTAGTGTTGCAGTTTGGAGCACGTTTTTCAGCAGCAAAAGTTAAACGGCACCCGGTATCAGACACAGAACTTCTATTTGCGGATGCTTTTTTGTAGGCTACTACAAGTAACATAACATATGAGCAACTCACTGAGCAATGCCTGATGTTTGACTGCCAAGGGACCAGCAGCCCGACACTAAAAAACAGCTGATGGATTTCAGGATGTATACAATCCACAGCCTTGTACAGTACTTGTTTAAGGTCTTCAATGTGTGGGAGAATTCATCTCCTTGCCAATCGTTTAAATGTAATCCTATTTTAGCAGTAGACTTAAGAAATAAATACTTGATACAAATGATTTGATCAACAGCCAGCCTTCCGCACCGAAGCTACGTTTCACATTCATGTGAGGGACAATGCTGATGCAATGTATCAGAAGTCCAGGACCAGTCATGCTGTCGTCTTACAAATGAAGGGAGAGGAAAACCACAGGACAAGCGGATGTGCAATTTGTTCAACTTTATTGAGAAAAAAAAAACATCACATAGCAGAGCTATTAGTTGACCAATCAGCCTTGGAGAGCTTTGAATAAAATGTATTCAGTGCAACAAAAAAAAAGACAGTGTTGAGGATGACGGATAAACTAATGGCTCTCCGATCTAAAAACAACCCCCCCGGGGAGAACAATAAACAAACTAAAAATACAACCAGGAAGCAAAAAGAGAAAAAAAATAAGGAAAAAGTTCAACCTTAAAAGCAGACAAGTGTGCCTTTCACCTTGGAAGATCCATCCTGAGCAGCACATTCACCACTTTTAGCTTCCACATGCATTGCTTTCTTTTTCCATTTTATTTTTTAAATCGTGTTACCCTGCAGGTGGATTTATTTGTCGTATTTAGCAGTTCTTCACTCAAAACAGTCGCCTTTTTTCGTTTATATATTTTTTTTTACAGTTAGGTGTTGATATTATGAACAGCCTTCCAGGCTGGTCTGGTCTAGAGAGAGAGAGAGAGAGAGAGAGAGCATGAGAGAGAGTGAGAGAGAGAGAGAGAGCGAGAGAGAGAGAGAGAGCGAGAGCGAGAGATTCAGGGCTGAAGTGGCGTTGAGACACCCAGTGTTTGTTTTTACGCATGGCATGGAGGGGTGGGGGTGGAGTTGGAGTTGACACTGTCTTGTCAGTTCGGAGTGACTGCTCGGTTATGGGGGGGGGGGGGGGGGGGGGCTGTCATCGTTGAGTCTTTTCTTTTTTTTTAAACAGGTACATGCTCCTGGTACAGCTTGGCTTCTTTAAGGAAGCACAGAAGTGCAGATGAAGGTGTTTCGAAAAGTATTTGGGCACGGGCAGGTGGGGGGAGATGGGGGTGTTCAGGGCAGGGGGGTGATAAGGGGCACAAAATAAAGATGCATTTTTTTTAATGAGGGGTTGTGGCCAAATGGGCAAAAACGAACAGTAATTGACAGTTTATTCCAGCTATGACGAAGTAGAGGGGGGAGGGGGGAGGGGGGGGTGGGACCAGGAATCACATGGCATACTTCTGGGTCCATTCCCGAGCTGTCTTGTTGTACCTGAGGACAGAAACACAGCCAGAGCTCAGACGTGGTCAAGGAGCATCGAGGAAAATCACATGCGCTTTTAAGGAGCAATCTGCCAGTTGGCAAAAAACAACTGTGGCAATGTCCACCCGATATGATAGATCACGTGACCGTCCCACCCTGAGGACGGCACTGACTGGCAGGCTGCTCTGTCGGCATACATCTGAGTGGACACTAGCAGGAGTCACTATATGGGTCCATTTATAAATACACATATTTGGTGGTAAAATAGGGACCACACCACATCTGAATTACTATTAGCTGGGAGGCAATGACCAAACGAATCGTGAGAATTTGCTAGCTCAACAATCACAATCACGCAGCATCCAATTTGTGCTCATCTTAGGAAAGGTGTGGTTGGCTGGAATCATGACTTATAACATTCCAATGCGAGTCAACAGAGTAATGGGTTCATAATTGGACTTAATCGAAGAACGGCTGCATTTGTCATCATAGGTCATCATAGATCGCCCAGCTGTAAAATGTTTCTACGAGACACACAAGGACACAATCAAGGTGCTCTGCAAGGTACTACTTCCAGGCTCAAAACCATGACCACAACACCTCCTTGTCTTACAGGAAACATTCAAACGTACAAAAAAGGCATTTAGACCATGACCATGTTTTCCACACTAGGAGATGCTGGACCCCACTAACCGCTCCAAAATGACCCCATGCTTCGTGCTCGTCGGCACAAGCCAAACACGTCACAAAACCCCAATCACAAGCTTATCAATTCAGGAAAAACCCACAAACAAGCGCTTAGGTCTTTGAGGACAACATGGCAAGCTCAGCCCTCCAGGTTTTGGTAAAGCCACAACCAGGCTAGATTAGTACTGCAGACGGCTCTCGTCACTGCAGAGAGAGGGGTTTGAACAATCACACAAGCCCGGGCGTGTGGGCGGAGCCTTACCCTCACAGCATGGCGTACTTTTCTGTCCACTCTCTGGCCAGTTTATTATACCTGGGGGGAGTGGCGAGCAGGACAGGCTTGAGGGTGACTCTACCGCCCTCTTGTGGCTCAAGTGGACATGACCGTTCATAAGTGACCATTTTGTAACAGGGAGTGTGGGGGCAGGTCATGCCGAGTGTTGTTCTACTATTTATTATCCGTGGAAAAAAAATAATTGGTAGCGACTTGTGAAAGGGAGCGGGCTTTAACTTTGAAGCAACAATAACCAACAAATATGTTCTCCCGTCTTATAAAGCCTTCAAAGAACATTGTTCCCAATTTTTGTTCTATAGCCATTATTTATTTTGACACGCCCTTTTTTGGAAATGAGGTGCACTTTGAAGGACTTTATCAGCTAGTCCAAATTGGTTTCTTGCAACCACACTATCGAAGTGTACATAAGCACATCCTGGTGTGGGATTACTACAGTGCACGTGAACACACACCTCCAACGTGAGCATTCCCTGTGAAGCATGTGTTTTTTTTAAGTGGCAAGATTAAAAATATTGTAAGTAAGTAGCTGCATCAGTAGCTATATGGCCTTTAAAGGTTTGTGTCCATTATGACGATACGGACACATAAAGCTAAAATAGCCCATGTTTACAACATAAATTGTAGTCCCATTATAAAGCACATGTCTAGCCTAGTAGCAGTCAAATATTTGCGTGTCTTAGTATGTGTGGTGGGTTTGAGCCTACTTGTTGAGGTCTGTCTTGTAGATTCGGGCGATCTCTGGCACTAGTGGGTCATCAGGGTTGGGGTCACATAACAGAGAACAAATGGACAAAAGGACTGCAAGAGAAGAGAGGTAAACCGTAAGCATTGATTAACATCCTAGGACCTACGAATAACTCACATAAATGACCATTGCACCAAGGGAGGCAACATAAATATCTTAAGGATTGGCGGAATTTCAGGAAACCGTCGGCCAAATATCGACCACTGGATTTAGAAACTTGTTTAACCCAGCCAATTCGTTTTTTTGACATGGTCTTTCTCCAAGCTGTGGTACAGCTGACACACGTTAATAATGTACAAAATGGCATCCGCATGAGTCGCTTGAACACGTCATAGTACCACGACTACTACAGGATCTCTGAGTGGCTAAGAGAACCAGTATCTCAGAGCTGTGGTCCTGTACCGCTCTGACAGTAGAGCCCGACATGAACACTGCCAGTGTCAGGGGTTTTCATTCCCACTGTATTCATTTATATTCCATCAGACCTTGGCTTACAGACCTGAAGGGTTAGAGAAGAAACAAGCCGGTTTACCTTTAGAGATAGTTAACGCTGGGGACCACTGTGATCTCAATATATCCAGGCAGATGCTGCCGTTACTGTTTATATTTGGGTGATAAATTCTTGTAGTGAAGGCCACCTGTCAAAGAGAAGGATTTGTAAATGATCAGATTGATTAGATGAAAAAAAAAAAACACACTAAAGTAATAATGCAATGTACATGGGCTCGGTTACCCTTAGTGTCTATGCGAATGTTGTGATCGGATCTCACAGATGTTGCAGCCACACCTGACACTGGAATGTGAACTTTGCCCAGATATGTGATCAGGTCTCTTGTTCCCGGCAATTAATTAAATTAGTTCCTGGTATAATGTGGCACGGTTTTAATTGCCTTGTTTGTTATCCAATTGGATATGGCTCGAATCCATCAACAGTACACTGAAATCAGATCCATACAATGACCCAGACCACCTATGTATGAGACTTGTCAACTGGCACATCAGGTCATAATGTTAAACTTAGGTCAGTCTGGGAGTGTACACCTGACTGTTCCTGCGACCATAGACTGCAAAAAACGATGACCGTAGCTTCTTTGATGGCACCCATTTTTTTTTTACGCAGGACCATTTAAGGGAGATTTATGCCACCAGCAGCAGAAAGAATCCATACGAGACATGAATGGCAGCCTCGCACCAATCATCAGAAACTGCCAAAACTCCTTCGTATTCCATCCTAAATAACTTCTGTGTTATACATCAGTCTACAAGGCCCTCGCAAAACACTACTATGAAGATGAACTAGCTACTTGGATCCAAACTGAACAAAGAATACATGCAACACTTTGTAACACGGAAGTCAAATCACATTTCTTGTTGACTTGGCGGTGGGTCACGCTGCTACCACATACCATTTAAAGATAACTAAAGGAGGTAGGGTTGGGCAGCATCCATTTTTATCATACCTTCGTACCTCCTTGACATTTACCCGGGGTAACCGGTATTTGTGCAACAAAAAAGAAAGTAAAAGCTCAGCTGCTGGAGATAGAAGTCATTGTTGAGTGTATGACACCGTCCAGCCTACAATGCTGTGTGTCCAATATGTCCAATATATAGAACGAAGAATAGATAGGAAATAAGCACTCTTCAGCCATAGATTCTCGCTGAAGACACTTGACCGATGACACTTGTTGCCATGACGGATACCAATACATCGGTAGGCTGAATGGAGGTGATGCGTGGGTGGTGGTGGACGACTATGGATACAGGCAAATGCCCCAAAACAAATGAAATGCACAACCAAATCTCAACGAGTACGTGAGTCTTTTGCATGAGCCGCACAATCAATCGGTCATGGTTGCTGCTTGGTGCTGACGAGATCTGATCACAAAAGTGGCATGGAACGGTGTAACCGAGCCCCAAGAGACCATGAGACAGAAGACGTACCTTGGGTGGTTTAAAAGGATAATCTGTGGGGAAATGAATAGTGAGGAAAAATACTCCACCCTGGTAGGGACTGTCATTCTGCAGGGGAAACACAGCAGCAGCAGATCATCAGTCACCACCTTTAACAGCTCATCAATAGAAGTATATTTGATACAGGTTTAGCGAAATGTATACTTACAGGCCCCATAATAGTAGCTTGCCAGTGAAACACTTGGGAGGAAAAAGGAAAAAAGTTTTCACGGAAAGGCACTATGTACAAACCAATATTATCATTAATAAGAAACTTGGGGCTTGCAAAAAACTGATATGAGTGGGAGTCAAATCTTATAAATTGAGTCTTTGATGGTTAGCTGTGAAAAGAGCTTGTAAGAATCATGACTTTAATTTCTAGTTTGACTTAGAAAAACTAATTAGGACTTACAGTCATCCCCAACTGGGCCTGCAGAGCACTGTGCAGGGGGATCTCTGGACAGATCACTGAGCTCCTGGAGGAAACACAGAGACACAGGTCAACAAATACACACATCACGGTCCAGTGCACGCAAACACACAACCCACACAACATTCTTATACCATCGCAGCTTCTTACACAAAATCAAAGACTCTCAAAACAGACAAAATATCACCAAACACACTACAGTGGTACAATACAACATATGAAGCAAGGCGGAAGAGTGAGAAATATTGATCAACTCGCTTATCACCGCAGAACATTCCAGACTAGGGATGTAAATGATTAATCACCATTAAGAATTTAACCTATTAAACATGTCACCCAACAATGTATGCTTTATGCAACATTTCTTAAAAAATGGGTTAGAAAAGGCAGTGACTGCGGCCCATTTGACAGTTTCTTTTGGCAGCCTGATTTTGTGAATAAGGACATGCAGACAATAGCAGCCTTTTTGAGCGAGAGGCTTGCTTTGTTATTCGGTTTGTCTGTGCTTCAAGATTTTATGTTTCACTTAATCAATGTGGTGCTGGAATCGCTTGAAAAAAAAACTTAAACTGAGAAAAAATACGTTTTGTATCTCAATCATTAAATCGATAGTTTAATTGTTAACTATTAAGGAAAATGCTAAATATGCCACCCAATTCCAGACCAGAGAACGGTAGATGACTTAACTGTCAATCATAGCCGTGTCAGCAGGAGCCTGCCTCCACTGTCCACCAACATGTGACGTACATCAAACCAACAATTCAGAAACTCCAACCATACATTTTTTGGAAACAATAGAACAGAAGTAGAAGGAACATTGAGAACATTCTGGAATGACAGAGCTATTTTCCAAGGGCCACCTGTATGACCAGCAGTGACGTTGATCAGCCAGTACAACTCACCTCCAAAACCATAGATCGACTATAGATCTGGGGGGACACTGCCACGTCTCATCGTACACAGCCTTGTGTATGGCTCACACAACTGACATCATCTAGCACAGCCCTTTATCACCAGGTGTGTGACATGCAAAGCCTATAGCTATTCAAATAGGAAACAAAATGGTTTCCAGAGGCGCCGTGTAACATGACCAAAACAACAACCGCAAGCGTAGTTGGGTGCAACGCCCTCCACGCATTAATTACAGACCTACGGTTTGTTAAACCTCACATCAAAAATTACTTTCTTGGTGTTGGACATGCCTTTTTGCCTGACCTTTTCTTTAAAATATTGCCCGAATATCACATGGTTTTATTTCCATATTTTCCACATTTGTGCAGTTTCAGGGGGAAGGAGGAAAGCTCTATAATATTGCAATACCTCTTTCCATCACGCAGACCTTATTTCCAAGACAGGAAAATATGGTTGACCAGAGTACACTCAGACCAGAGCAGTTGATTTCAGAGTAGCCCAGCCAAACGGAAAATATGAGATCAAGGCTGAGATGAGATGGACATTGAGGGTTTACAAATTAAACTGAGAAAAGTTTTGTCAGAGATGTATCAAGTGAGATACACATACACAAAGGAGGCTTTCTCAGATGTGCTGTACAAACCGCATAGCGTGGATTGCCGGATGATTTCTTTACGCAAATCCATAAACACAGCAAAAGGACACCTAGTGTCTGATATCGACTTGCTATCCACCATCAGCTTCACACATGAAAACGAGCACACATTCTACGAGGTTTTGCTACACGACACCAGCAGAGCGTCTAAATCAATGGAACCATGCTACTATGTCCGCCGCAACACAACCACTAACAATCATATCGCATATTAGCTGCTTTCTTGTGGCCGTTCTAGTCTGTGAGGCTAGGTACAAAATATACTGGGGGGGGGGGGGGGGCGTCTTGTTTAATCTTGTAATGCAACTACATTATACAATCTAGGGAATTTTATGGTCCGTGTTGACACTCCATAAACGCACCTGTTGATGGTGGCACTCCCTGCCCTCCGATGGCCATAGCAGCACAATGCAACCAATTATGTGACGTTACATGTAACAATGACTATGCATTTTTGGTAGCCGCAAAGAAAAATGTAGGTATCTAAAATTAATTAATCCTATTTCAAGTGACTAACATTCTTGAAGTGCTTTAAAATGGATGCTTCCAATTCATTAATTCAAACTCAACTCATTGATCAGATAAATTCGGTAGATTCCTTCCCAATACAATTATTTTTAATGAAACCTATTTTGGTTTTGATGATGGACTTTGGCAGTCTCTTACCAGGCAATCAGACAATGTCAGATTCCAAGTCACACATTAAAATGCCAGAGATCCAAAAGACAAACTCAACCACAACCATTGAAAATTCTCATCCAATAACCAAGAGATCGGTCTTTAACCAACAAGTGAAATGGTTACGTTTGCAGAACAAAAACCTTGCTTCCTCCTTGTATCGGTTCCTCGACTTAAGCTACTGCACAAAGGAAAAATAACATGAAACAAGTCAAACAAGTTGGACCATGTAGACAATGATAACAGCCAATGTTTGTTAGTGTCATCAGGGAATGAGAGGGACGAAACTCTGGTTACCTTAAGAGATTCGGTCCAGCACATACATCTGGCTTATACAGGAATAACACCACATAACCCTCCATTTTTCTTACAGGTGTCAGGACCACCACTAAGAAGTCACTTAAACACACTCCAGGGAGGGCAACCACATTTAGTGTTTTAGTCTTTTACAAATATAAGAAAAAGAAAGATGCAAATTAAAGCAAATACTTTACTGGATTAAGCTGGGAGTTATACCATGGAGCAGGTGGGTAAGTGGCTCTGTCCTGTATTTAAGTCTTGCCAAAGGACCCGCCCTCATAATATCTCAAGGAGTCGTTTCATTACATTCAATGCCCACGTGACGTAACAAGTAAAATAATGAAAAATGAAACGCATAAAACTTGCGTAGTAGTGGGCTCACTGGAACACTGTAAATATGCAGGCATTAATGTGGAGGGCTATTTTTACCCCACAGGCATATTGGGGTAGGGTGAAGAGGCCGCACAGGACACCGTAGCACAGTGGGTGAAGACACTTGCTATGCCAGGGTTTGGATTTCAGTCTCCAGAAACCCCAAATGAAAGTTGTGCTGTGTGTTGGTATGTGACAGTCTTGCTGCTGTCATATCGCATTTCTGCTATAGCTTCACTTAGAGCTGAAAAAAGGGGGCAGGCATAAACACGGGCCCGGCGTTTCTGGGATGTGGTCTGTGCGACCTACAGACCCTCCACTGCATTACAGACGGGCCTGAACGTGAAACGTCAAAAAGTACACACAGATTACTGACAGAAAGATGGTTTAGTGAGATGCCAACGCAAAAATACGCCGGGTAGGCAGTGAGAAGCGAGACGGGGCAGCGGTGTGTGATCTCCGGCGGCTGTGCGGGGACCCACGCAGGGCCTCGGCGGTGAGGTCAGTGGAGTGGACCATTGTGTGGGACGAGGCGCCGCAGTGGCCCCAATGACTCCAGAATCACATTAACACACCGCCTCGACACACGCCGCCGTGACACCGCGGCCGGACGCCGCCGTTGTGCATTAACGCCGCGTACACATCCCCCCCGGAGCCCTTCATAGTCACCGGTGAAATGTGGTCGGGATGATGCAAGGCTAAGCGGGCTAGCGCTAGCTCCGCCACAGCGCTGACGGATGAGAGGGCAGCCGCGAATCAAGGTTTTAGCAGACGGACGGATCCGCAAGTGCGCGCTGTGTTTCGGATGAAGAGGTGTAAATGTGTTAGGGTGGAAACAAACAAACAGCACGTTACCTTATTAATTCGTTTTAAAGCCATTGTGTGTGTGTGAAGGGACCGAGTGTCGAGGAGGAAGAGGGTAGGCCAGCTAGGTACTGCTAACTAGCTAGCATCTAGGACTCGGCTGGCGTTGTGCGGCTCACTGGATACGATGGTTGCAAATAAATAGAAGTCACGTTTGAATCCGATTTCCCCTTTGCTCTGTGTACACTCAGCTGTCGCGTCGACGTGAACAAGATTAGCTTTCCAGCAACACCCAACCCCTGCTGTTCAGACAACAGAGCAGCGCAAACAACTCAAAATGTCTTCCGTAGCGGAACATACACCCGTGCTTATTCAGGGGTAGTCGATAGGCCCAAGGATCCGAGCGCATAGTGGGCGGTCCCTCGATCAGTTCATGTCCAATCATTAGTCGAGACGTGAAATAGGGACGGCATCTCATTGGTCAGGAACGGAGATAGGTGCCGCCTGCTGTACGTTCGGACCCTTGGAGCTTGCAAACTACAGTCTCTGAGCCAAATAACGTCAGTTAGTCCGCCACCGGCGCAATGTGTGCAATCTCAGTAGCTGGTAGCACCCATTACATGCCGATATAACTATTTTTAGGATCGTTTACTGATATTTATCGATGGTAGTCTTTTATATGTAAATTGGCGTTGATAGACCCGGGCTTCGAATAATAAGTGTCCTGCCCCGATCCGAATTTATTTTATTAATATTTTTGGATTAGTTATTGTTATGATAATTGTATACAATAAGTCAAAGGTATTCTTCTAATTATAAGAAGGAGCTAAGTAAAGGACCAGTATTTAGAGAGAATATATATATAAAATGTATAAAAAAATATTAAACAGAGAATCAATGGCTAAAAGAAAGTCACACACCCGCCTTTCTTATCATATTGGTTTCTTCCAAAATTTGCAGGATGAAACCGGTTCCCAGCACAGCAGGTGAAACCACCTCACTCTTGCGCATCAATGCTAGGGAGGAGACGTATCTTAGGCTACAGCTTAACGGTGTGTTGCTAAATTGGTCAGTAAAGCATCAATCCTTATTTCAAACGTGTGGAAATGTAATGTAATTCACACAATTAATTGCATTGGAGAAATATAGGCATTCTTTGTTTTGCAAGATAGATGGATAGGACCATTTCAACTTAGTAGCCATCCCTAAATCAGTTGTTTAGCCTTCTGGTTTGCTACCTATTTCATATTTGTAAAGGAGAGCTGTTTGAATCTCATGGCTGTAAGCTGATAGTTCTTCTTCTGGCAACGAGTAATGAAAATGGCCCGACTTTAGGGGCGGCATCAAGCATGCATTTGAAAATATCACTGCAAGCAGTTGGATAACACTACGAGCAATCAGAAGAATAAAAGGGGTGACATATCCAGACCAGCGGAGCTAACCAATAGATAAGACTCTTGCCGTATCCGGTCGGTAAAACAGCAAAGCTTTTGGCCCGCCTATATCAGATACACCGATGTCATTGGTTAATGTTCTGGGCCAGGGGAATCGGGGAGTGAGCATATCGCTCGTTCCCAGAGTGACTCGCTGAGCAAATTCAAATTGTGCTCTCGCAAGAACTCTGGATTTCCAGGGTAGTGCAAAAAAATCGGTATTGGTATCGGCCCTAAAAAATCCATATTGGTCGATCCCTAACCCTAATACTCCACAGATATGCAAACGGCGCACTTTTGGCGCGAGTCTCTTTTTTAATCATGAATTTTGGGGACCTTTGTCAGTTTACTACTCTGACTCCGTAATCCGACACCGTAACAGAGTCTGTCGGGATGTCGGATACGCAATGCAATTCAATCTTATATGATGACTACTAACCATGTAAATAGTGTTGAAAATAAACTTCCAAAGCTTTCCAAATCTTATTTGGTGTTTTATTAGTCCTTAATGTGCATGTGATTCCGGAAATGATTTTGTTAGAGGACCAATCACAGCCCTTGCCGTCTCCGTCCGTCTCTGTTGCCTTGACGGATAGTTAAAAAATATTGGATGTGCACTTAGAGCTACGGAGAGGGTCTCCGACAGGCTCTCCGTTGACGGAGAGGGCTCTCTGTGTCTACATACAGCACTTTACGGAGTAGTATAAATCCACCGTATCCGTCGACGCAATGGAGACAAACACAGACGGCAAAGGCTGTGATTGGTCCTCTAACCCTAACCCTAACAAAATAATTTCCAGAATAATTTTTTCCTGGTTTGACTGCACCTTATTTATTTTTTCCCCTCCGTTTTCCTTGGCAGTGTTTCAGGGATTTCTCCGTAAAGATGGACTCATTGCAAAAACGCATCTAGCTGTAGAAACGCTGTAGTACATATTCAAGGCCTATAGGCCTATGTGGCGCTGGTTCTCCACCAAAAAAGAGAAGAAGCCGGGACGGAGTATGCGCATCAAGCCTGCACGCTGTATACAAACATACAGTCGAGGAGGAGAAAACAGTTGTTAAACCTTGTAGATTAAGCAGAAAATACTTTTTTATGTAGTTAATAATTACATTTTCGTCATGGTAGCCTTGACCATAAAACTTTTGATTCGGGGTAATAAGTTATTTGGAAAACGGAAGAAAAGGCAATGGTACAAGACTGCACATTATTTTTGTGAACGAGTGAAGGAACTACTCAGCCCATAAACAATTGCGAACCTTTTCACAATGTTTCCAACCCAATAGTTCAGCGCGTTTCTTGCATCTTATAACCTTTGTCATTATTATATCCTTTATATTGTTAATACAAGTTGTGTCATATATTCTCTGTATGTATGTATGTATGTATGTATGTATGTATGTATGTATAGTGTTTTATATAGTGTATAGCGTTGTCATCGACATGGTACTTTCCTTACTTTCCGACATGGTACTTTCCGTTCCTGACTGCAATCACCTTGTTATAACGTTACTCGTTTTTAATAGATGTGAATTCAGTTACGAGTTACGTATTCATTCAACATTATGTATTCCTAGCTTTTATACTACCAAAATGATTAAAAAGCACTGCTAGTGCTATACTATATATTTTGTTTTTTATTGTATATTCTATATCAACATATTTTTCAACATGTAAATCTTATTTCCTCTATAGCTCTTACAAGAACTCTCTAATTTTCCATTAATCCAAGGGAAATCATGGTTGCTGTGGTAAGCGATTGAGTGTTACACTTTAGGATTTTTGGTAGGGTAGTGGTGTCAAAGACATTGCAAATAAAAGGTTTTTTTCTAAAACTTAGATGTTTACGTCTTTACTAGAGTTGGGTTCAATGTCAAACCTAACTCCAAATTAGAGCAGCTTTCAGTTGGATTAAAAGAAGCCACTGCTTTGCACGGCAAGCCAAAAACTGACATTAGCGTGTTGCTAGGTCGCAGCGCAGTGGCGACACACCTCTTGCCTATTGGTTGATGGTGGATAGAAGGGAACGGATTAGTGCTTAAACATGCACCTGCACAAAAGTGTGCTGTCAACCCGGGGGCCTCTACGGATTCTGTTTTTTGCTTAGGAAATGTCCTTTCCTAACGAGATGACCCGGAAATACTTGGAGGAAAGGTTGTTTGAATTCTAAAAATGCATAGGAAAGGTGCCTCAATGCAAAATTTAACCCACCTTTAGCATTGGTTACTCCTGACCAACCTTTATGAAAGGAAAGGAGATGTTTGTAACCCATAATCCTTTATGACGGATGTCATGGGACCTTCAGGAAAGGTGGCATAAAAGTTAGGAGATTTGACTTTCCGAATTGGTCTCCGGTCTCTGGCTGTGATCCAAAAGCTTCAAGGTGCCATAGAGTTTACCACTATCTACAAACCATCCCATAGGCTTCAGGAGGTTGTCATGACTCAAAGTCTGTTCAACCGAAAACCATAAAAAACTTTGGGACTTGCACATGTATAAGTAACCTATTATTTTATTTGTCCAGTCTGATATAGAGCAGATTGTATATTATTTTATAATTTAAGTTACAATATATATATAGAGAGGGATTAATTTAGTTGTAAAACTATTAATCACTTTGAATCAACTCAAAGTGATTGCTTAATAAATAAAGTTTTTGTTATTAGTAACTAGCCTATTATACACATTTATTACACAGCTCTTCTCAATGCTGTGGAACGCTCAGTTCACTTGCATGGGCCTTCCCGACTTCCGGTAGTCAATTATTTTTCAATAATGACCATTGCTAAGCATATAACGACCACTGTCAGGACCAATCAAAGCCAGTTAGGGCATACCATTTATATGGAGGAACATTTCCTGGCCAAGGCTAGATGGACTAACATACTGCCTCCTACTGTGACGGAGGTACAAATATGACAATCAATTGGCTGGAATGGGAGAGACAGTGAGAAGGGGTTTCACTCTCCCACTCTGTCTGACCCAGCGAAAACATCTGCAGGAGCCCCTCATATTGTTAGAATGGCTGCTTCTGAATTTGAAAAGATTATGGCAGCTCTCAATAGCTTTGGCTCTACTACGGATACTCATGGACAGCCGCTGACTATTCAACAACAGACTCTTGCCCATCATGACCACCTTCTTCAGCAACTCATTCAGTCAGTTGGGAATCCTAGCCCCATTCTACCTGGTGGCCAAGACCCACCAGACACAGGTGGGCAGCCTTCTCCCGCTGATCCGCTGGTTCCACCTCAACCGGCACCTCCACACCCTGGCCCTGAATCTCGGCTACCTGCCCCTCAATGTTACGGTAACATTGCTTGTCGTGGTTTCTTAACACAATGCCTTAACACTACTTTCCTTACTGCTAGATCCAGAATTGCTTATATAATAACATGGCATGGTCCACAGCAATCTGGCAGTTACAGGGTCCAGAATGCCATGATATCATTCTTTACACTAATGAAATGCTGCACATTTTTGACCAGTCTGCCTCAGGACAAGAGACCACTAAGAAACTCTTACTCCTTCATCAAGGGAAAGATCGAGTTTTGGATTACTCAATCTCTTTCTGTACTTTGGCCGTGGAAAGTGGCTGGAATGAGACAGCCCTTGCCACCACTTTCTTAAATGGCTTGTCTGACTCACTGAAAGACTGTTTAGCTATAACTGAGTGTCCTAATGATCTTGAGTCTTTCATCTCCCAGTCCATACCAAGTGATGCCATTTCGACTCACTAATGCCCTAGCTGTTTTCCAAGTCCTGATAAATGACGTTTTGCATGATATGATTAACTATTTTGTGTTTGCTTATTTGGATGACATTTTGAATTTTTCCAAGTCACGTCACGAGCACTGTCAAAACGTATGTCAGGTCCTACAGAGACTTTTAAAGAATCACCTCTTTGTAAAACCAGAAGAGAAGTGCGAGTTTCATGTCACTGAGGTGGCTTTTCTGAGGATTCATCATCAAACAGGACCAGGTTCTGATGGACTAAAGGAAGACTTGAGCTGTGCGAGACTGGTACGTTCCAAGGACTGCAAGAGGTCCAGAAATTCCTTGGGTTTGCAAACTTCTACAGGAGATTCATTAGAGGTTTTAGTAAAGTGGCTGCCCCTATCTCTGCTCTCACAAAAAAAAAGCACAGCACCTTTTGGATGGACTGCTGAGGCAGACCAACCAAAGACACAAGGAACGTTTCTCTTCAGCTCCTATACTGACAGTGCCTAATCCCTCTCTCTCATTTATTGTAGAGGTGGATGCCTCCAGCATGGGTTTTGTCCTGTCTCAGCGCTTGACTGATGGGAAGGTACACCCATGCACCTTCTTGTCCCATCGCCTCACTCTCACTGAGACGGTATGATGTTGGTGACCGGGAACTTCTGGTGGTTAAGATGTCCCTTGAAGAGTGGCGCCACTGGCTGGAGGGGGCCTTACATCCTTTCTTGGTTTGGACTGACCACCGAAATCTGGAATACTTCCAGCAGGCCAAACAACTGAATCTTCGGCAAGCTCGTTGGGCATTATTCTTTGGCTCTGGCAGCAGGATCCTGACCCTGGCCCTGCACCAGCTGGTAAACTGTTGTTCCCAGAAGAGCATTGTCTGAAGTTCTCCAGTGGGGTCACTCCTCGCATCTCACAGCCTGAAGAACTCTGGGAAGACTTTAATGGGAAGACTTTGTTGCAGCCTGTGCTTCCTGTGTCCAAAGCAAAGACCTTTGTCAGCGTCCTCAAGGATTGCTCCTACCACTCCCAACTCCATTCAGCCCTGGTCGCATCTGTGCATGGATTTTGTAAACGGCCTACCTGTCTCAGAAGGTAACAGTGTAATTTTAGTCATGGTTGACAGGTTCTCTAAGGCCTGCAGACTAATTCCTTTGCCTAAATTACCATCTGCACATGAGACTGCCAAAATAGTTTTTCTCCATGTGTTTTGAGTTTTTGGTCTACTGAAGGACATCGTCTCTGACAGAGGTCCCCTGTTTTCCTCCTGTGTCTACCGCTCATCTTGGACCTCCAAGTTACCGTGGGCATGCTCACAATACCCTCCAGTCTTCTTCCACTGGGCTTTCCCCATTCCAGTGTCAGTTTGGGTTCCAGCCACCCTTGTTCCCCGAGCTAGAAGGGGAAGTGGGGGTGCCATCCACTCTGCATTTTGTGAGGCGGTACAGAAAAACATGGAAAAGGGTTTGTCAGGCATTACTTCACACTGCCAAACGGAACCAGGTGCAAGCAAACCGTCACCAGACACCAGCTCCTCGCTTCCGCCCTGGACAGAGGGTTTGGCTGTCTGCCAGGGACCTACGGTTATGGGTGTAATCCCGTAAGCTTGCCACATTGGTCCTTTCAAGGTTACCCACCGGGTCAATCCAGTCATCTACAGACTTCAACTGCCCCGGTCCATGAGAATCCACCCCACTTTTCATGTTTGCCGTTTGAGACCTGTGCTTACCCCCCCTTTTTCCCCAGCCCCCAAGCCCCCTCCTCCAACCTGGTTGGTTGATGGTCAACCAGTCTACACAGTGAATCGGCTGCTGGACTCCCATCGGGTGCAGCGGTCTGTCCAGTACCTGGTGGATCGGGAAGGCTATGGCCCTGAAGAACGTTCATGGGTCCCTTCTCGGAAAATTGTCGACAAGTCCAGTGAAAGCCAGGAGGCGTTCCTAGAGGAGGGGATTCTGTCACAATGTTGGACTTTTGAAGCAAACCACTAGATGTTGCGAATTCTGAGTCTGTTCTCTGTGCTTTTCCTGCCTAATTAGGTCTCTTGTTATCAATCTCACCAGCCCCCTGCTAATTAGTCATGTGAGTTGTTTAGCCAATTATCTCACAGTACTTAAGCCTGGTCTTTTCACTCTGTTGAGTCTTCATTGAACCCTGTGAATAACTTTTGTCTTGACCTTTGTCTTTGTTTGCCCTTCCTGGATTGATCTTGTTGCCAACCTTTGCCTGTAACCTAACCCTGATTTTTGGATTAACTGTCGGATTTGTTTTTTGGTCTTTTTGATTTATGGACTAATATTTTTGTTTGTGGATCTTCTGTGCTTTTTGGAACTTGAAAACCTGAAACTTATCGTGCTTTTGCTTCGCACTTGACTCTCCCTCAGTTCCTGTGTAGTACAGAGGTAGGCGCCAAGACTTTCACGCTGGAGACCCGGGTTAAAGACCCAACCCTGACAGTGTGTCTGTATGTAGATGAGCCGTCCCAGGGCACCCTCAGCAGCCACAAGCGAGACCTCACAGAGCCCCTCGACCTCCGCACCTTTTCTGAGCTGTCGATGACGCAGATCTTCAGACGTATTAGATGACTGGTGAGTCACACACACACACACACACACACACACACATAATTAGTCGAAGCAGTCAGAACTTGTGTTTCATTTTACTGATCTGCTGTGGTCCTGAACGCAGGGAGAAGAAGATCGAAGGGCTCATGGTGCTGCGCAGTCTTGCCCAGAACCGCGTGGACATGCTGCGGACCAGGCTCCACGACATCTTCCTCGCCCTTGTGCAAGAGGTAGCTCACCCTCTATGGGCCTGCTCACTGGTGCTCTCTCTCTCTCTCTACCGCTTAACATTGAGCCAAGCATCTGTAATTGTGGGTGGGTGTGTGAGTGGGCGGGCGGGTGGGTGTGGACAGTCCGTCACTATCTGCAAGTGTAAAACAAACTCAAAATACTGTCTACAACCTAGTTTATATACCTTGCTGTGTGTAAAACAATCCCAATCAATTCTCCACCATAGAACAAGTGGCTGATTCGACATCAACAACGTTTGCAAACACCCTGGGCCTACACGATCAGATGGGGCCCAGCCTGGGCCCTGTTGTTGAGAACCATGTCCTGATTAAAAAATATACTTGGATTCTGAATCGTACAGAAAACAAATCATTCAAACAATTCCAGACACAACCAAACGACGAAAAGACGGGAACGAGAACAATAGGCGACGAATTTTACTTAGAAAAAAGATATGTTCTGCTTTTCTATCAGTGCCTGCACTTTTTTATACTGTTAAAGAGAAACTGTCTTACTTCTCACGAGCTCCTCGACTCTGGACCCTTAATATCTCAGCGAGACGTCCTCCGGGCCACGGACCGTACGGGTGCCCCTGCATCATGCTGGTTTTCATCAGGTCTCTCCTCTACAACCTGCTCTCTGTTCACTTTAACAGGTAGCTTGCCGTCGTTATCAAAGACAGGATTTTAACGATGAGATCCTAGGATCGTTGTTGCTATTTTGTTTCATATTTTCATTCAAGAAAAAGCATACATCTAACATAATGTACTGTAGACCAATCACAACGCACCATTGCAGAATGTAAGGCGAAAATGCACAGAAAAAAAATAATAAGCGCGGGACGTATATTTTTGTAGTGGTTCCATTTATTGAAAGTGAATTATGGAGACTTTTTCAATGTGTCTTACAAGGTTGCTTTCAATATTGGGGAGTTGAGATGGATAGGGATACTGGGTACCTTACAGTTCCAAGTTCCAACCAGGCTGTGCATTTGTAATTTGCAATTGTTAATTGAATATTATACAACAGTTAGTTCCGACCGGTCCCAACCGAGCAATTTGATTGGACAACGAGACATTCCATAGTGCTGATATACAGTATAACAGCACTGGGACTTTTCACAGACATAATCACTCCGCTGTACGGGCGTTCTAATAACCGTTATTAGCTAACGTTACATCAGCTGTTAAATAGCCTGAATGTTTATGTACTGTATATGTGTTGCCTGGCAACAGCCTAGTCTCCCTTCAGTTGCGGAACTATTTTTGTTGGCGGAGCCGAATAAATGATTACTAAACAAACAAATCATAATCTCTTGTTTCTTATTACTGTTAACTAATAAAATGTGCTCGTAGCACTGTTGTATAAAAGCAATATCACACTCGAGGTCGTGCTGTTGTACTGTATATCAGCACGGTGTGATTATCTGCGGCACTCGGCCTGCGGCCTCGTGCCTACGACCGAATCACAGCCGTGCTGATATACAGTACAACAGCACTCCCTCTCGTGTGATATTGCTTAAATAATTCAGTCAAAATTTAAACAATCGAAATCGTCACTCCATGGCACTCCAGCTACTTGGTCATTACTTTTACAAATAAAGAATTAAATTCTTAAAGACACCAAAACATGGCTAAACGTTATACGACATAAACATTTTGAGCTTTATTCCCTTTTATTTATGTGTGCACATGTGTCAAATGCATCATCAAAGGCTTATTCCATCTGAAATCTATTTTTCTTTTGTGTGACCGTGTTAAGCTTACAGACGCAATAACAAAGCCATACATAGGGGAATGTTAATATTTAAATGGGCAACAAAAGACATTGCAATGCAAAAGCCAGATGATGGGGAATCCCAGCATCCTGGAAAGCCTTTGTAACCATTAGTTACCGTGTACACAGGCTCAGGTCTCGGCAAAAAAGAGGTAGGCTTAGCAGGCGGTCTAAACAACCATAACGTGAGATGTGTAAATGACAAGAAAGGTTTGACTTGTAGTTCTGTTCACACATCATGATCAACTCAATGTCTTTCTTGAATGCCTATTACTCATATGACATGGCTATGGTGCATTACTGTTTTATTCTCCCCTCCAAGAACAAAGGGAGAATATAGGACTTCAAACTTATATAGGACATCAAACTTCCCAAGATAGCTGCCACACTGAAGATGACTGGCCACTAGCCATACACAGTTGCTGCGTCCGGATGGAGATGTGGATCAGGGAGAATCACACTGTGAGTGACCCAGTGGTTATGGCTGTTAACAGTAGTAACCAGTTGTGGACTACCTGGTGATTTAAGGGGTTCTGACATCAAAGCTCTATGGCTCAGTAATTCTAACGAAGCCTGAAGCGTTTCACAGATCGCATACAAAATTGTTTCCAGTAATTCATATCAAAACCAACTAATCAAGGTCTCAACAATGCACATTGAATATACATCAATAATAATGTCAGTTTCGCACATTCCACATAAAGCACAAGTTGATCAAATATAAACTTTTTTGTGTGTGGTCTGTAGCAGTTACATTTATGGCAAGATATTTTTAAAAACCTCATTGGGGATGGTACAGTAGTGGCCAAATTCCTCAAATATCCTGAGATGTCCTAGGCCTATATTATTTTCTGACAACACAAACACCCTTTTGCTACTTTCAGTTGCTATGATTTAATTGTGTTACCAATAATGCTTTACCCGAGAATGAACTCGCGACAATGACCCACTAGACCCTTTAAACAGAGTTGGTACGCTGATAACACTAACTAGGTATGTAGGGAAGATTTCAAGTGATAGACTATCTTTCCTTAATGGTTATGTATGCAGCTTTGATATAACATTTTCTTCCCTCTTTCATATGACCATTTCAGACCAATCAAAGGATGAGGATGATGATGATAAGGCAGGTGAAGTTGCTGCTCTGAGTGAAGCAGGTTAAGATAACAGGTTAGCCTTTTGATGATTATTACAACATCATTATGATGATGATGATGATGGTAATAATCGTAATGTTAACAAAGTAAAGAGGCAATGAATTAGTCTATTTTGTGTTAAAGTAAGTCAGGCGAAAATTGAACCCAGGGTCTTTTTCTGCATGAAAACGCTAACAGCCCAAAGAGCTAGTGCATTGGGCGGTGCGTCAAACGCTTCCAAATTTGCATTTTTTAACCACTAATCTTGCTAAAAATAGCACCAAACCTCTGCAGTAGCATGACTAGGGTCCCTACACATAAAACAAAGCATCAACAACTTAATTAGCGTACCGGGAGTGTTTAAAAAAGACAGTTTTACAAGTCTGTGCCTTACCGGTAGGTCCATGTTTACAGGAAGTCCATACAAATTACATTCATTCGACTTGCATGGAAAGTTTTGGAATTTATAATTCCATGGAAATGCATTGATACATGGCTGTTTGTGACAATATCTAGCGAGTGTTGACACAGAAATGCAGAGTTGCATATGTAAGTTACAGACAAAATATTTTTTTCGGAAATGTGGCTACAATCTTGAGTGACACGTTGTTGCTGGAAGACGCACTGCACATGTGAGTGAAGTGGCTACCTGTAGTCCCTTCTGGCAATAGACATCACACTCCGGGTGAGATCTCGCGTGACATTTCAGTGCTGCTGAGAAAGATGCTGTCTGAGACTTTAGTTTGTACAAACTATTCCAAACTTTTTACAAACTATTATTAACTTATATTTGACCAAACTGCCACAAACAACAAAGTGTATGTGTTTTTTGCCTTTGTTTTGCATTTCATTCGATAATCGACTTGTACAGACTTTCATACGAGAGGAGCTGGTAGGGGGAAAGTCTTTTAAAACAGTATTTTTAAATAAACTCTGTATGCTCCGTAAGTATGCTAACTACGTTGTTGGTGCTTAGTTTTATGTGTCTTGCTACTGCAGAGGTTTGGTGCTATTCTGAGCAATATTAGTGGTTCAAAAATGCAGATTTGGAAACGTTTGGCGCACCGCCCCTAGCCAATGCACTGTTAGCCATTTGGGCTGTTAGCGTTGCTCCGGGCAAAGACCCTGGGTTCAATTTCGCCGGACTTACACTTTAAGTGTAGCAGACAAGACTACTTACCTGAAGAAAAGTCGAAGCAGTGTAGAAGCTGTTATTTAAACTATTATAGAAGTTGGTGAATAACTGTTGTATTCAAAAACCATAAATGCACATATAGTTGACATGAAAACCTCTCATTAAATATACAATATTTACCTTAATATTAAGTGGGAGATTACCGAGATTAACAAAGACTGATAGTTACGTTTTAAAATAATTCTCCCAAAGTCTTTGAATATGTAAGTCAAAGTTGGGGAGTTAGTAGGTAAGTATTACCTTTGGCCTCAGCATCCAATGTTTTAATTTGCCAAAAACGTCCCAAAGGATGCAAGTGTTTGGCCATGTTGCATCATTGCATTGAGAAATGTTGTGGCTTACCCCACCTAACACCTCATTAACTCAAAGAGATGAAGCCGGTGAGGTGAGGCAGCTTTCCCACCCAGTAGGCCTTTATTAGATCTATGTGTTTTGATATGCAGGAAGAAACAGGGAAGGGTGAGTGCACCTCAGCGAAAGGTTAGTGCACCTCATGGAAGGTTTCTGCACCTCAGGGAAGGTGAGTGCACCTCAGGAAAGGTTACTGCACCTTGCTCAATGTTGACTAGACTGCAGACTGCAGGGTTCTGGATTCAAACACAGAACCTGTCAACTGTGGATCACCTGCTCCATTAGAATCCTGCCCTTTAAAGTGCCTATCCTAGCTTCAGGAATTTAGATAATATGTATTTATTATAAATTCTACAGAGGGATAAGAATATTACATAACCATAAGATGTAAACATTTAGTTTATTTGGGTCAAATGTTTACATTGACGTTAGTCAAGTTATCGTCTATTGATGATCCAATCCTCTGAAGGACAACATATATATATATATATATATATTTTTTTTTTTTTTTCTTATATTTACATATTTTCTTATATTTACATATTTTCTTCACATATCTGTTTCTAAAATATTCCTATTTTACCTTTGAACTGATACTAATGCAATCCACACGTTTGTGTTATTTCTTGGTTTGCCCACTAGAGGACAGTGAACAACTGCCTTTTGATCAGAGCTGCGCACCTCTGTAACGTTGAAATATCTCAACATTGATATCTGCAACGTATGTAGGGGCGTTTATCCTTCAAATAACCCAGCTATCTCCTACTAACTTCTTCTTAACTTAAGCCGCAGCACATAGGCCTATGTTTGGTTTCTCCAATATACAGGCTAATTTACTTTGATTTTCAGTAAAATCTTAAATTATAAAATGACTAAATGTAGCATACATCTTTTTGTGTTATTATTATTATTATTATTATTATTATTATTATTATTATTATTATTGTTATTATTATTATTATTATTATTATTATTATTATTATTATTCCAACTATAATTGTAATTACTATTATACAATTATAACTTAAATCCTATATAATTATACTAATCATGTATAATAATAGTCACATTCTTCTTCTTCTTTATTATTTAAGCTAATATTAATGATAACAGGATATTGGTGGGCCTACCAGCATTAGAAGAATAGTAGCGTAGGATATTAGACAGGAAAAGGGAGATGCTTCTGGCCCGGCTGGTGGGCGGTGTTTGGGGGCATCTTAGTGGTATTTAGAGGTTAAGCGCACCTCTGGTACATGAATTGGGTCAAGACCGCGCTCTCAGCAGGGGGTCTGTGGTTTAGCGAGAGAGGAGGAGGGCCAGGGGTCTCATCTGATCAAGGAGGCTTTGATTCCGTCTCACTCGGGAGGAAGTCAGAATTCAAACCGCGGATTTGTTTGGATTTTAACATTTATGGGAGGGGGAAGGCCTGTTTGACATATTAAACAGTTTAAATGGATTTGTGTCTCGTAAAAGAGTTCAACACAAGCTTATCCGTCGTTGCCAGATTGAATTATTTTGGGCATAGTCTTTTTTTTGTTGCACATTTTTATTTTCGAATTAGTTGTAGCCTATAGTTTGTGTAGGTGTAGGCCTTTGACCAATATACACCAGAATCCTCTGCAAAATGTTATGCACCACATTTGAAATGACGAGGCTAAAATCTACATAATAGTAATGGCACACTCCATATCATAATAGAGATGTTGCCCATTCACCCTATCCAGATACAGACTAGGACCACTGGCATGTTAACCATAGCTAAGCCTGAGTATGATCATGGTCAGGGACCGTATGTTCACATATAGAAGCAAGACGATTCCACACATCATCACTGGGTGGCAGCAGATCCCTGTGGTGAGATCTGTTGCGACGGCCCCTCCACGGACCTGTTCAGCGTGAAAGCTCAACGTAGGTTATCACAAACTGGACATTTTTATTATGTATTTAGAGCAAACAAATATATCCATCATATACAGAAATTAAGGATAGGCTTTTGTGTTTATGAATCAAAACGATCACTTCACCGCAGACTGAAGGACATACATATTTAATCTGACATGCGAAACAAGCACGTTCTCTAAATTCCAATTAACCTATTATTAATGGGAAACACAATTTACACAACTATTTTTAAATAGTATAATTTTACATAAAAAAAGTTATAATAACACGGTCAGGCCTACATTGTTAAATACGACACCGCGCAGTGAACCCGTGGGCATGTGAGGGCCTCCGGGCTGGGGCGGACAGGTGGTGGACTGGATCATGGTACCAGTCTGTGCACGATGGCGCTCAGGTGCGATGTTTGTCGGACTGTTTTAAATGTCTCCGGAGATCTCCGTTGACGTGTTTCTCATCTGCTCCTCACGGTTTATAGGCGTAAGCCGTGCGTGGCCCCCGTGGGACACCCGGGTCCTTTCTAACAGAACAATAAAATACAAAGCGTTAAGGGTCACACTTAAATCATAACGAAAAGCCCTGTATCATAGTAAATGTAGTCTCCTGATTACTGGTAACCAGTGGAATTAGTCTGGGACTTTCGATCATTAAACAATAAAAGACAACACAGGCCTAATATGTTATTCATGATAACATATTTTGATTATTATAATAATTGTTATTATTATTATTATAATTATTATTATTGTTGTTGTTGTTATTATTATTGTTGTTATTATTATTTGCTCGACCCTAATGCTCTTTGGTCTATGATGTCCAAGGCGCTATAGGCCTATCAAAACCTCTTCAAAACATGTTTGGAAACTGGCAGGCGCTCATCGACTTTCTCTTTATAGAGAGATATTTTCTTCGGTATGGAGACGCACCGGGTCCCGGGAGGATCCGGTTGGTCTCGGAAGTCAGTGAGGCTAAAGTTGTATAAATATTTAATTAGCGATGCTGTGCAGTTGGGCTAATTAGCTGATTTCAGTTTTTATGGAAATGATTAAAAAACAGCAGACACTCACACATACAGTCAACCCCCTACATTATGATCGGAATAGTCGTACACGGGGTTGGTTATTGTTAATTGTATTATTAGCGTCAGTGTTTGATTGTGTTATTATGAGTAATACCATTATCTGGTTTGTTTATGTGGCCAAGTGAAGAGGCTTCACGCGTCCGAAGCCCCTGGAACGCCTGGCCCTGCGTGGCAACACTCGGTCCAGTCCAGAACCGTCAATATGAAAATAAGGGAAGCAGAAATGTGTTTCCTTTATGGTTCCATTGCAGGCCGATCAATTGATACACACTAATCAAGAAACGCAGAGAGAGACACACAGATATGTTTGCGTGTGTAGGCCTACTACTTTCATGCAGACTGGCGTCCATGCGTAAATGTGTAAACGTGTGGCGTCCGCTTGCTGAGGTTATAGACAACACGTGCTTTCTTCATCCATAACCATCTTTCTTTAACCATCCATCCTAAACGTTGATGAGCGATGGGGTTGTGAGGTAAAAAAATCGGTGTGTGTATTTGTTTTAAAGAACGGAAGGCTGTTGATGTGATGGATTTGAACAGTTCATAACGTGAATTGATATAATCCCAATCCCTTAGTCCTCGCGGAAGTCACTTTCACACCTCCATTAAATAATTTCTAAAACTAGGCCAACGAACTCATCTAATGGCGGGAAAAGGTGTTGCCACCGGCGCTCAGACGCGCGTTCTTTCAGTTCCGCGCGGTCCAGCGCCCGTGGGCAACGAGAAGCTGCGTGGTCCTGTCGGAGACACGCGCGCGGAAACCTTTATTTTTTTATTTTTTCAGTGAATTAAAATAAAAGTGACGAAACGAAGACCGCGGCCAATGAGAGTGCAGATGCAAGGATCATATTCAAATGATCGCTCCTTTCATGGGCATGTCTCCGCCCACTCCGTGTCCACGCCGGTCCCCCGCGAGAGCTCCGGAGGCGCGGAGCCCGGGAGAAGGTGCGCTCCGCCGGGACAGAGGAAGCATAAAGAAACTGGGAGGGAGGGAATGAGATTTCTCGCTACCCAATCCCCCTTTTCCCCCGGGACAGCGAGCTTTCTATGGTCCGTCCCTCCCTCTTGTTTGCTAATCATTTCATTTTACTCCTTTTTGAAGCGGTCGCTTGTTTTATCCCACTTTTCATTCCACAATCCCGTGCGCGTGTGCTCGCCTTCTTCTGATCCGCGTCGGCGTCTCCCGTCTCCGTGCGCCCGACGTAAAGGTCTCCTAGATCCCGGCTGATTGTCCTCCTCCTCCTCCTCCTCCTGAGATGCTGTTTTTACTGTTCTAACAACACTCGCCCTCTCTCCACCCTTATTCAACCAGAGAGACCGCGGCTAAAAGCCCGAGCGATCTGCACCGCGGTCTGGAATTTAAAAACAAGGCGGAAAACCCCCACAGGGATACCGCGGCACTCGTCTTCTGGATAAGGACCTTGCACACCGGCGTCCCCCCCCCCCTCCTTGTTGCACTTCGGGGAAAGTCGCGTCCCCCCACTCCGGTCCGCAGTTAATCCAGGTGGCCCCCTTGCCTTTTTTTCCTCGAGTGTTTTCCGCGCAGGCAAGGATTATTTCGGTGTGAAGAGCGAGCCTTCCCAGAAGACCGCCTTTTGATGTTCTCCATCCAGGACAGCCTCCCGCGGGGAGCCCTGACCATGAAAGAGGAGCCGCTCACCAGCGGCATGACGCCGGTCCGCTCGTGGATGCAGAGCGCGGGGATTTTGGACGCCAACACAGCCGCCCAGAGGTAAATATACCGAGTCAGGGGGTAGAGTCGAGCCGCGAACTAAGTCGTGATAATGTGACACAACAGGACAGGACTACCCCCCCACCCACCCACCAAAGGTGGAAGAGCCACTAAACAAATCAGTGGGCTGCTCGTTTTGGGGTTTGGTTAGTCGGTCCTACCGGGACAGACGCAAAAAGGTTTAACGATTACAAAAAAAAGAAGAATCGGGGTTGTTTACATACGATAACTATGATTGGAGTTGACGTGTGTTTTTTTGACGTTGTGTTTGTCTCGTGTGAACTTGCCCGGTGTGGACCGGCGGCGACGTGAGAGACACCGGGGCTGAGCGCGCACAGAGTTGTGGGTGTTAAGAGTTGACGGCCGGTCTGTCACAGACGATGGCAAGAACCCCTCGCTTTCCCGTTTAACTTAAGTTCCGTGTGTGTGTGTGAGGCGTGTTTCTGCATGAGAAATAATTCCCCGTACCGCGTGAAATCAATGCGCTCAAAGTAGAGCGCGTAGAGAAGATGCGCTCGTGGGAGAGGGAGAGTTCCCTCATTACATCTTTTCACGTGCACCAAGTGTGTTCGCTTGTCTTCGCAAAAATATATATATATAAAAAAAATCAGTGCGTGCCACAGACAGACTTGGACAATATTCCACAAACACGGAGTTGGCCAAGACGCGCGATAATTATAGGCCTATTGATTTGTACAAATCAAAGTAACAATACTGTCGGACTTTGCAGAGGCATGGAGTTTTCCGCTGCTCGGGTCTCCAGTGGGTACGAAACCCCCTGTCTGCAGCTCGAGTCCCTGCTCCAATCAAACGAGGAACACTTTTAGAGGATAAAAAAGCTTCTGAGTTTTAGCGTGTCAGTTACACTGGTGGGAGAATACAAGGTTAAAATAGACTTTAAAAAAAAAACCAAAAAAACGTGGTTCTCTTATAGGGGGAGAGAGAACAGTAATTAAATTCAAACACTGCTCAGTTATGATTGTTGGCCGCTCAAACTATCAATGGTTCAAGGGTTGGAATTGAATAGTCAACAAACAAAGACACAATTAAAATTAAATCACTTTTAACACTCACTGTTACATAATGGATTTAAAACAGATTCCTATATATTTGTGACAAATGGTCCAAACATTACTGGCTTCCTACGAATTTAACTTAATCTAATGATTTTAATTGCAAGTTTAATTTATTGTAGTTTTAATACATTTTTGCGTAAATAATAACACGTTTATTTTGAGTTTTTTTTTTTGTTATGGCCCATAACCTTAAAGTGCATAACATTGTAGACATAATACTGTAGACATTGCACACAAAAACTCTTAAAAAATAGAACAAAACAAAATATGTACTTTTTTCGGTGAATTCATGCAGTCCTTACTAATATAGGCCTATGGCGTTTTTTGCAATACAACCCTGTTTTCCCTTACTTACATGAATCCCTATCAAATCGCTTTAAACGTTAACAGAACAACCGCACTTCAACATCTGTTTAGAAGAAGAGGAGCACAGCATTCATACCGCAAAAACACTTTCCGGGACCCCGGAAAGATGAATCGGTGCGGTGCGCGCTCTGACGCGCAGCGGTGCTCCGGCTGCCACCCTGCCGAGAGTTCAACGCCGATAAACGGCGTGGTTGACAAGTCCCGCTCGCTCCTGTTGGAGCGCATTTGCGCGCGCAGGCGATAACCTTTCGCGTGCATTTGCTTTTAGAAACGTTACTAAATTCAAAGTAAACACTAGATTTCCCTGGCCTATCCGCTGCTTCTGTTATTAATACACACTTGAACGTGTGTAGAATAAATACAGAATAAATAAAAGTCACGATTTACGGACAATGGCCAACACGTTCTATGTCCGTGGCGTTATGACACATACCCTGGTGTGTGTATTAAAAATGTGTAATTTTTTATTAACATATTTTTTGAGAACGAAACTTGTATATTAGATTTAAGTGATCTTCCTGACCACAAATGTTGCCCACAGCAATATTAATTTAATTGCGTTCAAATCTTGTTATTGCGTTCAAATTGTGTTAAATCTTTCCAGAGCTGCAAAGAAACGCTAAACATTAAATCATCAACTAATGTCGACTTCTTGCCAAATCCTTCAGAATTCATCATAACACGATTCCGATGACAAGTGATCAATATTATAAAACTGATACAAAATAGTGGAATGAAAATGTAATCGCAAAGCATATTATTGTGCGCAATCTGTCCATGATAAACACTAACATCCACATCAACATTAGACCAGATGTTACAGGTAGCCTATGCACATAATAATATAAATATATATAATATAAATCTGCAGATCCAGGGGACGATTATTGTGCTAGTTTCAGCACAATAATCGTGTGTAGCTAAACACTGTTTAGCTACAATTAATTTCAAGAAAATGTACAATTATGGTAATTCCTGGGTGATCAGATTTCACTTTAAATAATTCTTAAGGAAAATCGTACAGTCCTTTTGACAAAATATGTTTTTTAAACACTTTGTCCCTGCTGTCACCCTGCTATATTCCTATACACCCCCAGCATGTCTTATATAAATAAACATGCACAAGAATTACTCCAGTTCAATTATAGAGTAGACATACATTCACTGAATATTCATATACTGTCAAGTGAATGGAAAACTTCTGTCAGCTCACATTCCATGATATGGACAGAAACGGCACACTCAACAAACACACACAAACACATGCCACAAACTCTCACGTCTGTATGTCACCATCCAAAGTGTTTGTGTGCCGAGAAGTGTCGTGTTGCCGTGGTAATCGAACTGGGGACTTCAGGGCACAGTTGTTCTTGGATAATGATAGTTCAATTCATATTTAGCTGTGTACAAAGTTAGCAATTATTTAGCCCGAAATGTGTGTATGTGTGCAGTTGAAGTCAGAGGTAGCCCTGTCCAACTGCCACCCCAGCCTCTGGGTGACAGATAGAGAGAGTGAGAGAGGGAGAGAGAGAGAGAGAGAGAGAGAAAGAGAGAAAGAGAGAGAGAGAGAGAAAGCGTTCATTAACGCATGCAGGGGCTCGTCCACTGGGGGTCCAGGTCGGTTCCAGTCCAAACCGAATCCTATTTGTGTGTGTGTGTGTGTGTGTGTGTGTGTGTGTTTGGTGTGTGTGTTTGCATGTGAGTGTGAGCCAGCTGATGGGTTGTTTGCCTCTCAACGATACGATAACAAGCATGATTCTAAATGGTTGTTTTCAAAATAAGTTCACTTGTACAAGGGACTCTATTCCCAGATGATTAGTGTTGTTCTAATATCATCCGTGTGTGTTGCCATTCATGCATACAGGTGAGCGAAAGGGAGAGGGTTTGAGTGTGTGTGTGTGTGTGTGTGTGTGTGTGTGTGTGTGTGTGTGGGCATTTGATGGTGTGTGTTTGTGTGCTTCTTGTGTGCTTCTAGTGTGTTCATTTTTTGTGTTTATTTTTGTGACAGTTTGGGTGCGGTGTGCCTGTTTATGTTTTGTCTTGTTTTTTTGTTTAGTGTGTGTCTTAGTGTCTTTATGTGTGTTCATTTTATTAGGTCAGTGTGTTTTGGGCGTGTGTTTGTGTGTGTTTCAGTATCAGCGTGTGTGTGTGTGTGTAGGTTTTAACCTGTGTCTATGTGTTCAGCATGTATAGTGTACGTTTGTTTCAGTATGTTTGTTTAAATGTGTGCATGCGGGTGTACGGGTACGTGGTTTTACCTCGGTGTTTATGAATGTGTGTGTGTGTGTGTGTGTGTGTGTGTGTGTGTGTGTGTGTGCATCTGTGTATGTGTGGGGGTGTGTGTGTGTGTGTGTGCTTGTGTGCGTGTCCATGTGTGTGCACTTGTGTGTGTGTGTGTGTGTGTGTGCGTATGTGTGTGTGTGTGTGTGTGTGTGTGTGTGTGTGTGCGCGTCCGTCCGTCCGTGTGTGTGTGTGTGTGTGTGTGTGTGTGTGTGTGTGTGTGTGTGTGTGTGTGTGTGTGTGTGTGCGTATGCGTATGCGTGTGTGTGTGTGTGTGTGTGTGTGTGTGATCCCCGTGTCTAACTGAGTGGACTGGCGGTTCTGAACCGGTGAGATTTCCCCTGATCCGTTGAGTCAATCACCCCCTGGAAAAACCCAGGGTGCTGCTTAGTGTGTGTGAGATGTGAGTGTGTAATGTGTGTGTGTGTGTGAGTGTGTAATGTGTGTGTGTGTGTGTGTGTGTGTGTGTGTGTATGTGTGTCGGCGGGGTCAGGGTGAGCGATAGCTAACCAGAGTGATTCGTCACTGACTCAATCCTCCCCCTCCTCAACGCGCCTGGGCACGGCGCCCGGTCCGGTCCACCGTGGGCACGGCGCCCGGCGAGGACCACCGTGGCGAGGGAGGCCACGCCCCTTCACTCACCGCACGCCGTCCGTCCACGGATCTCGTTGACTTTGCGCGGGGCGCTCTCGAAATGCATTGTGGGTCCGTCCGTTTCCGTCGGCTCCGTTGCCGTTGCGTCAAAAAAGTTGAGAAATTTTTCAACTTTTCAGGCAGCGACGGATCCGTCGGCCAATCAGGTCGCGTCCCCCGCACGTCAGACACGCCCTCCGTTGTCCGTCGGCGGACGCGTGCAGTGTGAACGACGGCTTAGAGAGAGAGAGAGAGAGAGAGAGAGAGAGAGAGAGAGAGAGAGAGAGAGAGAGAGAGTTTGAGGAGGATAGAGGGGGAGAGAACGAGAGAGAGAGAGGATGATGAAGAGGTCATTGGAGATGTTCTGATCGCAAGGAGGAGGGGGGGGTGGTTCTGACTTCTCAAGTAGCAAACTCACACACACACACACACACACACACACACACACACACACACACACACACACACACAGCCCTCCAGCACGCTCAGGAGATCTTCAGCTATATTGAAATAGAAATACATACCTCACCCAACCAGAACCCAGAACTATAGAATCGTAGACTGGACTATAAACTGTGGACCGGACTATAAACCCTAGACCAGACGGTGAACCATGGACCAGACTATAAACCCTAGACCAGACAGTGAACCATAGACCAGACTTTAAACCGTAGACCAGACGGTGAACCATGGACCAGACTTTAAACCGTAGACCAGACGGTGAACCATGGACCAGACTTTAAACCCTAGACCAGACGGTGAACCATGGACCAGACTTTAAACCCTAGACCAGACGGTGAACCATGGACCAGACTTTAAACCCTAGACCAGACGGTGAACCATGGACCAGACTTTAAACCCTAGACCAGACGGTGAACCATGGACCAGACTTTAAACCCTAGACCAGACGGTGAACCATGGACCAGACTGTAAACTGTGGAGCGGACTATTAACTGTGGACCAGACCGCTTACCCTCGGTGGCGGGACCCCGTGTCACCGCCCGCTCTCCCTGCTGTCGATTCGCTCCCATAAATCCGGCGCGGGCCCTAAAATTCGGCTTTTGTGTCTGGTTTCGCTGGCGGGGCCCCATAGGTGGGGGGGGGGCCCCTCTCCGCACAGCCCCTCTGGAGATAATCAGAACCAAGTGTTGGGCTGCGGGGCCAGATGCCGGCTTCTCCCGCCGTGTAAATAATTAAGGGTCTGTGTGTGAGCGCAGACCAGCCTCTCTGTGACCCCGTTAGAGAGCACAGGTGACTCGGGTAATAGCCTCAGTCACGGCCGGGCAGGAGGTCTGCGTGTGGCTGTGTATTTATAGGTGTGTGTGTGTGTGTGTCTGTGTGTGTGTATTTATAGGTGTGTTTCTGTGTGCATATGTACAGGTGTGTGTGTGTGTGTGTGTGTGTGTAATATATATATATAGGCCTACATCGGCGTGCGTTTGTCTATGTGTGTCTTTATGTGTGTCTGTGTGTGGGCGTTTGTGTGTGATTGTAAACCTGTGTGTGCATTTGGGTCTGCATTACGTGCCAGCGTTAGAACCGCATTCATGTGTGTTTACGTCCTTGTAGACGGAGTCAAACAAACAGACGAACACTACTCTACATATGTTTCTGTGAAATGTGTGTGTGTGTGTGTGTGTGTGTGTGTGTGTGTGTGTGATGCGTATTTCTCTCGGTGGGTATCGGTTGTAGACTCCCAGTCCAAACACGTGTGTGCATATGTGTGTGTTTGCTTTTGTGTGCTGTTCTGACAGCAGAGGTGTGAGTAAATAATGTGTTTGGAGGAAGAGGATGAGGATGAGCCAGAGCCCAGGGTTGGGGATCTGCCGCAGCTGCGCCTCTCTCAGCACACACTACAGACCGTGTTCATGTGCACTGTAAAACACACGTTACCGTCCAGTGTAAAACACACGTTACCGTCCAGTGTAAAACACACTTCACCGTCCAGTGTAAAACACACTTCACCGTCCAGTGTAAAACACACGTTACCGTCCAGTGTAAAACACACTTCACCGTCCAGTGTAAAACACATGTTACCATCCAGTGTAAAACACACTTCACCGTCCAGTGTAAAACACACGTTACCATCCAGTGTAAAACACACGTTACCGTCCAGTGTAAAACACACTTCACCGTCCAGTGTAAAACACACGTTACCATCCAGTGTAAAACACACGTTACCGTCCAGTGTAAAACACACTTCACCGTCCAGTGTAAAACACACTTCACCGTCCACTGTAAAACACACGTTACCATCCAGTGTAAAACACACGTTACCGTCCAGTGTAAAACACACGTTACCGTCCAGTGTAAAACACACGTTACCATCCAGTGTAAAACACACGTTACCGTCCAGTGTAAAACACACTTCACCGTCCAGTGTAAAGCACACTTCACCGTCCAGTGTAAAGCACACTTCACCATCCACTGTGACACATGCTTCACCACCCACTGTCAAATCCGCTTCAGAATTCAATGTCAAACACGCTTCATATTCCACTGTAAAACATGCCTCCCAATCCAATGTCAAACACGCTTCACATTTCACTGTCAAATCCGCTTCAGAAACCAATGTCAAACACGCTTCACATTTCACTGTCAAATCCGCTTCAGAATCCAATGGCAAACACGCTTACCATTCCACTGTAAAACATGCCTCCCAATCCGTTGTGAAACACCATTCCCCTCCACTGTCACACGCGTCAACATCCACTGTAAATGACCCTTCACAATCCAAAGTGAAACATGCTTCACCATCCATTGCAGAGAAAAACAGTGAAGACGCGATCATTTCAATCCATATTTTTTGTATGTGCTACTTAATTCATTTTTGTGTGTATCTGCCTGTGTGTGTGCATGTGTGTGATTTGTGTGCTTCTAGGTGTGCGTGGTTGTATGCTTTGGTGGGTGTGTTTGTCTGCCTGGGTGTGTTAGTGCATGGTGTCTGCCTGTGTGTGTGTGTGTGTGTGTGTGTGTGTGTGTGTGTGTGTGTGTGTGGTTGTGTCTGTGTCTGCCAGTGTGTGTAGGTGCAAATGTGTGTTGGGTTTGATGGAGGCAGCAGCTCCCAGTGTGTGAGCGGGGGAATGAAAGCGGAGAGTGATTTTCATTTGTGCTCTTTAATAGTGTGTGTCATTCCTAATTAGCCCAGCTAGCTTGGGGAAACATTGGTTCAATGGCGAAATGGCTGTTCTTGTCATGCTGCAATTACCAACAAATTAGTCTTTAGTCTAAGGGGCTATAGGAGACTACAAATGGTCGAAATTACAAAGAGCGCTGTTTGTGTGTGTCTGTTGGTGTGTGTGTGTGTGTGTGTATGTGTGTGTGTGTGTGCTTGTGTGTTTTGTGTTTAAAGGCATATTTTTTCTGACGATTGTAAACACTTAACTGTTAACATGGAGCCTAATCTTTAAGTGTGGTGCAATCACAATGCGTTTGATAAATATAAGATTTTATTATTTAACAATCAGAGCACCATTTTACAATATAAATTTACAATTGAATTCACAACATTTGGGCAGGCTCCCTGCTGATTCTCTAGGATGTACTGTATTTACTATAATTAGTGCTGTTACTTCCTCAGTTTCAAGAAAATAAAGTATTTAAAAATGCAATTTTACTCTTTTATCCTGAAAAAAACAATGGAGGAGGATTTTGGTTGACTTTGTTAAAATTGTTCATTACATACCGTTCATTCATTCAACAACCCCCTGCTTTCCATGACCCAACGTGATGAGATTGTTAAAAGAAAAATTAGTGATTTATACTGAATCTTATTTACAAAATTACAGACAGAAAAATAAATACATACATACATACATAAATACATACATTTTATATCAGTGTTGAATTCATGTTCTGAAAGCCGAATATACCATTTGTAGCAAAATGTCGCAAATGCATCTCAATTAATGTTTCTAATTGAGATGAATTGCAAATAAAGGCTACAAAGAAGCCTTGAGGTTGAAGCTGGAGAGAGGAGCTTTGTGGTGCACTGGATGTGGTGATGTTTTAGTGTTGGTTGATTGGGGTGTGTGATGAGAGAGAGAGGGTAGGGAGGGAGTGAGTGACAGAGAGAGAGAGAGAGAGAGAGAGACAGAAGAAGATTGATGAAGAGAGGGAGAGGTAGATGGAGAGGAAGTAAAAATGAATGAGATGAGAGAAAGAGAGAGAAGTGAATGAGGAGAGCGGAAGAACAGAAACACAGCCTCATTCTTTATCTCCCCTTGCTTTTACACACGCACACACACACACAAACACGCATGCGTACACGTGCACACACACACACACACACACACACTCACCCCCCCCCCCCACACACACACACACACACACACACACACACACACACACACACACTTGCACGCACGCACGCATGCATACACACACACACACACACACACACACACACACACACACACACACACACACACACACACACACACA
>NC_140276.1:19308821-19355436 GCF_964030765.1 Micromesistius poutassou | reverse complement strand
AATACCGAAATGATTTAGGTCACTCTTACGCCATGGAAGTTAAGAGACTTGGAAGTTAAAAAAACAAGTGTTTATGTTGTCTGTTAGGCCCATTTGTTACTTTGGCTGACATGGTATAACATGAAACTTTGAGGATATCTTATGTTAACTCGAAAGCCTTCAAGTTCATTCGCTTCATTCGAAAATAGGGCGAGTTTTTTAAGTGTTATCAAGAGTACCCCCTAATGCCGTCAATTTAACCAACACGTTAACAACACTTTTTGAATTGATAGCCTCCTCGTACTCGATTATGTAGTTCACCGCAACAAGTAGGCACAGAACGCAAACATGTGAAATCGAACCTCCCAAAATCCATGCACTGACAGAAGAATTAATGCACTTGATGCTTAATGTAATTCTTCAAGATTTAATCTGAACACGGTTTCTTTTAGGTTATAGATAAATAAAAGTCAATAACCTGTTTGCAAGGGGCGCGACCATAACCTACCTGGGGGAAATAAAAGCACAGGTCAGTTGACGGGACAGCCACTGCCAGCTGTATCTCACTCCACTGGCTTACATGTGTGTCCTACAAAGAAAAAATCAACAAGCTGAACCAAAAAAACATCTAACTGAAGAAAAAAAAGATTCCAGCCTTATTAAATAAACCCAATGTTATCCAGTAAAAACGTCCACGTCCCAGACACGCTTGACTGTTTCCTTCCTGAGTTGGGAGGGTTTGTTTGTTGTAGTGAACTGCAGACACCACCGCTCCGAGCCAGCAGGGGGCGTCTACACCGCGGGCTGCGTCTCAATACCACACAGTTGAAAGGTCGTAGCTTGACAGGGATGGATGCCACATGTGTGTGTTGATGTTGGTGTGCTGTTATTCTGTAATGTGGACACACTGTGTGGGCACTTGCGCAGTTTGTTATTGGCTTTTAGCGGCAATACGGGTAAGGTTTAAGTGGTTGCTGTGTGATTTCGTTATCATGGTCTTGTTTAACAGATAATAATCAGTAAGCAGTCCATCAGGCCATAATAAGTAAGCAGTGTGTAAGTAACTCTTCTCTTGTGTCCCTTACAGCATTGGAAGACGTGCCATTGACGTGTCTTGCTCTGAATGCAAAATGCGGAATCTCAAGTTATTAAAGAGCCTGTGCAATGCCGAGCTGTCCCCCAGCGCCGGCAGCCCTCTGTGTGTTGCTGTGCGCTCCGACACCGACTCGTTACTTCTTGCTTCCGAGTTCTCCATCATTGAATTTGATCCAAGAACTGGTCAGGTAGGGCCTGACTGCTGGGCAGACCCACCACCGATTTTAATACTTTTACTTTTGTGTGCCAGATAAACAGAGTAGCATTGTTTGAGCCATAACTAATCTTCTATTTTCTAACAACTTGATGATAAAAAGTGTCCTTGTTGTATGCTTCCATAAGTGTATGTCGGCCCATTTGTCACCTATTGCACTCCTAACGTGCCCTCCTGTGCCTGGAAGCAGGTGTCCCTCTTCTATGTTCCTTCTAAAGGTTCCTTCCTCTTTGAATTTGGGGAGTGTTTACCCTCCTTGTCGTTTAGTGGGGTTAGGATTAGGGTGTTTTATAATGAGGGCTTTACAAATTAAAAATATTAAACTAGAAGTTTAACCGATCTTCAGTTGTTTTATATATATATATATAATTTCCCCCCGGATCATGTTTCTTACCTCCTCGTCCCGGTCAGGTGGTGAATGACGTCTCGCTGACAGAGAGGGGTTACATGCCCGAGGACGGCAGTGGGACGCTGGTTGGGATACAGGAGCTGGCCGAGCTGGAGTCTGTGTGTGTTGCCACGGCCACCGGTGATGTCATCCTCTACAACCTGACCACCAATGAGGTTAGCAGAAAATAAATATACACAAGTTGTTTTCTTCTAAGTTAATTTAAGAACTGTCGAGGAATTTGTGATAGTAAACTCCTCTGTTTATAGCAGCAAAGAAGTGTAGTTGATTTATTTCAGCATAGCCATCAGTGGCTATCCTTGGCAA
Source organism: Micromesistius poutassou (assembly GCF_964030765.1). Taxonomy (NCBI): domain Eukaryota; kingdom Metazoa; phylum Chordata; class Actinopteri; order Gadiformes; family Gadidae; genus Micromesistius; species Micromesistius poutassou. The sequence goes on along the minus strand of NC_140276.1, from coordinate 19,353,433 downwards.
TCTTGTAGCACGTTTATATCACACATGTAATCACACAAATATTCTCATGTGCCTTCAACCTGTGATCATTCAGACACTAGTAAGCATGTCTCTATGAGTACATCTTACAAGGCCAGAGTCTACATTTTTTTACCTCTAGTTTTATTAATCCCAGAAACGTGTTGTAGTATAAATAATAGAATAGAGTAAATACAATAAATCAATTAAATACAAAAAAAGGACAGAAAAAGAGATTTAGATGTAAAAATGGCATATGAAACATTGTAGATTGTTTAGGGTTTGTTTCCTGTAGTGCTGGATGGCTATCAGGACTACCTGTTATGTTTACACATTAAAAGGCTGTAATGTGTTTCCCAGGTGGAATGTGTTGGCAGTGTGGACAGCGGCCTAACCTCCATGAGCTGGAGTCCGGATGAGGAGCTGGTGGCACTCACCACTGGTTGGTCCAAACGCTCCTCTGTTTTAACATCTGGACACCCCACCTATTATACTTTATGGATCCCACAGGAGACATTTCTGGTGTCTCAGCAAGATATGAATTTACTACAGCGTTATTTATTTTACCGAGTTGTATTTGTCATTACCAAGCATACCAAGAAGTCCATGGCATTGGTGCTTCAACATGAATTTAGGTTCTTACGCTCTCTGTCTCAGTTGCAAATTAGGAAGACTCTCCACAGGTTTGTAAGACCGCAGTCTATAATGTTGTCTCTGTGAATCACTGCATTACGCAGGCCAACAGACCGTCATCATGATGACTAAGGACTTTGAGCCAATCACAGAGGTCGGCATCCACCAGGATGACTTTGGTGAAGGTAGGTTGGAAATGATTCAAAGATAATCTCTCCCCACCTGGTAAAATACACAGATGTAGTCATTGGTTCAATACGTTTTCTAGACCAAACATACTTTCTTGAGAAGTCTATTACTGTTGTAATTAATGTAAAATAAAGTGACTCAAGGAAAGTCAAAGAACTCAACCCTAATTAACTATATTCAGCATGTCCATACAGGTTGTATGCATTACATAGAGACATTGTGTGTGTGTGTGTGTGTGTGTGTGTGTGTGTGTGTGTGTGTGTGTGTGTGTGTGTGTGTGTGTGTGTGTGTGTGTGTGTGTGTGTGTGTGTGTGTGTGTGTGTGTGTGTGAGTTTTAATGTGTGTTTTGGATCGTAGGGAAGTTCATCACTGTGGGTTGGGGGAAGAAGGAGACCCAGTTCCACGGTTCTGAAGGGAAGCAGGCAGCACAGAAGAAAATGCTGGTGTGTACCAATTCTCTACCTCTCTTGATTATGAACATTATATATATATATATATATATTACAGTATATGTGTGTGTGTATGACCTTTTAGTGGATTTATGGACAGGACAGGGAAGAGACACAGGAAGGATGTTGAAAGAAAGAGAGGGAAAGGCATGTATCACAGGACCGCACGTCGAACCCGGTCACAACAAGTCATATTACCTCCAAAGTTAACGCTCTAGCTTGTCCAGCCACCCTGAAGATTTATTGTTATTTAACCTTTATTTAACCGAGAAGCCATGTCGAGATACAATATCTATTTTTCAAGAACCACTCCACATGGCAGTAACCACATCAAATCACATCACACGTCCAACAAAAATAGAAAAACAGAATATCACCATCAGTAAACGTCCAGATATTGACCCGTTGTTTTTCCAAGGAGGTGCAGCCGGCAGTGTCCTGGGACGACCGCCGGCCCCGCGTGTCGTGGCGGGGGGACGGCCAGCTGTTTGCCGTCAGCGCCGTGTGTCCCCAGACGGGGGCCCGGCGGGTCCGGGTGTGGAGCAGGGAGGGGGTCCTGCAGGCCACCAGCGAGCCCCTCAACGGGCTGGAGCAGGCCCTCTGCTGGAAGTAGGCCCCGCTGTCTCCATCCTAGTTTAATAGTATAATACTGATGTAGGGTAATGATTGCTACTGACTTCAATGATCTCTAATTGATGAGTAGTTGCCAGGTGGTAGGATAACCAGTGGTTAGAGTGAGACGTTGTTTGACTCCCAGCCACATTCTGTCTGGATCCCAAATGTACGCAGTCAACCTGTAGACAGGCAGGTCACTGTCTGCTTAATGCCATGTCACCCTCACTATTTACACTTTATCTACACTTGGACTTTTACTAAACCTATCTTTCGTTAACTGTTCGTTGTAAAGTTAAATTAAGTTTATTAGTTTGCCCATTGTTAAAGTTGCCCTACTTCCTTTCCGATGTAAATGTGACTTATCATCAGCAAGGTGTAAATGTGTTATTACTGGTTCCCACTGTCCACTAGTAGAGAGACCGGCTGTGTACTGTTACCGCGTGACTGGGCCCCGTACCCCTGGTGGTGTGGCGGCATGGTGACGGGGTGGTGGTGTGGCGGCATGGTGACGGGGTGGTGCTCCATGTATTTCAGACCCTCGGGGAGTCTGATCGCGTGCACCCAGCGTCACCCCAACAAGCACAGCGTGGTTTTCATGGAGAAGAACGGCCTGCTGCATGGAGACTTCACCTTACCCTGCAGCAGAGACCAGGCCAAGGTCCGCTCGTCTGTGGTGTCTTCAACTCTAGTGTTTAGTTGATCCATCTCTGTCGAATTTAGAATTCACTGGGTGTTGATGTTCTCTATCTGATGCCAGGACGTACGTACGTACGTACGTGTGTGTGTGTGTGTGTGTGTGTGTGTGTGTGTGTGTGTGTGTGTGTGTGTGTGTGTGTGTGTGTGTGTGTGTGTGTGTGTGTGTGTGTGTGTGTGTGTGTGTTGCAGGTGAAGGAGCTGCTCTGGAACAGTGACTCTACCGTCCTGCTGGTGTGGTTGGAGGACATGAACTCTGGGGAGGACGGACACATCAGTACTGAACGTAAGGCCCTCCTCCCCTGAACCCCTTACCACGTTACCACGGGCCAAGATAGTGCAGTGGTTAGCTCTGTTGATCCTGGAGGACATTTTTTGTTACAGTTGTTACAGTTGCTCAGCTCTAGCCAAAAACATCAAAGTAAAGCCTGTTGTGATATGGATCCCCCTGGGTCTGAAATAAAGAATTATTATTTATTTATTATTAATATAATCAATGCAACTAGGGCTGCACGATGTATCGAAAATTGATCGTCATCGTGCTATCAACGCTTGCGATAGACAAACCGCAAAGATTACTTAAACTTCGATAAAATGTAGTCTACGCCAGAGTCCTGCACAGGTCCATTTTTTGAGACCCGCACCCGCAAAGTTCAGCACCAGATCCGACCCGTCACCCATGATAATATCACAATTAAATCTGCACCCTTCCGGACCCGTTAATATTTGGCCCGTTACCCGACCCGTGCTCGCAATAAATCACACACAAACTAAGTTTGCGTTTCAGGCGTTCACATGAATCCTATGTCCGTTTTTATTAAGGTTTCTTGCACCCCCAAAAATAAGCTTTGGGGTGCAAAAACCCCTCAATATTAAAACAAAGTGAACCGGCACGTTTTCATCTTTTGTCTGTCCCGTTAAATAAAGCAAGCACAATAGAACGCTGCACTGCACGATAGAACGCTTCGCTGAGCGATAGAACGCTGCGCTGCGCGATAGAACTCTGTGCTGAGTGATAGAACTCTGTGCTGAGTGATAGAACTCTGTGCTGAGTGATAGAACTCTGTGCTGAGTGATAGAACTCTGTGCTGAGTGATAGAACTCTGTGCTGAGTGATAGAACTCTGTGCTGAGTGATAGAACTCTGTGCTGAGTGATAGAACTCTGTGCTGAGTGATAGAACTCTGTGCTGAGTGATAGAACTCTGTGCTGAGTGATAGAACTCTGTGCTGAGTGATAGAACTCTGTGCTGAGTGATAGAACACTGCGCTGCGTGATAGAACGCTGTGCTGCGTGACAGAAGGCTGTGCTGCGATACCACCTCCCTCCCCCCCTCTCTCGCCCACTGCTCTTCTAAAGCATCACTTGCAACATTCCGGACATACCAGTGGTTGACAGAGTGCCAAATGATTGACAGGTCGAATATGTCAGGGAGCAGGTCGGGGTTACAAGCGCGTGTCAAGGACACACAAGAAGAGGAAATGTACGTGCATTATAATGCCCACAACGTGAACCTTGCCTTTCAAGATGCCGTTTCAAAGGTTAACATATGCCGAGATGTGATGAAGACAGTCAAAGAGCTGATCAATACAATCAGAGAGTCACCAAAAAGACATGGCATGGTTTGACTCTTTCCGTAAGCCTGCAGGTGGGAACAGTTTGTGCCCGCTTTGCCCCTCCCGCTGGACGATGCGAGGGAGCAGTGAAGTCAGTTCTTGTAAACTACGAGAGCCTGCCGAGTTACTTCCATGATTTACATTTCTAAATTAGTGACTGAAATGTAATTAAGCTAGGCCTACTGCCATTTATTAGGGCATGTTTATGGAAAATAAGTGCACGCCCCGCCACTCGTAACGCACTCGTAAAACGCATTCAACGCAGTCAATTGATGGAACGGTTAAATCATACATCATCACAACCACAATTTGGAATAAATCAAATAAATTACAGATAAATAATGCGTAAATAATTCAGTTCTGAACCTCAAATTCTCAAAGCATGACTTTGGAGAAGTTATATAGCCTACTTTTTGGTGGAACACATTTGAACGAAAATTGTATGACCCCCCCCAATGTTGACCTGAAGTTGGCGCCACTGACAACTAGCAATATAATCACAATACACAGCATACATATAAATATTCTTATAGATAAATATGCACCTAACCAACAGCAGGATGTAAAAAAAAAATGCTTAAAAAAATACATAAAAGTATACAAGTAACTAAAGCAAAGTGATGTTGCACAGGTCATCTGGATATGATCAATTGGAAAAAATAAATAAATGAGTTCAGAGTGACTCACTCAGAGGAGGTAAAGAGTTTGAAGGGCCACATGAATGAAGTGTTTCCTGTGGTGCTCCGTGGAACTCGCTGAACATTCTCCTCTGTTCAGACACCGCCCTGTGGAGCGCTTGGGACTCATTCATGGAGTGGGTGGGACACAACAGTGCGTGTATCTGAATTCCCCCTGGCTGCTTTGGAGTAACGCCTCTGCTGGAGGACGACATTGTGAATAGTAAATCAGAGCGTGCAGGTTAGTGATGGCGTGTGTGCGTCCCTCCGTAGTGCAGCTGTGGACGGTGGGGAACTACCACTGGTACATGAAGCAGAGCCTGACCTTTGGCCGGGACCCCCGGCGGGCCCCGGCCTGCGTGCTGTGGGACCTCCAGCGGCCCCTGAGGCTCCACGTGGTGACGCGCTGCTGGGCCAGCCTCACGTACGACTGGGGCTGGTCCACCGACCGCAGCGCCGGCCTGGACGCCAGCGACAACGCCAACGTAGCCGTGATTGATGGAGGTGAGGGCCAATCAGAGGGCCGGCGGAGACATGTGTTCCTTTGTATTGAAATGAGTTAAATGGAATGAACATGTATGTGAACCTCCTGAACTAGACTGCCCTAAATGAACCAGGAAGTCAAAGCAGGTTGCTTACATTTTTGGGGAGGTGCATATTACCTACGGCACCTTTTGGCTATGCCGGTTATGTAAACAAGTTTACTTTGAAGCTTAATTTGGCCTTTAGGAATGGATAGTGCTAGACATAAGGACTCTTGAAAGAATAACAATAAACATAAACCTGATGGAATGGCCACATAGCCAGTATATGGCAATGGCTGATTCTGATTGTTTCAAATGATAATTTCATATAAGCAGAATAAGTGACATCAACTGGAAACTACCAATCAGTAGTTAAGATAACAGTATGTGCTAAGAGGAAGGGGGTTGTCCCTGTGGTCGTTGTAGTGTTGGTGCCTCCTGATTGGTTGACGCTCTTGTCCTTCTCAGACAAGATCCTGGTGACGACGTTCCGCCAGGGGGTGGTGCCTCCGCCCATGTGCTCCTATGACCTCCAGCTGACCTCTCCGGTCAACCTGGTCACCTTTTTGTGTCAGACTCAGAAGAGCAATCGGCTGGCAGCGTTGACGGCAGACGGACACATATCAGTCTTTGGCCTTGGTAGGTCTCTCTCTTCTCCACACATGTTGTAAACAAACCGTACATCATTCTTTCACTCACTTTCACTTTCATTCAAGTTATGGTTTGGAAGAGTGGTGTGAGCTGATTGGCTGTTGCTCAGGGTGCTTATATAAACTCACGGTTCTGTCTCTCCTCCTCAGACTCTGGGGAACCGTCTACAGAGCGACCAGGAGGGTTCCGAGTGGTGTCCCTTCCCCTGGTTCTACGCAACACTTACAGGTTAGAGAATACACTCTCTTCTATCTAATTCAGTCATTCAGCAGGCGCTGTGGTCCAGATACACGTGGCGGTAAGGTTAGGGGTTAGGGAGCAGGTAGGGGTTAGGGAGCAGGTAGGGGTTAGGGAGCAGGTGGGGTTAGGGGTTAGGGAGCAGGTAGGGGTTAGGGAGCAGGTAGGGGTTAGGGGTTAGGGAGCAGGTAGGGGTTAGGGAGCAGGTAGGGGTTAGGGGTTAGGGAGCAGGTAGGGGTTAGGGAGCAGGTAGGGGTTAGGGAGCAGGTAGGGGTTAGGGAGCAGGTAGGGGTTAGGGCAGCGGTACAAGGAGGCCTGCAGGTTGGACTAATCGATTTCATTAGGACTTTTCAAACACTAAATGAGGAAATGCTTCTTTATTTATTGGTTCATCCTCTGCTAATATGAATGTATCCCCTTGTTCAAGTATGCTATAAAAATACCAAATGTAAAAACACTTCAGATAAAACTGTATACTGAATAGTGGTTGTAAAATGTCAAAGTGATGGAAACAGAAATCCAGGATTTACTTCTCTTATTAAGGGTTGTATAAAGGTGTAAGAAAATGATCTTCCTTGAAATCCATTTCAATTTCCCCTACTTTCAGTTGATCAATGTCCTTCTATTCCTTCAAGCGCATTTATGGCCGGAGTCTTTTTTCCTTTCTATTCTATGAAGCCAAATACGGTCGACCAATTACCATACACTTACTTAGCCTAGCTGGGCCACTCACTTTACTGCGACCTTGCAGCTGAGTGATTGCATTGGACAGGGATTCATTATTTCAGACTGAGTTCATTAGCTGACTTTGAGATGTGTATTCATTTACTCTTTGACATTTTCTCAAGGTATTTGGCATGGTGTCGAAGATACATCCCTATGTGATACGTCATTATTATTAAGTCCTGTTGTCCATCACGTTAATATAACAGCGGTGGTATTGGGGTTCAGTCCCCGTCTCCTCCAGGCTTGCTTTCAGTAGACATGGGGTCAGTTACCGTCTGTGTGCGTCGGTCCTCAGTGTGGCGGGGCTCCCAGAGGCCCCTCTGGCCATCAGACAGCTCCTGTGGCTGAAGGAAGACCTGCTGCTGGGCCTGAGCTCTGGGACGCTGCCTTCGTCCTCCACCCTCCTCTTCCTCAGCCCTGCCCCGCATGCGGACGCCCACAGCGCTCTCAGCAACAGGTCAGTCACACGGTGTCTTGCGGGGGGGTGCACGCACATGCAAACCCACGCGCACAATGGATGACACGTCCATTAGTATATCATATATACTTGACTGTGGTTACACCAATGTATGATCAATCTAGGGTTGTTCATATTGACTCTAATCATCCATCTATGCTGTAAAATAGTAGTGTCAGATTGAGCCATGTTATGTCTATCCGTTCTAATGTGTCGGCCATCCTGGCTCCTGCCACGTTGGAACCCGTCAGCCAGTATTAGTAAAGCCCAGGTCAGCAGCAGTATCCAGCTCCCTGTGTTTGTGTCCAGTATTAGTAAAGCCCAGGTCAGCAGCAGTATCCAGCTCCCTGTGTTTGTGTCCAGTATTAGTAAAGCCCAGGTCAGCAGCAGTATCCAGCTCCCTGTGTTTGTGCCCAGGCAGGAGGTGGGGGTAGATGGTGTTGTGACCAGCATGGCCTACAGCTTCCATAGCAGCACGGTGGCCCTGCAGCTGGAGGACGGCCAGCTACGGAAGCTGATCTGGGGTGAGTTCCTAGTTCACACACACACCACTACCACCACGACCAGCCGTTTTCCCGGAGGGTATTCAATTAGTTAATTTAAAGACCGGGTAAACCAAGAATAATTATGGGTTTTGAGTTTATAATACCACAGGAAAATATATTATTAACCACCCTGCCAAATTTGAAGGACTAAAAAAATCGCGAAGTATATAAAATTATGCTTCAAAGTTGATGAAAAATGAGCAGTAATCCCTGGCTCAGGACGGTGGGGGCGTGTGCGCTGCAGGCCAGGAAACCACGCCCATCACCGGAGAGAGACCGTCTTCGGTCGGAAACTTAAATAAAGTAAACGAACCGTTAACGTTACGTTTCCCACTGTGGCATCCAGGGAAGATGCACCAACGAGGTTGAAGAGGCATAACGGGCAAGCTAGCTGCAAACTGACAATTCAAACCAGACTCGTGAGCGGTAAAACCATAGACAGGTGAAACCACAGAATGCTAGTGCGCGGTTAATGTATTTATACCTAGAGGGCAGCAGGGGGCGGGTCTACATCGAAGACCGCTTTACGTAAAGCGGTCTTCGATGTAGACCCGCCCATTTTAAACCTGCACACAGAACATTCTCTGAGGCCTAGCTCCTCAAGGAAATGATGAATGGGAAAAATATTTTTTACATGTTTTGAGGGACACATTTAAGGCCTAATTAATATGATAAGAAGAAAAATACTGAATTTGGTTTACCCGGTCTTTAATACCCAGTGGATTGGGAGGGGAAAGTCCGACTTTATTCACTTATCTGGAGTGGGTTCAGACCACTGTTACAACAGAAATGATCCAGTAATGTATTCAATTAGTGGAACCGTCACCCTCTTTTGGATGAATCAGAAAGAGAGGTCGATGACTCAGAAAACGGAATCATTGCGTGAACAATGTTGATGTTGCAGCTCGTGGTCCTAAGTGAAATAACCGTCCGTTTCTTCTGACGATTTTGCCTCAGATTCAGACACGCCGTCGGTGGAGGACTGGACGGACTTCAGCGGTTGTCCGATCAACTTCCCGGTCCCATGTGTGCAGATGGCTCTCTGCACCATCAGTGAACAGGTAGGAGGACCGTTTTTAAACATCCGCTGTGGAAACAACCGCTAGAAGTGCATTAGAAGCCACAACCATCCCCTTTCCATAGACTGCAGCGGAACCTCAGTGTGTTATCCTCCTTTGACCAAATCAATCTTTACTTACACAGTGCTGCTCATGAAAAATGGCAATTGAAAGAGCTCTTAGTTGTCAAGCTGGCCAATTTTTTTATAGAGCTTGTACATCAGAATGAATCATTGTTGGCGGCACTTATGGCCAACATAATAACTAACATTCCAATGCTCCTGTGCTTCCAAAATGGTGGAACGCGGTTAACGGTTCTCCATCCCCTCAGGAGCTTCTGCTGGGCCTGACGGACCGGAGCCACCTCTATGCTGGAGACACCCAGGTACCAAACTACAACGCCGCCGCATTGTGTTGTCGTGTTTGATTCATACTTAGTGGTTTAAGTATTCACGGCACTACAGTTCAGGTGGTCGTGCTTGATGCTATGTGTTAATCAAGTGTTTGGATTTGTCTGTGTTCGCCAGCTGGCTTCCAATGTCTCCTCCTTTGTGGTCTATGAAGACTTCCTCCTCGTGACCACGCATGCGCACACCTGCCGCTGCCTCCACCTGGGCACGCTCACCGTCAAAGGTATGCATCCTCACTTATAGCAGAACGGACGCGCACGGACGCACAGCCACTGGCTAGTGGCTGGGAGCGCATCCCTTCTGCTATCGGCTAGTACGGGCTTTCTGGATATGTCCACGGGGTAATCTGAGATGAGTGTTTACATGCAAAAACGCAAAGTTTATACTGTTTCACCACACTATTTCAGTTAAACGAGCACGGTGGTATCTCGTAAGGAACCAACTCGTATTACATGTCTTGGAATGGTTTTCTGAATGTTTTTAGAAGCCCCAAAAGCGGATAAAGAGCTTGCTAATAGGTTAGTGTTATAGCTATTCTGTAGCGCCGGCAGCCAGTGCAGATCTCTGGCTTGGTCGAATCAATTTTCGTCTGGTTTTTAGCTTCCCTCAACATGGGACTACCCTCAGGAAACCAATAATTGGGTTAAAAATCGCCAGAGTTCTCCTTTAATGACTACATTTTTTCTCTTTTGATGCTAAGGTCTGTTTCAACATGCGCTTGTTATAAATAAGAGCACAAGCATAGTGTTCAGCTAGATTTGGTCAGTCTTGCTCTAAAGCACTACGTCAGTGTTCTGTATTGTTCTCTACAGTTGTTATCGAACACTAAACCCCTAAACCTACCCAACACGTCCATTTGGTTTACTCCTGCTACCAACTTACGGCAGCTGCGTTCATTTTCTGTCCTTCTGACACCGAGCTTGAACTTTTGACCCTTGAACTTTGGCAGGGCTACAAGAGGCTCTTGGGTCAGACGGAGGTCAGAACGATGAGACTCTGCGGCGGGTGGAGAGAGGCTCCAAAATCGTTACCATGGTAACCCAAGACACCAGGCTGATCCTGCAGGTATGAGGATCACCTTTCGATAGATTCATGGCCATCTTGAATTTAGTTAAAAACACACACCAGTATGTTTTGACTCACTCACTCCTGGAGATGTGCGTTTGTCAATGTGTGCTGGTGTGTTAGTAATAAGAATGTATGCGTGTGTCCAGATGCCTCGGGGGAACCTGGAGACGGTCCATCACCGAGCGCTGGTGTTAGCCCAGCTCAGGAAGCAGCTGGACTGGTAGGGTTCATCGTCATTATCCCGTGTTATTAACTATCAATTGCACTTACTCTGCCAACGTTGCCACAAAAACATCTACCTCAACCACATCTCACACTACAAGGACTGCATTAATCACACCGCATCACAATACTTTTCATCCATCATCAGCTCCCAAGAAGGCAACTCACGATTCCTATTCAAATTCATCCACACCACTCTGAAGCCCCCTGAGTCCCTACCCCCCCCACATCTCTACTGTACTTCCTTCTGTATCTCCTTAATGACATTTTTCAATGATAAAATCAGCAAAATCCACCACAAACTCACCAGCAACCCCCACCTCGCCACTAACCCCCACCCTGACGTACCCTCTGATTTCCACGTGTCAACCCGGTCTCTCTCTGCCGTCACGCTCCCGTCTCCCTCTGAAATCGACAACCTCATTCATAAATCCAAATCTTCCTCCTGTCACCTGAAACAGCCCTCATTAAAATCACAGATGCCCTCATGGCAGCTGACTCCGTACTCCTCACCATCCTCATCCTGCTTGATCTGAGTGCGGCCTTTGACACCATCTCCCACACCATTCTCCTCAAAGACTTGCATCCATTGGCATTCACCACACCCCCCCTTCTTGGTTCCACTCCTACCTCTCAGGCCGCACTCAGTTCATCAAACTAAAGTCCTTCACTTCCCAACCCTCCTCCGCCACAGGTGTTCCCCAGGGCTCGGTCCTGGGGCCCCTACTTTTTATCATCTACCTACTCCCTATCGGCAATATCTTCCGTCACTACAACATTAATTTTCACCTGTGCGCGGATGACACCCAGCTCCACCTCTCCACCAAACCTGACTCCTCCCTTCCTCCATCACACCTTTCTGAATGTCTCTCCGACTTATAACCCTGGTTTTCCTCCAATTTCCTACAACTAGTTTCTTCTCACTGGTATTAAATCCACACTGTCCAAATTCAGCAGCGTCTCCATTTCAATCAATAACACTCCTGTTTTCCCCTCCCCTGAGGTCAAGAGCTTGGGTGTCATCCTCGACAGCACACTCTCCTTCCAATCACACATAAACAACATCACCCGCACTGCTTATTTCCACCTCCGCAATATGAACTGTCTCCGGCCCTCCCTCACCCCTCACCCCTCACTCCACTGCCATCCTCGTTCACAGTCTGGTCACTTCAAGGCTTGACTACTGCAACTCCCTCCTCTTCGGTCCCCCCTCAAAAACCCTCCATAAACTCCAACTGGTTCAAAACTCAGCAGCACGCATCATTTCTAGAACACCCTCCTCTCACCACATCACCCTATCCTTCACCAGCTTCACTGGCTCCCGGTTAATTTACGTATTCAATTTAAAATCCTCCTCTACACCTTCAAAGCCGTCCATAATCTTGCCCCCACATACCTCACAGACCTCATTCAAATTGCCTCCTCGTCTCCTCCTCCTCACTCCTCGTCCTCTGTTCACCTCACTGTCCCCTCCGCCCGTCTCACCACGATGGGGAGCAGAGCCTTCAGCCGCTCTGCTCCTCGTCCTCTGTTCACCTCACTGTCCCCTCCGCCCGTCTCACCACGATGAGGAGCAGAGCCTTCAGCCGCTCTGCTCCCCTGCTCTGGAATGCTCTACCCCCTGACATCCACAACACCGACTCCATATCACAGTTCAAATCAAAGCTCACCTTTTCATTTCTGCATACCCCCCCTGATCTTCTCTTCCCACATCACCACATCACAATCACCCATTGTCCACTTTATTTGAACTGTTTTTCTTTTAATATTGTTTCTTGTGCATCTGTTTCTGATTGTATATATGTTTTGTACAGAGCCTTGTGAGAGCCTTGAAAGGCGCCTTTAAATAAAATGTGTTACTATTATTATTATTTAGTACAAAATGGAAAAACAAAAACGACAGAATGACATAATGAGATTTGGCAAATTGCAGTCGTGCTGATCTGATCTCAATTCAAAGATGCGAGGCAACTTTGCCTAGTAGAAGCTATTCCCCCTGTCCCCGGCCTCAGAGACGGGCGTCTTACATTGTGGTTACGTGAAGCCCCTTGAGACCGTCATTTGGATTTAGCACTAAAATAACAAATACTTGCTGTGATGCGATTGGTGATAAGCGTTGTAGTGAAGGCGCTATGTGTTTCCCCTCTCAGCCTCAAGTTCCGCGATGCGTTCGAGTGCATGAGGAAGCTGAGGATCAACCTCAACTTCATGTACGACCACAACCCAAAGGTGTGTCTGCCCGCTGCACAAACCAGCTATGGAGCTGAACCACACGCTGGCAGTACATCTAGGATATGTATGGAAGATGTGACGCATACTCTGTTTATACTTTTTAAACGCAGCTTTGTTTACTTCCTGTGGTGGACCTTCGTGAAGACGTGTGGTGCTTAGCTCTTGTTTTACAGATCTTTGGAGAAAACAAAAGTAATCTGCACAGTTTGCAAATCCAACTTGAATAACCACAGAACTAATTAGTCCTTGAAATATCCCCTCAAAGCGGAACACCCTACCGAAACTACAGGTCTTAATGACAGGAGTGTGGTCAGAGAAATCATTTATATCACGTTGGGAGACACCTCTTATAATCACCCCTCGAGAGGAACACGGACATGGAGGATGAACGTACGCAGGATGAAACAATAGTATTTTCTGCTTGAGATGGTATCCGAACACTTTGTGATTTAGTACCTTCTTTGTCTAACTGTTAACAGCAAATAGTTAATTTCAACTAATGTAATTCTAATTACAGTAAAGTGCAAGTAGTGCAAAAAGAAAGTGTGAGTGAGCTGTAGGGACTCGGCAGTATGAGATAGGGATGGCTACTTTGTAAGCAGTCTGACAGCTGAGGGGAAGAAGCTGTTCTTAGTCCTGTTTGTTTTGCCTGGGAGGCTGCGGTAGCGTGCCCCAGAGCGAGTGCCACGTTGAAGGGTGAACAGTCCATGGTTGGGGTGAGATGTGTCCTTTATGATGTTGCATGCCTTTTGTAGGCACCTCTTCTCATATAGTGAGGTTATGGTACGGTGATGCGTTGGGCGAACTTCACCACCCTCTGCATTGATTTTCGGTCCTTGATGGTGCAGTAAACGTACCAGACTGTGTTGCAGGTGGTGAGGATGCTCTCGATGGTACAGTGGTAGAAGTTCAGCAGCACTTGGGAGGATAGTCAGACTTTATCCATTTCCTGAGGAAGAACATGCGTTTGTGGGCCTTCTTGATGAGGGTTGTGATGTTGGGGGTCCAGGAGAGGTCCTCAGAGATGTGGACTCCATGGGACTTAAAGCTGGTGACACGCTCCACCTCCTCCCCATTGATATGGACAGGGGGTTGCGTGCCTTTTTGGTTCCTTCTGAAGTCCACGATGATTGTCCGGGTTGTTGTTGGTGCACCACTCTGCCAGGTGCCGGACCTCTTCCCTGTATGCCGTGTCATCATTATTGCTGACGAGCCCGGCCACTGTTGTGTCGTCTTATGAGCGTTATAATAAGCAATGTTGTATATGAAATCCACCACGCACCGTAGCGATATAATAGGACCTAGGTGTCCGGGAAGCCTAAGCCTTACTCGGACGTGGGTAAATAAATAATGAAATCGCTGCTCAGACGGAGCATCACCATCCACACATACCGTGGCGTAAACTACAAGTGTCCCAAAAGCCCAACTTTCTGTCGGACGCGGCAGTCAACCACTACCCAGACAGAGCATCAGAAAAGGAAGTCTGACGTCACGAAAAAAGGCCACTTGCGTGCGCAGCAGAGTGGTACGTTCACATCGTGTTTTGGGAAGAATGACAAAAACATAGGATTTTACCCCTTTTTCGTCTAAATAGGGGATTTTTTCAGTTACAGTGATAAAATGGCAAAGATCACTATTTTGACGATCGTCTAAGATAAATTACCAATTTTAAAACAAACAAAGTGATTTCAGTTCACTTAAAGACAAAATAAATTGATTTATGAACGTAAATCGTATGAACTCACAGCAAATAGTGTGATTATTTTATAGATTTTTTTAATTGATTGACAACACTAATATATATATATATATATATATATATATATATATATAACCCTGAGGCTTGGCTATTTTCTTATGTAAGAATACATCTTTGTGTGTTGTGGAAAATCAGTCTCCAACTTCAACTCTCAAATATGAAGCAGGACTCTTTCATCAGAAAAACAGCCAAGCTTGGCTGAATATATTGGAGAACGGAGGGTTACGGTTAATGTGCTGCAACTTTTATCACAGAATGTAAACAGACCTGAGGATTTGAAACCAATCAATGGTGTGTGTCCCCTGACAACATTGACATACATGCTGCTGCTCTGCTTGCACATCTCCAATTCTTGAGTAAAGAAGTAAACTTAAGTAAAGAAGTGTGTGTGTGTGTGTGTGTGTGTGTGTGTGTGTGTGTGTGTGTGTGTGTGTGTGTGTGTGTGTGTGTGTGTGTGTGTGTGTGTGTGTGTGTGTGTGTGTGTGTGTGTGTCTGCAGGTGTTCCTGGAGAACGTGGAAGCCTTCATCACTCAGTTGAACTCCATTAACCACATCAACCTCTTCCTGACGGAGCTCCGGTCAGTTAGGCCCTGCCTCCGTTCTTCAGTGGTTCTCAGTAGAACGTGTCAATCCAAGGATTAACGGGGTTGAGATTTATTTGATCAAACACCCATCTATCAGCATTGTGTTGCATACCATTGATAATACAGTAACAACATATTCATATTTCACTTACATTTACAAAGTTAGCTAGTTTATTTACATATGTACATATTTTCCTTGTGAATACTTTTTATTTCATTTTGCATTGTTGTAGAAGTCTGAAACTTGAATTCTAAACTTTGTCTTACTAGTCTTTCTTTGGCTGAATGTGATCTGACACCGTTGGTTAACATTAGTGACACCCCCTCAACAGAGAGGAAGACACCACGGGCACCATGTACCCCAGGCCTCTGAACGCCCCAGTGCCGCCTCCCGTCACCAGAGCCAAGAAGTTGGATGTCGTGTGCGACGCGTTTCGCCACACGATGGAATCCATGGATCCTGACAAGTACTAAATCCATTCACTGTGTTTGACTTTATATTGAACAGTGTGTTTGAGTCTGGAATCAACCAACGCCAAGGATTAGGTCACGTGTCACGGTGACCATGTGACTTGTGCCAAGGGTTCTTGGTTCAATAAGTGACAAGTGTTTTGGTCTGTCTGTTCAGATACTGCCTCTCCATCCTGACCAGCCACGTGAAGAAGACGGTCCCTGAGTTGGAGATCGCTCTGCAGAAGGTTCACGACCTGAGAGGTAAAACTGGCCCAAGGGTTTATAACAGTTCGCTCACCCGGGGATCAGTAGGAGGGTTTAAACCCAGTACGTTTTGACTGGCGGTCGAAACATCCCAGCTCTTCCTAGACTATCCTGCTCACTATCGTGTGTGTGTGTGTGTGTGTGTGTGTGTGTGTGTGTGTGTGTGTGTGTGTGTGTGTGTGTGTGTGTGTGTGTGTGTGTGTGTGTGTGTGTGTGTGTGTGTGTGTGTGTGTGTGTGTAGCAAAGCGCCCTGGGGCTGCAGGTGCGGTCGGGGCCGAAGAGGCCCTAAAGTACCTGCTGTTCCTGGTCAACGTGAACGACCTGTACGACCACTCGCTGGGCACCTACGACTTTGACCTGGTCCTCATGGTGGCCGAGAAGTCCCAGAAGGTGACCGGGGGGGGGGGGGGGGGGGGTGATGACGTCACGGCGTCCATCCGCACAACTTTATTCTTCTTGCGCTTTTTTCGCAGCAAAATACTCATTGCTTAAGAAGGTTCAAGAGTTGTTTGCATGAGTTGAAACAGTTACATCTTGAGCAGCAGCAACATGCTTTAGAAGAGCTAAACCAAAAAGGTAAGGTTTGGTATTTACGGCGTGTTTTTGATTTTCTGTTCTCTTTTCTTTCTGCTCCGAAGGACCCGAAAGAGTACCTCCCCTTCCTGAACAAGCTGAAGACTCTGGAGCCAAACTACCAGCGCTACTCCATCGACAAGCACCTGAAGAGATACAGCAAGGCCCTGCACCACCTGAGCAAGTGTGGTGAGTCCGCTCCCACTCCCAGCTGCCCGGGAAGAGGAGGCACTGCCTGTGGAGGTTACAATACAGTGACGTTACAATACCAGCCTTCAGATGGGAATGGAGATGTGTTATTAGGGGGCCAAGCACCAAGTGCGAGGCAACCTATTGTAATTGTTAGTGTTTTTATTATTATTATTACCGTCATTTTCCCGTGTACAGGCCGCATCGTGGATAAACCCCAAGCCTTTAATTTATGTATCTGTAAAAAACACCTGACAATGAGCTAGTTTACCATGATAAGACCGCCATCTGGAATAAAGACAGCGAGGATGCAGGGAGTTCAGCAAGGCTACAGCTGAAGATCAAGGTAAATCGCTGCTGACTTATTTTAAACGTCAGCATTAGAGGAATTGAAGCCAAGCTAAGTGTTCCCCGATGGACAAATTGAACTCAACCGAACCCTGGCTGCACAGATGGAATCACCCCATGAATGAATAGTTTAGAATGCTTTAATAATCAGAATTTGTGGTCAGTTGTCTACATGTTTCACACAGTCTACAGAAAGCACGCACACAAATGCATGCACTACATTCGCCTGGAAATCCAGACCCACATCCAGAAAGCTGTAGGGTCTGGCAACGAATAATGAAAATGGCCCAACTCGAGGGGCAGCACCAAGCATGCATTTGAAAATATCACTGCACGCAATTGGATAACACTACGACCAATCAGAAGAATACAAGGGGTGACATATCCAGACCAGCGGAGCTAACCAATAGATAAGACTCTTGCCGTATCCGGTCGGTAAAACAGCAACGCTTTTGGCCCGCCTGTATCAGATACACTGATGTGATTAGTTAATGTTCTGGGCCAGGGGAATCGGGGAGTGAGTATATTGCTCGTTCCCTGAGTGACTCGCTGAGCAAATTCAAATTGTGCTCTTGCGAGAACTCTGGATTTCCAGGGTAGCGCTACATTACATGTGCATGAATTTCCACACACTTGCAAAAACTTGCAAAACGATTATCCCTGAGCGTCCGATAGCCTACTGTTGCAAGTGAAGGAGCACAGATAACAGACGGGGTCGGGCTGTGTCTCTCTGTAACGTGTATCAACCGGCACATAACAGAACTGGGGCGTGTTGACGACACAAGTACATATAGATCCGTGCCCACCAGGGGGAGCTGTTGGCTGCAATAACATTAACCTACAACACCTACCTCATCAACCCATTCTAGTTTTCCCATGTATTGGCCGCACCCATACATAAGCCGCATAGCTTACGGAATTTTGGAAAATTTGTGTATAAACCGCTGCTTATGGTCAGGAAATGACTGTATTATTCCGCCACGTTTGACTTACACAGCCTAAACCTTGCACGCTTTTGCTGAAACTTTCGACAGCTGTAGAGGCAGACTCAAGATTAACAGAGAATAGATATTACACTGATTGGCCCAAAGGTGGCGCTATAGCAGTAGTCCAAAAAAGCTAACTCTGAACAAGCATATCTCGTGACCCCTTAGACTTACAGTCATGAAACCTTGTTCACACATGCATATCCTCATGGTGAACAAATCTGCCTCAATAACCTATGACTTCCTTTGGATAGATTTATGGCCATCTTGAATTTTGTTAAAAACACTAAATTCCTAGGTTTCTCGACTTAAACAAAAATCATTTGGGACATATCATCTCAGGACCAATGTCTTCAATCTGTCATAAAGCGAACTCTGTACAATAAAAAATAACCCCTGTTGATTCTGCAGGAGAGGACCATTTCTCTGAAGCTCTCGGTCTGGTCAGGGAGCAGAAGCTCTTCGGTGAAGCCCTGGAGCTGTACCCTGCCCACAGCCCCCAGTACAAGGTACAGCACTCCCTGCTTCTCCCCCTCACGTTACTTCAGACTGTTTGTGTGTAAACTGTGAGCTCAACGTTATAGAAGAGAACAGAATCTTAAAGCAACAAATGATGATACTCAAAAAGTACGACAAAGTAATACAAAAAAAGACTTTATTTTGTATTATTATGCAGTTTGCATATCTTTACATTCATATACTTAAGAGGACCCCAATTTCCTGCAGATCCTCATTTGTCAGTGTTGTTTATGAGGTATACCATAACAACCACGAATAACCACGGCCCACGTCCGACCCCTCACCTGTGACCCCCAGGCGCTGAGCTGCGCCTACGCCGAGCACCTCGTGGCGCAACAGCAGCCCGAGCAGGCGGGCCTGTTGCTATGGCGATGTGGCGAGCCGGGCCGCGCGCTCCAGGCCTTCGTCAGCGCCAGCAGCTGGCGCCACGCGCTGTGTGTGGCGCAGCAGGTGCCCCTCCCCCCCGATCAGCTGTCTCTGCTGGCCAGAGACATGGCAGGTAGCCGTCCGCACACCAGCCACGCGCTCCTCCGTTCGGCGAGGCGGCCAACAAGGTCACCTGTTGGCCGCCTAGCTGCTTCTCGTTCAGTTAGACGGCCAACAGATCGACTGTTGGCCACGGAGGCGAACGTGAACCAAGGAAACTGAATCACGGCCTGGAAAATATGAAGCTATGCAAGCAGAGTTTGCGAGCCGGGCGTTCACGGCAGTGTGCCGTGCGTGCACACAGCCTGTGCACTTCATAGACGGCACATCACGGAGATGATAGATTCAGTTGGTAACCTGTTATCAATCATTTATATCTGCCATCTGACACCAAACTGCTTCATGGGGTTTCAATACAGCTAATGAACTGGATTATCATATGTTTGCATATGGTTGTTTTTTTTGTTGAGAGCTGGTTTTCTAGACATCTCTGGCTTTCCGTCAGCTGATCAGATGTTGTGCTTCTTTCCATCAGCTCATCAGATGTTGTGCTTCTTTCCATCAGCTGATCAGATGTTGTGCTTCTTTCCCTTCTTCCAGAGAAGCTGATAGACCAGAGGAGATACGCAGAGGGAGCTCTGCTCCTCGACCAGTACGCTAAGGTAACGCTCAGCCCTGTGCTCAACTCTTTCCTTACCTCCGTTAATTCCATGACAGATGTTGTGTGTGTGTGTGTGTGTGTGTGTGTGTGTGTGTGTGTGTGTGTGTGTGTGTGTGTGTGTGTGTGTGTGTGTGTGTGTGTGTGTGTGTGTGTGTGTGTGTGTGTGTGTGTTATGTCATGTCTCTGGTTCAAAGGACTGTGAGGAGGCCATCTCAGCCCTGATCAAAGGAGCCGTCTGGGAGGAGGCCCTCCGATTGGTCAGTTTGTCAAACACGTCAAAAATGTATTTATTAACACATTATCCAATCATGAAGCTTCTTACTGAAGCTGCTTTGCCAGTTGTTGTTTTTTAAATGGACCTTGTAAACAAAAAGGCCATTTTTGTTCGTTTTTCCTCTTTTATATAATTATGTTATTATCCTTTTTTATTTGGTATGACTAGCCTGGGTTAGTGCAGTCCATTGACCATTGTGCTGTTGTATAGCTGACCTTCTATTGATCTCACCTCATCTGTCACTGATGATCTTCTCTTTCTCTAGGCTTACAGGCACAACCGACAAGACATCATAGAGACCGACCTCAAACCTGCTCTTCTAGAAGGTATATCTAGCCCATCTAGGTACGCCGTGGATCTCTGCGTCCCTGCTCTAGCCCACCAGAGGTTGTTGCCATAGGTTATGCTTGCACCAATGCAAGCGTCGGTCTAGGGAACCCAGTTGTACCTTCGACTTGACATTTAGACCAAAACATGATCTGCCCAAAGATGGTATTTCAACAACAAACCACTAGAGGGAGCTCAAATGTCAAATTTGTATTTTGTATTCCCAGCCTTCGCTTCCCATTCGTCCTTCCTGGAGAACAACACGGCCCTGTTTGGTCGCCATAGGAACCGCCTGTCCGTGGTCCTGGAGCTGAAGGAGAAAGCCAGGCTGGACATGCTTGGTACCACCAACCACTTTTTATCTTAAAGGCCATATAATTAGTGTATGCTAAATAATAATAATAATAATATTTAGTAATAGGAATTATGTCCCAAGTGCAAGGCATTGGCCAAATATCACGCACTTGGGCAAAAACACACAGACGTCTCACTGAATAGCAGCTTGTTTAGAGTAGCATCTAGCTGTGGAACGTGGGGAACTGTCGTCTTTATGCCGGGATGTGTAGTATTTTGAATGTGTGTGTTCAGACGAGGACGGACCAGACTGTCCTGATGCCGAGCTCTACTCAGAGGCCAGCAGTGTGATGAGCAACTCTAAACACTCCAGTAGCAACTCCAGGATCTCTGCGTAAGACCTCGCTCTCTCTCCCCGTCTCTTTGTTCATCTCTGTCTTTGTCTCTCTGTCTGTGTGTATTTAGTTCCGTCTGTCAGTCAGGCTTACTGTCTCTCTGTCTGTGTGAATTGATCTGCCTTGGTTCGTCTCTGTGTCCGTCTCTCTGTCTGTGTGTCTCGTTCATACTTCTTGCGCACCCCATCATACAGTCACCCACATACAAACATTGGGACATTCAGTACTTTTTAGTCATTAAGCAGACACTTTTGTCCAAAAGCAACCCAAAGTGTATTCAGGCATCTTGCTTAAGGTTGCCTACATATAGTCTGTGGACGTCGGTGTTCAAACTTCATACCTTTTTCGGTACCTTTTTCAGGTCGAGAAAACTCCTTTTGATACTCCACTCGCATGTCTTTCAATACTATAGCCTGTTTTTCCGACAGCCTGATTCCAGATGGATATGTGAGCTCATTTGCTCATTCTTCTGGACCAGAGTTTCCGCTAGTCATTGTTTCGGCCAGCCAACATGGCCGATAAGATTGTAATTATCCGGCCATGTTGAAAAAAAAAAAGTGATACAACTGCACACCGTCATGTTATTAAACACAACCTATATTCAGCTCGGTTCAAGTAAAAATTTGTCTGAGATGAGTGATCAATAGATAAAACAGCTAATTTTAAGTCTATGGATGTAGTTCACCACTATGGATACTAGAGGACTGTGTGTTAAACGTAAATGGCTGTTACCGCCCAAATGACCTTCAATAAGTAATCTGATCATGTTGACTATTGGAGACTACAAAGATACCTGATTGTGCTTGTTTAAACTAAATTATTTGCAGGCTAGAGCCTTCAAAAATCAACCATGGTGCCATACAATTAATGCAGCATTTTAACAAAACGGAAATCTGATGGTCGTCAAGATTGATATTTACCAGTCGGTAATTGCCGGCTAACTGAAACCCTACTCTAGACCCCCGCTTGTTCAGACAGATGTCCAGCAGACCTTGCCTGGGTCGGCCAATCACAAGCCTTTATCTTATATGGGGTGGGGTTGTCACGATGACTGAACAGAGGAGCACCCTATCAAACTGAAGGCGCCGTTGAGGCCTTTTCATTAGCGACAAAGTTGGCTGCCACTGATGTGTCACACGTTACGTAGTTCTGGTTGGTTGTAGGTGTATCTATATGCGTCCAGAGGCATTTTGGTCTGCACCCGTTGATAACGCCCAATGAAAATAAACTGAGATGTTCCAGACTAATACTTTTTTGTGAATTTAACAGTATTTAGCAAAATAATCCATCCGTCAAATCCATACAGGTTGATAAGTGTCATAATGAAAAGATGAATGAGTTGGCTTCTTTTAAAGCAGATGAACATCATGTGCCCTCAGCAAGCATCGTCAGCCCAAATAATGCATTTAGTTTTTCCCTCACTGTCTCTATCTCTGTCTCTCTCTTATGTATCCTGTCAACCTTTTTCTGCTCTCTCTCTCTCTCTCTCTCTCTCTCTGTCTCTGTCTCTCTCTGTCTCTCTCTCTCTCTCTGTCTCTGTCTCTCTCTCTCTCTCTCTCTCTCTCTCTGTCTCTCTCTCTCTCTCTCTCTCTCTCTGTCTCTGTCTCTCTCTGTCTCTCTCTCTCAGGAGGTCCTCTAAGAACCGTCGTAAGGCGGAGCGTAAGAAGTGGAGTCTGAAGGAAGGGAGCCCCTTGGAGGACATAGCACTGCTCCACGCCCTGGCGGACATCATCGGCACCGTGGACAAGATCCGAGGTGGGACTAAAGTACACGGGCCCAGGGTTCTCCCAGGGTTCTCAGCCTCAGATTGGCCCCCGGCAGGCCTGTACTATTTGGGACCCCCAACACGCTTTTGTGCATTTCTGCTTCCCCCACTCACTGTTTTCATCAGACCAAACGCAGTATTTAGAAGTAGTTTGCTCCTATCTCCTGTCTATTATTATACGATATTATTATTCTCCATTCAGAACAAAGCACTGTTTGTAGTTGGAACCATTTTTCTATCCATGTTAGTGAGTGATGACTGACGGCTCCCTTTGTCCCGCCTCCCTCTCAGAGGAGCTCCACAGCCTGCTGAAGGCCCTGGTTCTGTTCCAGTATGACAGACAGGCACAGAAGCTGCAGCTGGCCTACGAGGAGGCTCTCCTGATGATGGAGGCGGCTATTCCCGAGGTGTGGCAGGACTGCGCCCCGCTGAGCCAAACCCTGGTGAGGGAGTTGCTACGGGAGTTGTAGTTCATTAGTCTTTGAGTCGGCGTTTGTCTTGAAGGAGACTTTCACTATTATGTTATGCGTTGTGTTTGTTGATGTTAGTAGGGTTCAGGATAGTGACATGATAAATGACTGATATGATTCTAAGGTTTATACGGAATAATAACTTGCTGTCAGACTGCAGCATTGGCAGCGGTCAGGAGGTAACGATGAAAATGAAAAAAATAGAATAATAAACATGTTAATTAACTTGCACTCTGCTACCTCCTTCTTATTGGTCCAGATCACTGGTCCCGACTCCACAGCCAATAGCATCATGGCTTCCTTACAGAACCAGCCCAGGCCCACCGCCCTACCACTTCCAGGTCAGTGGTCAAGTTCAAGAGTTTCAGCTGAGAGCCTGTCTCCATGGTGATAGTAAGACACCGCCTACTACAGCCTATGCTTGTGAAAATACCTAATAAATGAGTTTGCCAGGAGCTCCTACACCTCAGAATAGAACGGGGGAATAGATTTTACTTCTGACAACAGAAGTCAGGTGTCATTTTTCAAACTTCTTTCATCAAGCTTCTGCATTAAACCGGAGGTTGGAGCAGAACGTACCTTTTCAAAAGGTGTCAGGGTTTGATGCTGTGGTCAGAGTAGTGCTTTTGCTTGATATTTGACTCGTCCAAAACCAAAGCTGCCTGTCAATCATTGGACTAGGTGTTACAATTGACATTCAAACAATTTAATTGGATAAATTACTTAATACAGCCGTATACCAGAAGTAAGCCCAAATTCATTTTTGGGCACAAATATTTGAAAAATACTGCTTGTTTTTTGGTCAATCGTGGTATTGAAGTAATTCAACTCAAGGCAATCCATTTTGTACCCAAGAGAACAAATTTTTCACTTTATGGGAACTTTAGAAATGATAAATATATGTATTCCAGACTTCACAGCTATTCAAACATACTTCCTGCCCATTGACCTGATCTACATAACATGGACACAAAGAGTGATGATTTTAACATGGAACCAATTTATTTTTGGTCAATGCTAATTATTTTTGATAATTGTGCTTGATAAGTGTAATAATATTTGACTCATTTATTGTTATTATAACATTTTGTAATCTTTCTGTAGATGCTGAGATGCCCACAGTGCCAAAGATGAGAAGCAGTGTCAAATGGAAACTTACAATTCTTAAGTAGTTTTTTGTTAATTTTTAAAGTTGAGAAATAAAAAATGTATGAGTGTATTCATAAAGGAACCTGTTGAAAATTCTCGTATCGTTCATGTCTTATTTACGATCGTAGTAGTAGCAGTACAACTTGTTTTAGTAGGTGTTATATTTCCTCTCTTTTGAGGACCACATGGTACATTTCCTTTACATTGTCAGAGGAGTTCTTAGGGAGTGTTTTCCAACCACAGGCCATATTGGGCGTATTGGGACGCTGACTTATAAGCACTCGATTTTTCATGTTGAACTTTTCTTTTAAAATTGCCTAACGATCTTTAGAGGAATGTGGTGCGATGCACACACAGTATTTCACTGGGACATCGATACTACCTGCACATGTTGACTGGAAGTCAAGAAGTCGCGGTAGCATTTTCAGATGCAAACTAAAAATGTTGCTGATACCGCAACAAAGACAGGTGGAAGAGTAAGAAAGTGCAAAGGGAGAAAGACGAAGACTATTTTTAGAAAAGCACTTCAAGGAGATGTTTGTATTGCAATGCCCCCCACCTGCCCCCCCTGCTAGCCCACATTCTCAATGCAGATAATAAGCAACAGTGGGCTCTTCTTGTTGTCCTGGTTCTCCGTGCTGGGCTGCTCTCTTCCTGACCGACGTCACCCCACCGCTGCTGTTGAATGTATGTAAGAAGGGCCATGTCGCAGAAGAGGCTCCACTCTCCCCACTTTTACATTTACATTGGGTCAGGTGTGTCCTCTTCGGTCCAGCAGGTGGCTCTGGTGGACCGTTGAGTCGTTGAGGTCGGATTCCATGAACTTTCATCTGTGACGTCACAAGTCGTAAGGTCTGCGAAGAACGTCGTATAGAACTGCGTACTAAATGTAGGCTACTACATCAGAGACTATGTTGACGAAGGCTATTGATAGTTTTTTTTATTCTTATTCCATTTATATGTGAGTAATTGTACTATATATGAGCCTCTGTTGGAATAGAGAAACAGGCTATATAATTGTAAGTGCCATATTTGCTCTGTTGAAAACTTACCATTTGAATTTGAGCTTGAAATACCTTATAAATAAATAAAAATGTAGTGTAGTATATTAGTCGATTTCGGCCTAATACCAATAAATCAATTAATAGCTATGTTATATTGCAGTCAGTGGGCTATATTCAAATGTTTTGGGTTTCATTATTATTTTCCTTTTCTGATCTTCTATTTTCGTTTTTAGATTTTTCACAGGAAAGAACAGCTGTTTGATGCTCATGTTTCGGCATTCTCTTAAATGTTTATCCTAAAAACGTGTGATAAATCATGTAGGCCTACACAAACGTAAGGAATGTGAATTATTAAAGGAAAGGATGAGATAATAATCATGAAATGTAGGCCTACATATTTGTTAGAAAACGTACGTATACTAATTGACTAAACACGACGGTCTGATAGCCTATATTAAAGGCCTATTTGTATAGTATGTGGATTAATTTATACTATGGATATAACATCCAAAGTCTCGACCCCTTATTTCAATTACACTCCAACAAAGGTGTTAGATCTAAGTGATTCGATTGAGCGACGAGACGAGCCGACGCGCGCTTGAGTCGCTGCATGGAGGAGACTGTAGCGGACACTAGAGGGCGCCAGGGACCGCGTGTTGGGCCCCAGAGCCACCAGCACTATATCATTATCACATTAAAAAAAAAAATTGCGTCGATTTTGTGAGTCCAACTACATTTCTATTTACTTCTCTATGCCAGTCGTTCTTTTAAGTTTAGCTTATTCAATGTAGGCCTTTAGTTAATTCAGGTAGTTATAATTTAATTGTAATTAAAACGGTCCAAACTGACATCTCACAATCAGCCGTTGTAGCCTACAATTAGAAGTCATTTCGGAAAATACCACAAATAAGGAGAATAAAAACTATACTAAATTTAGAAAGATTTTCCATAGTTTTTGAACATTTAGCACCGGTAGGCCTATGCAGCCATATTCATAACGCATGGGGACCATCAAGAGTTTATTAGAACATCTGAAAAGAAAAGTCTCTTTTCGGTCTTGATTGATGTGCTTTGTGTTTGGGTGGGTGGGGGGGGGGGGATGCACAGAGCAGAACAGAGTTCGTGTGTTTGCATTATGGATTCACAAGTTACTGTGAAGCTGGTTCACTTGTTCACTTGTTAGGCTACAATGAGCTTCTCAAAGTGAGCCATTCCGCACTATTTCCCTCCTCTACGTGTTTGTCGGTGATTAAGAATAACATAAATGTTTAAATGAAACGCTTTTATCTTTTGTTTGTTTGTTTGGGATGAGATGCAAATCTTCCTTTGGACGGAGACGATACCCTCGCTCTGGTTCTTTGTTTCCTATGGTGGTAGAGGCAGTTTATCCAAACTGGTTTTATTTACACATGCCTATAGCCTACATCTCCTGAAAGCTTCCATGTATTGCCTACTGACAGTCAAAAGTCGAAACATGACCTGTAAGTTGGAGGTTTATACATGCACACAGGCTAACGATTGTGTGTGTGTGTGTGTGTGTGTGTGTGTGTGTGTGTGTGTGTGAGACACTAGTATGCGTGCGACGTGTGTGTGTGTGTGTGTGTGTGTGTGTGTGTGTGTGTGTGTGTGTGTGTGTGTGTGCTTGTGTGTGCTTGTTTGTATTATAGGGGATTTTAAAACATTGTTAAAAAATTTTGGTTGCAGGACATTGACACCCAACTTTCAAAACAGTGAAATGTGTGTATTTCTTGTGTGTGTGTGTGTGTGTGTGTGTGTGTGTGTGTGTGTGTGTGTGTGTGTGTGTGTGTGTGTGTGTGTATTTGTGTGTGAGAGTAACATCATGGAAAATCATGTATTTTGTTCATTTCTTAAGAACTTTTCAAAGCACCGTGTCCTTGTCCTTCCGAAACCCACACGACAAGACTCGACAACACCCGCACTGTATCTCGGACTTTTGAGCGCTTTGGAGAGAGACCGCTGGCTGGGAATATTTATCACCAGTTTAGCCGCGAAGAGGAAAAAACTGACGGGGAATTTGTAGGGTTTTAAACGATAGGTTTTCACACTGTCAATAAATCTCCCCGAGACCCTAATCTCTCTATGTGTTTGTGTGCGTGTGCGTGTGCGTGTGTGTGTGTGTGTGTGTGTGTGTGTGTGTGTGTGTGTGTGTGTGTGGTAGGAGCTGGGGGTGGGGGGGCACGGACCTAGGTAGGACCCCCCCCCCCCCTCCCCCTCCTCCATCTCCGATGGTTCCCAGAGGGAAACTTGCTTTGTGAATGCAGCACTATCATTTAAATTGCTAATTACTCCGGGATCGAACAGATAAATAAAACATGACCTTATAGGCATTTTATTTCAGTCGGTAAAAACTTTGGACGAAAAACCGTAAATCCGCCTGAATATGACGACATCGTTCGCTCCCATCGCGCGCGCCTCTCAGCTCGCTGCATGGTTTCGTCTCACTGCGCTTTTTATGAGCCGTCCAAGGCCGCTTTATGGCACAGAGCCGGCTCATGGTCTCACAACGTGGGCTTCTTACCTTGAGTCATTTTGATTGAAATAGTTAAGATTTTGAATGAAAGTATTCAGAGATCGATAAAGGCAGAAGTTCTTTGTCTTGTGAAGCAGACAGCAAACGTTTAACATGTGTTATATAGTAGGGTTCTATGACAGCTGAGGCTCAGTGTTGTTTTACTGTCGGGATTCTTGTGTTTGAGCCAAACAGCTCCGAAGGATATATTGTAGCCTACAATGGAAGAAAATACTTTATGGTGATGAAATCGGAGCTATTGCAAGCAAATTAAAACGTAGCTTCTTTATTTGTATTATTCTGTAAAAGAATACTATGTAGGCCTACATCGTTTTCTAGAACTATTATAACAGCAACGTACTGGAATGTCAAAGGTCAAACATAATGACTTTTGTTTTTCTGTGCACTTTACGTGAAACATATACCTACAAACAACATCCTACTAACAAGTTTATACAATTCCGAGAAAGTGCAATCTTGTTGTTTTATTGGCTTAAAAAAGAAAATGTTAAAGGAAGGAATCAAACCAGAAAACCTGAGAAAACTCAGTTTGTATCTCAGTATCGTAGACATCACTGACGTCACGTCCCAGGATTGCAGAGTCCTGGGGTTGAATCCTGCCTTTAGGCTCCATTGAGTGACGTAAGCTTTTAAGAGAATGTTCTTTATGTGTCGCTGTGTGATAGAAAGTGTGCTTGTGCGCGCGCGCGCGCGCGCGCGTGTGTGTGTGTGTGTGTGTGTGTGTGTGTGTGTTTGTTTGTACTGGCGCACACGTGGCTGCACGGTCGCTTGCATGTTTGCCCGCATCCATACACAAACCCACGCGGACCACACGTGTTTATCATTTACACGTTGAAACAGGCCACACACATGATATGTGTGGCCTGACGTGTAGATGGTAAACACGTGTAGTGTGTGTGTGTGTGTGTGTGTGTGTGTGTGTGTGTGTGTGTGTGTGTGTGTGTGTGTGTGTGTGGTGGGGGGCTGATGTGAAGCAGGTGGAACGGCTGTCACGACATTCGCGCACCGTCTCGGTTTCATCGCACCACGCCGGAGACAAGTGGCTATTTTTCTCACTCCTCTAAGCGGAAGGTTTGAGGTAAATGCCCCCCCCCCCCGTTCAGGGTCTGCATAAGTAAAATAAACCCATATTACCTGCCAGTGCGCTGGACTGTATTTAACGGCTTAGGCTGCATATTTCCAGATGATTTTTTTATCTTCATTCTCAAATTCTCAATCAGGAAAATGAGACATAGGATTTTTTTATTAAGCTTGCTATACATTTTTTCTCTTCCCTCTTTGTGCGTGAGTAAGTTAATTACCAAAATGTACATAGGCCTATTTGTTTTCAATGTTATTCTTAAATTCATAAGAGCAGAAATATGGCCATGAAAAGTTACTCCCGGCTAACACAACGATGCAATTTACTTTCAAATGTAAAGCATTTGCAGAACAAAACAAATTCTGAAAGGAAAACCACGTCAAAGATGACCACGTGCGGTTCCTCCCGAGCAGTGGCTCATCAATACCTCTGTGGAGGAGAGCGGTGAGGACGGTGCGGTGAAGAACCCCTGGTCCGACGGTGGGGCTTTAACGAGGGAACGCTGTAACGAGTGACGTTCTCAGCCCTGTAACCTTGCGGACAGGTGTTTGTCTGTGTTTATGGTTATTGTGCATCGCAGCCCAGTTTCACGAACCGTAACTAAAACACAAAGACGACCCCCCCCCCTCCCACACCACACCACCCCACCCCGCCCTACCCTCTCCTCCCCGGCCCCTCCCCTCTACCCAGCCAGTAAGCCACCCCCGCAGTGGGAACGCTAACCTTCACACACATCTTGTTCGGACACACTTGTCGTACAACTTCACCAGCCGCTGTAATCTCCGGCAGGGGGAAAGTCAACGTGCGCTTCGAGGGTAGAGCTTGGCCACTTGGTGGTGGGGCGACAAACAGAGATACACAACACACGCACACACACACACACACACACACACACACACACACACACACACACACGCACACACACAAGTTCAGCCGAGCTGCAGAAAGTAAAATCACAGAGACACAGGAACGATTAGAGCATTAAGCCGCCGTGAAAAACAGTCTAACAGCATCGTGTATTATCCTATTTATAGCGTGGAGCACGGCGGGTTGCTGATTCCACGCCCCCCTGGAGGATCAACTCAGCAAAGCTCCTGCAAGCGCTCTCACTCAACAAACTGTGCAACCGCCGCTGAACAGTTTAGCAACAAAGTACATCACAGAGTTAGAGTATCGCCCGGCGTTAATTACAGCCGCGTTCCCCCCTAGGAGGGCCTCTGTCTGAACATTTTTATAACTTTGTGTTCATGCGTACACCGGACGGCGAGTCGGAGCTTACGATGCCCGTCAAACTGATTAGTAGGCGCTGTCATTTAGTTTTAATTGACCTGGGAGGGGGGTGCACAGAGGGGGGGGGGGCGGTTGTCGCGGTGATGGTGGCGAGGTAATTGTTGTTGGCGGCGCCGGCGCCTGACGACCACGACGACTTGGAGAAAACTTTTCCCCCCCCGCCACTTCCTCCTTGATGGAAGATGGAAGATGGAAGAGGTGGCCGGCGTTCCTTCCTGAACATCACATGTCCCGGCCGCAGTGCGATGGAATATTGATGGAGCTCCGGTCTCTCCCGGCGACCCCCCTGTTTGGTCCCTCTCATGTTGATCAAGTATTCATGAGGCCTTGAAACCTGCCCCCCCTCCCCATCCTCCTCCACCACCTCCACCACCACCTGCTCCTCCACCTCCACCCCCCACCGGCTCATCCACCTCCCCCACATCCCATGATGCATCAGCGATGCTTGGCCGGTTTTAGAACACTGTCCTGGAAGACGGAGGAATGGTGGGGGGTGGAGATGGTGGAATGGTGAGTGGGAGGTTGGAGTGGGGGGTGATGGCGGAGGTTGGAGTGGGGGGTGATGGTGGAGGCAGAGAGGGTGGTGATTGTGGTGGTGGAGTGGGTAGCGATGGAGATGGTGGTGATGGAGAGGGTGGTGATGGAGATGGTGGTGATGGAGATGGTGGTGATGGAGGTGGTGGTGGTGGTTGTAGGGGGTTAGGTGAGGGTGGTGATGGAGGTGGTGGTGGTGGTTGTAGGGGGTTAGGTGAGGGTGGTGATGGAGGTGGTGGTGGTGGTGGTTGTAGGGGGGTCAGGTGAGGGTGGTGATGGTGGTGGTGGTGGTGGAGGTGGTGGTGATGGTTGTAGGGGGTTAGGTGAGGGTGGTGATGGAGGTGGTGGTGGTGATGGTTGTAGGGGGTTAGGTGAGGGTGGTGATGGAGGTGGTGGTGGTGGTTGTAGGGGGTTAGGTGAGGGTGGTGATGGAGGTGGTGGTGGTGGTTGTAGCGGGTCAGGTGAGGGTGGTGATGGGGGTGGTGGTGATGATGGTGGTGGTGGTGGTTGTAGGGGGTCAGGTGAGGGTGGTGATGGAGGTGGTGGTGGTGGTTGTAGGGGGGTTGGTGAGGGTGGTGATGGAGGTGGTGCAGAGGTGCATCATGGGGGCCCTTCCTGAAGTACACAGCCGGGTACCGCGGAGGAGGAGGAGGAGCCAACTTCTTATCCACCGGCTGCTCTGTCCTCCTTTGTTGTTTTACCTTTCGAGTGTCTTTCACTTTGTTCTTGTTTCTCTATCTTTGTGGTCTTTCTCTACTTTACAGGCTCTCTCTCTCTCTCTCTCTCTCCCTCCCCACTTCTCGCTCCCCTCCCCCCTCTCAGTCCTACCTCTCTCTATCTCGCCCATTGTGGTTATTTTTATTTATAGCCGGTGCTGATACCTGTCACCCCTGCTCCTCAGGGCCCTCCTCCCTCTCCTTCTCACCTGTTCTACCTTTTCATCCTCTGTCTCTCTCTCTCTCTCTCTTTCTCTCTCACTCTTTCTCTCTGGGTCTCGCTCCCCCTCGCCCCGTCTCTCTCTCTCTCTCTCTCACTCCCTCCTCTCATTAACACTCTGCCCTGATAGATGTTGAGGGGAGACCCCAGTTCTCCCCAGGTCCCCCCCCCCCCCCCCCCCTCCCCCCTGCCCTCACACACACTTTACCCCCTGCTGTGTTCCTGTTGCTCCCCCCACGTGGATGTAGGGGGTGGAGTGTGTGGTGTGGGGGGAGACGGCCCTCCCCTCCCCTCTCCATGGTGGTGGTGGAGGTGGTGGTGGTGGTGGTGGTGGTGGTGACGGTGGAGGTGGAGGTGGTGGTGGTGGTGGAGGTGGTGGTATGATGGTGGTGGTGGTGGAGGTGGTGGTGGTGTGGTGGTGGAGGTGGAGGTGGTGGTGGTGGTGGTGTGGTGGCGGTGGTGGTGGTGGAGGTGGACGTGGTGGTGGTGGTGGAGGTGGTGGTGGTGGTGGAGGTGGTGGTGGTGGAGGTGGTATGGTGGTGGTGGTGGTGGAGGTGGAGGTGGTGGTGGTATGGTGGTGGTGGTAGTGGAGGTGGTGGTGGTGGTGGAGGTGGTGGTGGTGGGGGAGGTGGTGGCGGAGGTGGTGGAGGTGGTGGTGGTGTGGTGGAGGTGGTATGGTGGTGGTGGTGGTATGGTGGTGGTGGTAGTGGTGGTGGTATGGTGGTGGTGGTGGTGGTGGTGGGGGAGGTGGTGGTGGTGGTATGGTAGTGGTGGAGGTGGTGGCGGAGGTGGTGGAGGTGGTGGTGGTGTGGTGGAGGTGGTGGTGGTGGTGGTGGTGGTGGTATGGTGGTGGTGGTGGTGGTGGGGGAGGTGGTGGTGGTGGTATGGTAGTGGTGGAGGTGGTGGCGGAGGTGGTGGAGGTGGTGGTGGTGTGGTGGAGGTGGTGGTGGTGGTGGAGTAGGGGTGGTGGTGGAGTTGGGGTGGTGGAGGTGGTGGTGGTGGTGGTGGTGGGGGAGGTGGAGGTGGTGGTGTTGGTGGTGTTGGTGGTGGTGGGGGTGGTGGTGGTGGAGGAGGTGGTGGGGGTGGAGGTGGTGGTGGTGGAGGAGGTGGTGGTGGTATGGTGGTGGTGGTGGAGGTGGTGGTGGTGGTGGTATGGTGGTGGTGGTGGAGGTGGTGGTGGAGGTGGTGTTGGTGGTGGTGGTGGTATGGTGGTGTGGTGGTGGTGGTGGAGGTGGTGTTGGTGGTGTGGTGGTGGTGGTGCGGTGTGGTGGTGGTGGTGGGCGGGGATTGGGGGGGGCTCGGTTGCGGTGGCATTCAAAATGGCCTCCCTGTATTCCCCTCAGGCCCGGTGCCATCTGCCACGCCCGCTCTCCCCTTCCTCGGGCCTCAGTGGCGCCCGGCACAGCTGGGGGGGGGGAGGTGACAATAGAAAGAGGCGGGAAAAGACCTTGGTGCCGGGACTGGGAGCGCGGGGGTTCTGGTGACGAACGAGCAGAGAGACCTCGGAGAACGACGGCGGGCGAGCGAGCGCAGGGCTAGTGGAGCATGGCTGGCCATGGCCAATAGGATGCTGGTTTGAATCCCCGCTTGAATCTGGTGCCCCCCCCCCCCCCGCCCCCCGCCCCCGCCCCCGCCCCCAGACCGCTACCGTCCACACTTTGAAACTTTGGTTTAAAAGAGGGAAACAATCTGCTTGTGTTATATGAAACACAGACACACACACACACACACACACACACACACACATATAGAGGCGCACACACACAAAAACACCCCCACACAGGGACAGCTATCATCCACCTCATGAACTTTGTGCTTGTAAGTTGGTCACCAACAGGAATTATCTTTAGAACCCTGACCTAGCTAAATGGCCTAGTAGAGGTCAGAGGTCAGGTCAGTGTCGGGGTTTGGGTGTTTTACTCTCAGCTAACAGGTACTGGCTTTGGCCACTGCCCCATCTTTGAGCAGGATGTCCTTCCTGCTACCTTGTTTAAAAAAAAAGAAAAGGGTATGGTCTGTAATGACAAAGTCACTTTGGATGAAAGTATCTGCTGAGCAGTAAATAAAGAATGAGTCAAGGTATCGGATCTCTCTGTGATCGACCAATCTCATCTGTTTTCAGTGCTCATCAAAGAGCCAATCACTGAAGGCTGGATCCATCACATGACTATCGACTGAGGAAAGTAAAACAATTAGGTCGATAAAATGCACAACGCACAACCAGACAAATGTGTCCATGTTTATCCGGTTGGCAGAGACGAAACAATATTCTAATATTATGTACCTGATGCACCACGGCAAGAAAAAACATTTCCAAAGGGTCTGAGGGGGTTGTGAAGTAAAGACTAAGTGATGTGTGAAACTTCTTTTTAGGACACGTCAGCCAGCGAAATATTTGATTTAATATTAGAGCATGATCATGGGAAAGTAGAGGCAGCAAAGTTACCACGGATGCATTCAGTGAGACAATGGGTGAACAAGATTCTTACAGGGAAACGTTTACATTGTGGGTAGGGAATACACAGGTAACAAAGGTGAGTGGGAGTGACCATTCTGGAGCATTTAGGATTGGCAGGAAAGTTAATTTGTAATACACTATGGGGGAAGTGGACATGTCTGCAAGTCTGTGAAACAGGGCTGCACTACAGTCAAACAAATCTACACAACAAAGAAGTCAGTGGATTGGCCTCAGTATCAGACTCAGTGGCTCCAGTGGGAATGCAAATCTGAACTACCTTAACCTCTCTCAGTTAGAGAGAGGAAGGATGGTATCTTAAGGTCTTAAGGAGAATGTAAACAGTTCCTTTTAGATTGACTAGTAATTATATAAACAAGGTTAATGTAAGGTTTATAATTGTGTATTATAGTTATGATTAATATTTCCAGGACACTAAGAATATCTAAGGTCGGACACAAGTCGATGCAAGTGGCCAGAGAAGATCCAGAGAGGATACTAAACTACCCTCAAGCACAGAACCATCGACGGCGGGGAGGAGACCCAGCGGAGCGGGAGATGTACACAGAACCATCGACCACAGGGAGGAACCCCTGCAGAGCGGGAGATGTTCACAGAACCATCGACCATAGGGAGGAACCTCAATGGAGCAGGAGGAGCCCCTGCAGAGATGTTCACAGAAAGGTGATCTGATCAGGAGATCTATTGAGAAGGAGTGGAAGACCAATCGATACAGACCCTTATGTATGCCTGGTGTCAGCTGCCCTCCAAGAAGAAACCCCCAGACATAGACCTGCAGTGGTGATGAGGGAGTATGGAAGTAGCCAGAAGAACTCACATCTGGTATTAACTGCCTTTACAAGTGGGGAGACAAACCCCTCAACTAACTACCCTTTTTAACTATCCAGCTAACGGATTAAGTAATTACGTTGCTGATGATTGTGATAATGCAGATGACCAAGAAGTCATTATCATTTGCTACACTCCCACAATCCATTGCTCCAACTCCAATTACTGTGTGATTGTGCGCTTGGCATGGAAGACATAATTAACAATGTGTGCTGCTGCCAACCTTAGCACGCAATATGCTGTTTGTGTTAAAACCCCCCCTCCCCCCCCCGTATCTGGGTTAGGAAAAACACACACGGCGCAGAAGCAAGAGCAGCGACAACACAAACAAGTAGATATTCCTGGTTGAGGACGAGAGCAAGGCGGGGCGTCCCGGGAGACCCAGGGGGAGAGAGACATTACGCTGGTAATGGTGGAGCGGCTCTCTGCGCTCAGAAGGATTGGCGCATGCCTGTATCCCACACGGGGAGGCTCTCTTTGTGGCGTGGACAAGAGAGACGATGGGAGACCAAGCCAAGAGAGGCCCCGTGAGGGAGAGCTGGGGGGGGGGGCGGTGTGGGTGTAGGTGTGAGAGAGTGGGCGCCTGTGTTTGTGAGTATGAATCATATTCTCTGGAATAACACACGGATATGGATATAGGTGAAACACAGCAGGCGCCAAATGGCTATCATCAGGTCTGCCTGTGCCAAACAACCGAGATCCAAACATCCAACAAACCAACCAACTAACCAATCATCCAAATAACCAACTACCCAACCAACCATCCAAGTTACGAACCAACCATCCAACCATCCAACCAACCAACTAACTAACCAGCCAACCAACCGACTGACTAACCAACTAACCAACTAACAAACTGTACAAGTAACCGGCCGATGGGCCGACAGACTGACCCACCAACACGCCAAACAACCAACCAGAAACAGCCTGCAAACCTCTTCTTATATCAAACAACCAACCAGAAACAGCCTGCAAACCTCTTCTTATATCAAACAACCAACCAGAAACAGCCTGCAAACCTCTTCTTATATCAAACAACCAACCAGAAACAGCCTGCAAACCTCTTCTTATATCAAACAACCAACCAGAAACAGCCTGCAAACCTCTTCTTATATCAAACAACCAACCAGAAACAGCCTGCAAACCTCTTCTTATATCAAACAACCAACCAGAAACAGCCTGCAAACCTCTTCTTATATCAAACAACCAACCAGAAACAGCCTGCAAACCTCTTCTTATATCAAACAACCAACCAGAAACAGCCTGCAAACCTCTTCTTATAGCCAGGCCCCCTTCCTCTAATGTCTACACATGCATTCAAACTGCATGTATGTGAACGTCTCCACCGGCATGTGTGTGTGTGTGTGTGTGTGTGTGTGTGTGTGTGTGTGTGTGTGTGTGTGTATGAATTTGCATCTATGCGTAGGAGTGTGCATGTGGGCAAGTGCATGAGAAGTGTTTGTGTGTGTGTGTGTGTGTGTGTGTGCGTGCCTGTGTACATGTGTGTGTGTGCATGCGTGTGAAGCCGACCATGATGTTCTCACAGCGCTCAGACTAATTCATAGTCTTGTAGAAACAGGCATAAAAAAAAAACCTTGCAGATTGTGCGCTGTTCTTTTCCTTGTGTTATTTATTGGGTGGGCAGCGAATCGCTGCCTGCTTATTTACACCAGATTGCTTCTCCAGATGTTTTTTAGGGTGGGGGGGGCGGGGGGGGGGGGGGGGGAGAACTCCCCAGCTCCTCCCAGCGCTCCCTCCTCACCTCACCCTCCCTCTCCCTGGCCCCCATCTTCCTTTTGTCCAGATGGAACCCATTCTTCATAACTCTCCCTAATCCCTTTCTTTCGAAGCCCATTTTTCCATTGCATTGTGAACGGAGTACAGGGCTTGCCCTCCTCTTCTCCTCCTCCTTCTCTATCTCTGTCCCTCCTTTCAGGTCCCGTCCTTTCCTCTCCAGAGCGGCGGTGTGACTGAGTTCACTGTTTATGGATACGACGTGTTGAGGCGAAGCGTCACGTTTGCGTGTGTTCATGTTGACACCAAAGCTTGAGTTTCGGCGTAGCTTCGCTCAACGCCTTTGAGTGTCACTGACATGACAGTGGAGGTTGTTACTGCGGCGTTAGACAAACACAAATGTGACAGGGGCGTGGGGAACACACGGGAGTGTGATAAAACATACTGGCCGTAGGGAGACGGATGTGGGAGTCGGGTTAGACCCTAGATAGGTGAGTCCTTTAGGATTCAATCCCTGGTTTCTGAAATTCTATTGTTGGACCAAACATCTAAAAGCAAAATCGTTCTTTTTTTCCCTCTCACTGCACTGTTCAGACGGTTCTTTTGCATGAAGTTGGATGTCCTCATCTGAGGATAATAAGCTTTGTTCCTGAGGCAAGGTGATTTCTGAAATTAAAAACGGGATTTTTGCCTACATTCTTAAATGTAGTCCTGGAGTAAAACAACGGGCAGTACATGCCCAGTGGTTTATTATGATGTGTTTTAAGCTTTTGTAATCCAGCCAAAAACAAGCCAAAGTAGGCTACTTGAATAGGGAATCGTTCTCTATTGTATTGACAGCCTCTTGCTTATGTTCGGTCATGCCTGTTTATGGTATGATGTCTACAGCAACCCACATAGCAAGGTCACTGCCTCTCTGATAGACACAAGACTAATTATCCACTGTCAAAATAAATATGCAACAGCATCTAGAACATATTGCCATTTAAAAATCGATTCATAAATTAAAAAAAATAAATTAAAAATATCTATATGAAAGGGGCAATTTCCCGGGAAATCTGCGGGCAGTGACAGGCTCTAAGAGAAAGGGACCGGCCCCTGACAGCGGAGATGTCCAGTCACCATAGGTTTAAGCGATAGTTTCATCTTTTGGGCTGAGATCCCGATTCTCAGTCCCCGATCCGTCGAAGCAACATGTACAACCCTAAGGCCAAACACGTCTAATTGAGACATGATCAGTGTGTTTTTTCCATGGTCCGTATTGACGTTTATTTAATTTAAAATATTACCTTTTACTTCCATCGCAATATGGGATTCGTTGCACATCTTCAGACGGGCGTGTGCGAGAACAAAGCGGTTAAATGCTCAGTGTTCTGTTAACAAATGGAAACTGTGGTGTTCAACTGGTTTGGAGGGCGCACATACATAACACTCAGATGAAAGAGACTTGCTAATATCCCCATAGCTTTACCATTGTGCGATGAGGAAACATCTGTGAGGTCCACTGGATCCTGAGAGACTCAAAGAAAAAAAAGAAACAATTTACCCCTCCCCCCCCTTCCAAAAAACCCAAAGCAGCAAATTTTAATGATGTCTTTTTTCTGTATTATTATTATTTTTAATACTGTGTGACTCTCAGCCGCTGGTCGCCTCTGTGTGGGAGGGTGGGGCTGGGAGAGTGCGGAGGTGTGCCGGGTGCTGCGTGGTTGGGGGTGGTTTTTGGAGGAGTGCAAAAAAAAAAAATAAAAAGAAAAAGGGAAAATGGGAGATTGATGAAAAGCCAAACGGGTCCCTGGATGACAGAGTCTTCTGCTCTCCACAATATTAAAAACTCCCACACGTTTCGAGAGAAGGGCTAAATTACCCTTGCTGGTGTGCACTGTAAGCTGCGATAATGACTCATTTGTTTCATCTTGATGGATGTGTCTCCGGATGCGACAGGACCTGTCGTTTAAGGAAGAGGGGAAGGGAAGGGACGGGGAGGGGGAAGAATGTGGCTGGATAACGGGGGACACACAGACAGCAGGGGTAAAGGACGGACCGCTGGATGATCTGCTCCCGGGGGCCCTTGAGCTGAAGAATAGAAAATAAAAAAACAGTTATCGCAGGCGACGGGGCGCTCGTATTTTAGACTGAGGGGACGTTAGCACGCAGTGTTAGCAAGCCCCTAATTACCGCGCGTTCCCTGTTTGTGTTGGAAATACCAAGTGGAGGACACGACCGCATGCGTTACACCGTGCACATACACAGATTTGAACAAAGTCCGGAATGCATGCATCACATGTGCACACTCTTGCCCGATGAGTTATATATACAAGTAAAGACCCCGAGCCAAAAGGTTGTGGGTTCAAACTCCCATATCCACAGTCTACCTGTAAGCATCCCTTAGAAATAGGTCTAAACCCTACCAGCTCATTTCGGACAATAATAATGGTGATGTCTTTTTTGGATAAAGGTGCAATAATAACGAATAATTATGTAAATTGACTACATCTCAGACTTGGTGTAAACTAGAGGGCCAGCCATCACTAAAGTTCTGCCTCAACCAGATAACCAGAGAGTTGTTTGTTACCTTGCACAAGGGCACTTTACCTAACGGTTCCAGGTGAAGATTCATTCATTAGAACCCTCCCAGGCTTAGCCCAGCGTCTCCGTGGCTCTTGTGTTTGGCACGTCCCTCCTGAAGCTATTAGGAGAGAGCAGCGGCAGCTGTTTCAGAAGGGGACTCGGGACTCTGAAATGCTGGCGCCCGTGCACATCCAGCAACTGGCACACCAGCGGCCATGTTGGAGCCATATGTGCAGAGGAGCGCACACGCCAGACAGAGGTTGAGCTTGGTGACATTTCCTACACTTAACTGTGTTGTATTCTCCCCCACCACCCCCGCCACCCGCACCACCCCCGCCCTCCTCCTCGTCAGTTTGGGATCTGATGAAGACGGGAGTTTATAAGTACCCACCGTCCGACCACATGACCGTACACAGAACCTACAAACTGTAAACTGTTTGGGAACCACAGGTTCCTCACTGAGCTGTGAGTCACGGTCGAAAAAGCAGCCGTCACAAACACACACACACACACACACACACACACACACACACACACACACACACACGCACACACACACACACACACACACACACACACACAGGCACAAACGAGCACACCCGCACCCACACGCACGCGTACACGCACACGCACACACACACACACACACACCCCCACACACACACACACACACACACACAGACTCACCGTTTATATAGTAGTGTTGGATTACAGAGTATAACCATATGTGGTTTACGGCGGGTCTGTAAACACGGTGGGCCGTGCGGTGGGGGAGAGGCTAATCTAGCCTGACTGCTTTACAGCGGAGGTGACGGGCTGCTGATTGGGGCCCGTTCACTCTGGCATGTGGGACGCACATGAGGAATCCTCCCGCTTATTGCACCAGGCAACCTGTTTGAATCGGTAGCCATGCACTGCCCAAATCCCAGCCGGGTGTATACACAAGCTGTCCGCTGTGTTGTGTGTGAGAGTGTGTGTGTGTGCGTGCGTGTGTGTGTGTGTGTGTGTGTGTGTGCATGATTTTATGTGCTTATGTGCTTTATGTGCGTATGTGGTTGTGTGTTGAGGAAACAAGGTGGTTTCAGCCCATGGAAGGTGTGTTGTATTGTGTTGTGAGTATTGTGTTGTATTGTGTTGTGAGTATTGTTTGGATTAGCAGTTTTTGAGGCTTGAGATTTCTGGAGATATTATTTATCAACAGAATTTCTTTTGGTTTGAGACGGAAACCACACACTGATGTACACGCATATACAAATTCACACACTTGCGCTAGGATGTATGCATGCATGGACCCACACACACATACTGGCATGCACGCATACACACACACACACACACACACACACACACACACACACACACACACACACACACACACACACAGACACACACACACACGCACACGCATACACACACACACACACACACACACACACACACACACACACACACACACACACACACATAATACAGCTGTAGCAATTTCTGTCTTAGGCCTTTTTCTGAATATAAGTCGCTACTACGGCAGTACCCGAAGGTAATACCCGGAGGTATTGCAATACAGGCTCATAAACATTAAACCCAGAAGAAGGTATGGACCCATTCATCAGGAGAGGCTCATTGGAGCGTGTTTCCATCTTGGCAACAACAGCATTAATTCCACTGTGGAGTTTTATAATGAAGAAAGCATAAAACTGAAAACATTGCTCACATTCCTGTTCATATTATCCACCTAGTCCAGGAAGTCAAGTCGGATACATATTTTTGTACTTAATCTTCATTAAAATGTTTCAAATGGCCTTAACTTCCCCTTTAATTTTTTTTGTGATTACATCGCGGCCCCACCAGAGCAGGTGGGCACCACATTCCCACCTGTGATTACACCGTCGGGAACGTAGGAAGGCGTAACTCACACCCACTCACTCCTGCCAATCAAACTCTGAACGGTTGAATCCTGTTCCCTCCTATGTTTGGCCCCGCCCTCATATCCTGTTTTACTTGAATGCCTGATGTCATGTTCCGGAGCGGAAGGATAACTCAAAGGAATGATAACATTTCACTCGTCAAGTCCAAGTCAAGATCCAGTTCATGAAGTGTCTTTAATGAACCTTCTTTTAACACAGAGTAACATCTCAGCGCTTGGAACTGTGTGTGTGTGTGTGTGTGTGTGTGTGTGTGTGTGTGTGTGTGTATGTATGTATGTGTAGTCTTGTATGGTTCTAGCAGGTTCTCCACTCTACAGGTCACCATTTCAATGACAATAAAAGACTATTCAATACACAACCGTGACCTTAAGTTGCAGTGTTTTTTTTTTCCTCCCCTCTCCACATCTGGCCTGCAGTGACTGCTGACGAATGGATCTTCTCCTGACAGGACCTGAAGTTATTCTCCAGCTGTGGCCACTTATGATGTCATCCCGGCCACTCACTATCTCTCTCCTCTCTCCTCATCTCTGATCGCCCCCGATACGACTTCTCTGTCCCCCCACCTACAACCTGATTCTCCCCCGTTTGGGAGCAACTATCTAGCAGCTCAAGCTCAGAGAACCAGACATAAAGCATAGATGGACAAACCTATAACGTGTAATGAGGATTGATGAGCTGTGGCCATTATGGAGCTCCCCTCCAGAACCTGTTTTTCGCCAAGTGTCGTGCAGTGAGATGAGGTTAACCCTTAACCCCTCACAAACCCCAGATTGTGACCACAATTCTTAACCATGCAAAATGTATATCCGTTCAGTACTTCACTATTCAGCTACTGAATTCAGTAGATTCAGTAATGTATTGCCTGTTTAAAACGTGACTGTTCGAAACAGGCTGAGCCTTCGGTGTCTCTGCTTGCTGATTTCTTTGGAGAACCGTTCATCTGAACAACTTCACAATCCACAGTGCACTTCCTTGGGTCCTCAGCAATTCACCCGCCAAGTGGGAAGTGAATCGGATGAACGGTTTAAAAAACTAAATTACATCAAAATATTAAAAGTGGTGAGACTGGTTGGCAATTTCAAATGGTGCCACTAATAGTGACTTGAGAACTTCACAATGGGAAAAACAGGTCATTCTTGTTCACTCTGCTGCTCACCTAACCAACATCCAGAAGCTTCCACGCCTCACGATCTAGGAGGTTCAACGTCAAAACTCTTACAGGCAGTTATCAGACACTTGTTTCCAAACTGTCCAACAATCAAAGCAAGCATACAATCACAATGAGAGCTGATACAAAGAAATCACAAAGTTAAAGTGCTGCACAGCATAGTTTTATAAACAACTTGACAGACTGCAAAGTAGCCTTAGGAATCAGATGGAAACAAGGTTAGTACTTATTTTAATTAGTGGTAGTGCAAACAGTAACTGAAGAGATCATATTTCAAAGTGCTCTCTAAATGCCGTACCACAGGTACAGCTCAACAAAGTGCGTAGACTACTAGAGCTCGATAATCACAGATCAGCAAGTCTGCCAGTGAGATGTTCCTGGAAGAGGTGGGTCCTCACAAGCTGCTGCCTCATTCGACAACTAGAAGGTTCCATTGTTCAACGTCTGGATGGAGCCAGGTCCTGGTGAGGAGACTTAGGGAAATATGTTGACTCGTCTCCTGTTGCAATGAGAAAACTTTTCCAGGCATTGGTGTGTGTGTGTGTGTGGGGGGGGGGGGGGGGGGGGGTAAGGAGTGAGTGCACATTGTTTTAAATTTATTCTAGCATTTGATGACTGTGATATCCAGAAACGCTGTTTGATTAAAATTGGTATTAAATTTAAAATTATGAACAGGCATTTTGAGGACCAGATTCATGTCAGGGTTCATCTATATCACTATATATCTATATATCTATATCTATATATTATATATCTATATCACCTGTACAAAACAG
Organism: Micromesistius poutassou; assembly: GCF_964030765.1. NCBI lineage: Eukaryota > Metazoa > Chordata > Actinopteri > Gadiformes > Gadidae > Micromesistius > Micromesistius poutassou. The sequence continues at coordinate 19,310,128 of NC_140276.1, read as the reverse complement.
TCTGGACCTTAACCTGGAAGTAGCAAGGGATGGTTAAATAAGATAAGGATAAATAGGATTAACGTTTATTAACGTTTTTTATCAGTGAGTAACTTATCATTACATTTTAAATGATTTACCCTATTTCTTTATACCATATCTCTCGAAAATACAGCTTATAATAATTAACATATAATTAATTATAAATAATAATGTAATTGCGAAAATGACCATGACAATTTCGTTACGGTTTCACACCAGGATTGTCCTCTAGGCAACAAAAAAAAATCAAATGATGAAGCAATCGGGAAGTGTAAACTCATAGGCCTATTATGCATCCATTTTTGATATAGTTCTGCTTAGTGTTGGCTGAACTTCCACATCTGCCCGCTTCAAATAAAATGTTACCAATAGTTATGAGTGAAGTTCTACAAAGTCCAATGTTAGTATAAAAAGCAGTCTTTCAGTCAGAAGTGGTCATCCCTCTTGGGTTATTGCTTGTATTCTGTACTGGCACATCAACCTCATGGATTCTTCAAAATAAAATAAAAACGGACAAAGTTCCTTTGCGATATCACTGTGCCTCTCCCCAAAGGCGTCCTACACACAGGCCATCACATTACAAGTCTTAAAAATGACTAAATGAAGAGGTGACAGAGCAGCTGGGCCTGATTTTGGCATCGAGGAGAGTCAAGTTGGTGGAGAGTCAGAGAGAAGACAATAGGAAAACAGAGGAGCACGCCCTGGACCGTAGGACCAGGACAGAAATACAGGCAGCCTTTCAGCCAAATGCGTGACTTAGCTTCATAAGATGTGGCTTATACCATGGACTGGTTTATTTGTGGTATTTTGGAACATACCACCCCATGCGGCTTTCCACGTTTATTTTCGAAAAAGACAGTACATTTCTATTCCCCTATTGAATTGAATAGTTTTTTTTATTTGAGTTTCATAAAAATAAAGTATCTGTTAATTTCGTAGTATGGTATCAGAAAAATAAAGAAACCGTAAAACATAACTGTAAATTAAGATTTATTAATTTCCAATACGCTGCCAATGAAAATATGTAACAAACGTGAACATTGAGTTATGGAGCAGGCCTGCTGGCAGGGAGTTGGGAGGACTTGGACCGCGTACGGATGCCTCTCCCTGCTGTCTGCCTCTCCCTGCTGTCTGCCTCCGTCCAAATACTGATAGATTAGGAAGTGAGCGGACGCTTGGCTCTCCTCTGTGTCTCTGTGTTCTCTCAGAATCTCGACATTTTCCGTCTTCCCTGACTTTTCTGTCTTCTCCCGCCGCCAAACACAACACAGGTAGGCGGATCATCT
>NC_140276.1:19296321-19303821 GCF_964030765.1 Micromesistius poutassou | reverse complement strand
CACACACACACACACACACACACGCACACACACACAACACACCGACACACACACACACACACACACACACACAAACACATATACACACAAACACATATACAGAAGAACACACACTCCGACACACACACACCGACACACACACACACACACACACACACACACACACCGACACACACACACACACACACACACACACACACACACACACACACACACACACACACAATCATCTCCAGAATGTGCCTGCAGAGATAAAACATTTATTTATTATAATTATATTAAACTAGTTCCTGCTGTCCTCGTGTGCTTATTTTACTTGTTTTTTTCACTTTGGCTAATAAAGCCTTTTGTGGTGACATGGTGAGACAGGGAGGGAGTGTAAGAAGAGTGACAAAAAGAGCGAGACAGAGAGAGTGAGTGTGAGAGATGTTTCTAAAGGGCGACAGTCGGCCAGGTGTAAACGACGTCACTTCCACAGTTGGTGGGGGAGTGACATCACCTGGAACCCTTTGGGCCAATCAGAAACAACAAGTGCAGTAACCCACATCTCACCACAAGGGATGCTGTCCCTGATTTATTTGAATATAATTGTGTGTGAGGGAGCGTTCTTCCCATCATAACACCGTGTGCCAAGCCAAACAGTGATCTGGCTCGGGGCTCAGTAAGTGAGTAGTAAGTAAGCTAGTTACTGCCGGGACGATGCAGGCTCCATTGGCTCTGTCCAAGATGGCCACAGGCCAGCGAGAACTGACCTGTTCCTGATCCTTAGCTCGGAGAAGGAAACATGAACCCTGGAAACCTGTAGAGACCCTGAACCTTCTGCTTTTGTTTCTTAACAACTATGTGTAGACCTCCAGCTATGTTTTCATCCTCTGTTAATATCTTCTTGGTGTGTCCATGCAATATTTCCCTTCAAATTCTTCATTTTAACCTTTGTGATGACCTGAATATATATATATATACGTATATATATATATATATATATATTTCTATTATATATATATATAAATAAATATAATATTTATATATATAAATATAATATTTATATATATAAATATATATATATATATATTTCTATTTCTATTATATATATATATAAATATATATATATATATATATACTCACCACAGTAACCCTCTTCCGGATACAATCCCAGCAGAGCTGTGGGGTACCTATAGCCTATTGCACACAGCCTACCTCAGATGGGGCTTATGTTACATAGACTGGACCCGCCCTGGTCATATGTGTGTCACTTAGAAGACACTTAGAATTCAGTCCTTTCTCATCGCGGGTCTCCTATGGCTATCCTCCAAGGGACAGCCTCCAAGAGACAGAGCCTCTCCATGAATCAGAGCCACAAGCTGAGTCTTCACACACACTTCTTTAGCTAAGACCGGCTTTTAGGATGTTGAACAGTTTTTTGGTTGGAATGCGGCCCATCTATGTATCGTTCAAGTCAGCTCAATGCGTGCAATAATACAACAGTCCTTTCCATCAATCAAACTAGGGAATATTAACTATATGTGGGTTTGTGTGTGTGTCTAAGACCCTGCACCCACTGGTGCCTTGCCGCAAGAATACACGCTACTGCATCGCTTTAAAAACATGGACAATTCACTACCAAGCTGTCTTGCCACAAGAGTGCTGTCATATCCTCTGTATGACAACAACAGAGATTAGTCAAGGTTTTCTCCTCACCCTCATCCATTTTAAAGCAAGCAACTACCACATAAAACAACTCTAACATCACATCCCCTTCTTGGCAGCAATGCCAATGATGAAATAATGTGTACACGTATTACTGACATTTCCCATGCATTTCCAAAAAGTTTAAAAATAATCCCAACCATGCTGCCTCTTAAACCTGGATTCAAGAGCTTTTTTTTTTTTTACTACGTAACTCTGAATGTACCCGCCCTCTATTGTTAAGGCCAATCACACTTAGTTGTTTTTTTCAGCTGGTAAAATGAAGAGCTCAGACACAACACATCGGGTGATTGTGTGGTGGAAAAAGGGATACAAAACTAAGGGCGCACAATATCTTAACTGAGGGGGCATTGCACCCCTTTTTGCCCCCTTGTGGTGCCGGACCTGGTACGTGTCTGTGTGTGTGTGTGTGTGTTTGTGTGTGTTTGTAGGTGTGTGTGTGTGTGTGTGTGTGTGTGTGTGTGTTTGTAGGTGTTTGTGTGTGTGTGTATGTGTGTGTAGGTGTGTGTGTGTGTTTGTGTGTGTTTGTGTAGGTGTGTGTAGGTGTGTGTAGGTGTGTGTGTGTGTGTGTGTGTGTGTTTGTAGGTGTTTGTGTGTGTGTGTGTGTGTGTGTGTTTGTAGGTGTTTGTGTGTGTGTGTATGTGTGTGTAGGTGTGTGTGTGTGTGTGTAGGTGTGTGTGTGTGTGTGTGTGTTTGTAGGTGTGTGTGTGTGTGTGTGTGTGTGTGTGTTTGAAGGGTGCTTGTTATATTTCCCCTTTGACTGGTTAAGACCATTGAGGCTTTAATTGATGTTTTTCTATTGTGTACAGACGCGGAACGTGGCATCTGTTACTGTAGTCATTTTACTCTGTTTCTGTTAGACGTAAACACCTCTTCACCGGAGACCGGAGGATTAGTTTATGATACCATGGCACAGAAGACTTTTATCGAGAGGAAAATACCTAATCATATTACAATCTTAATGTTGTTTATTTACTTTGAAAAGTCATGGTTAGTGAGTTTCGGGTTGGGAAATATCTTAAGAAATAAAAAGAGAGACAAACAATTTTGTGCTTATTATCTTTAAAATAAATGTGTTGCTATTTTTTGTATTATCAGTTAATATCAAAGAGTAATGTAATCAATATCCTCGGTTTAGCCAGGTTTGAAAAAAAGTGCAAAGTGAAGGAGTTTTATTGCCAATGATTGAATTTGAATTTGTGGCTTTGAGTCCAATGCAAAATGAATACATTTATTGAATGTAATAAAAGATGACAAAGTAAATGTAAATATTATTGGCCTTTATTTAATTACAATATTTGTTTGGCGTTGAGACCCATACAAACTGTATCGATGTACTTTCATGGAAAAATAATGCGAGCATGAGAAGTTAAACATTATTGGTATTGATTTCATTTGAAGTTTTTTTTTGGCGCTGGGACAAGGGCAGCATGCATGGAGACATCTAAAACGTGTGGTTAAATACCAACTGCAAGCATGAATCATGGCATAATTTAACAAACCCCAACTCTCAAAAGCAAACGGGTGGGAAAGGTATTGTTATCTGTAGAACAATGTGTATTAGAGAAGTCTTACGGTATCCTACGCATAGGGCTAATCGGAGAGTCATTCTTACGCATACCTCTCCTGTGTACGAGTTTCAATTTTGCAGTTTATTGTCGTGTGTTTATTAAAGACCAACAGCATCAGTCACTAATGGCTTCCTCAGCAAGTGACACACCCACACCCAGCATCACCAGGAATAAGAATTAAAAGGTCCTAAATACAAATTAAATAAATGAAATAATTGTAATAATATTACTTATAATTCTAATATTAATAATACTTTGCATGTGAACTTTTCTGAACTTTTCTTATTATTATTGGTTATATTACTTATAATTAAAGCATATTGTTTATTTTTAATGAGCATGTCTATAATGAGGGAGTCTCTCTCTCTCTCTCTCTCTCTCTCTCTCTCTCTGCTCCTCTATTTATAGTGTTGCTTGTACATATTTCTACCTGAATATGTGTGTGTGTGTTTGTGTGCATTTGTGTGTGTTTGTATAATTGTGTGTGTGTGTGTGTGTGTGTGTGTGTGTGCGCGCGTGTGTGTGCACGCGTGTGTGTGGGTCTGTATGTATGTGTGTGTGCATGTGTGTTTGTAAGAAAGAAACGTTAGCTGGTGTGTGGGAGACATTAAAGGGAGCTGTGTGTGGGTGTGCGTGTGTGCGTGCGTGCGTGCGCGCGTGCGTGCGTGCAGGCGTGTGTGAGTGTGTGTTTGTGTGTGTGTGTGTGTGTGTGTGTGTGTGTGTGTGTGTGTGTGGGTGTGTGGGTGGCGGGGGGGGTAATTAAAGTAGTGTATGAGCAGTAGAGGTCATTAGAAGACAACAGATGGGGCCTGATGCTCCATAGAAAAGCCTCCTCATTGTCTTCAGCATGCCTTTTGTTGTAACGTCCTGGCTTCCCTAAAACAGCCTTGTTAGTTTCCACCCAGCGTTCTGTCGCTTGTCTCACTTTGTGCGGGGGCTCTGCTCATGTTTGTTCCCTAAAATGTGAAAGGGATTTGAGTTCGTTTTTTTTTTACCTGCATTGCAAAACAAAATGAGGTCTTCACTTTCCCTTTGTCCTGGGAAGACAAATAGCCACTGTGATGCTGTGATGAAAAGAGAGTGGTGATTTTATTTGTAATGAATTCTCGGACGGGTGTACAGCTTCATGAATTCCGAGCACGTTCGATTGTTGCCCTTGGAAAATTCCGATCACAGCGCTCAAAGTCTGTCAGTGGCGTACTTTCAACACCAAAAGCTCCACAGACGGACACTCAGGGAAGTTTCTAACACAAAAGAAACAGCTGCAGTGGAGGTAGTTTGAGATGGTTGTAGTTTGAACGTCCCACTGGAGCCAAAAAATGAACCAGCATGCACCATCACAATGCGAAGAACACGCTGTGTGAGACTATTGCGTTATAATTAATAGAAAGAGATACATCACCGCTGTGATATTGATAGCACCAATTGTTAACCGCTGGGACATTCACCACTGTTCTGTTGACCAGTGCAATAACTTCCATAAACAAACTATTCCTGTATTATATTCTCAGCACTCGATAAACAAAAGCGCTGGGTTAATACGATGCAGATTAGTAATGCGCAGTGTTGGGAAGGATACTTTTAAAATGTATCCAGTTACAGAATACAGAATATATGCCCAAAAATGTAATTTGTAACGTATTCTGCTACATTAATCAATCTGAGTATTGTATTCTGAATACTTGGATTACTTCCACATCGAATTGCATTTTCTAAGTGTAGGAATGCGGCATCAAATCCTGCTCACTAAACAGGCCTATTCTGGTGTGTTTTTCTGTTAGGCCTGTTGGGTTCAACTGTTAGGCCCAAGTCTCCCTGAAAGTGCACTATATATATTATATTATTTGCTGTAGAGGAACAAAGACTATAAGGGTATGTTATGGGAAAATAGACAAACATAAAATATCCTGTTTCTGTACAGAATTTGCAATTACAGCTAACTTTGTTTTTCACTGAGCTAAGTGCATAGGTGTTGCCTATAAAAACACTTTAAAATAAAAGAGAGAGAGAGAGAGAGAGAGAGAGACTGGCGTATTCACACCAGGAAAGTCCTTTAATTCGCTCTCTTTGGTCTGGACCAAAAAAACAATGTTTATTTTTTAGTTTGGTGCGGTTCGTTTTCACATTGCAGTTTTCGCAACAGTCCCAGAATTTGTCAACAACGCACATGTGTGCAAAGATCGTTCAATCATCGTACAAGAAGGTCTGGGGCGGGGTAAAGCGTTAAATAAAAAAAGGGGGTGGGGAAGCGCCGGTGAAAGTAAACAATGGCTTTACAGCGGGCTGCACTCGTTGTGCTGGTATTGATTTGTTTCATACAGTTCGGACCGGTCGAACTCCTTCTCCCTCATCCTGGTGCTGAATGTGTTAAATGCATCGGCATTTTTATGTGTGTTTTCCGGCATAGTTTTTATGTGGCCGTCCGTCCAAATATCCAATAGACGTTCCGTCTCCTCTTTGCTCCATGTTGAGCCGCGACAAATTTTCACCCGACGGTCTGACAATGTGCTAATCTTGGAGTTGGCTGAGCGGGTGCCGGTTACGTCCAAAGAGGCGTATGCTTTTTAGAACTGGATCGGACTGAGGTCACTTTCACGTCTCAAGTGAACAGCACCAGGGTTTGTTTGGAAGCGAACCGAGACCACCTCTTCAGGGAGGTCTCGGCCGTCTGATTTGGTGTGCACCGAAGTGAGGTGGTTGCATTCACACCAACGCAAACGTACCGAACCAAGGGACCAAACTCGTTTAGTGCGCACTAAATGCTGTTGGTGTGAATGCACCCTAGAGTGAATAAACGCGTGAAACAGAGGTTTCGTCATGTAATCCATTGATTTCAACAATGTAACTGTATTCTAAATACCAACTATTTATATTGTAACTGTCCTTATATCTCTTCCCCATATCTATATTGTTTTTATAAAAATCAAATCGCAACTCCGCTACGGCATGCCCAGGGCCATCATCATGATGTTACGCCACTGGCATCAAGCCTGCCCGCTGTATACAAACATACAGTCGAGGAGGAGAAAGCAGCTGTTAAACCTTTTAGATTGAGCAGAAAATACTTTTTAATGTACAGTTAGTAATTCAATTTACCAAGGGGCTGCATTTAAAGCTACAAAAATAATACAAATCAAATCAAACAAAATAAATTTGACGGAACTCTAACGTTTCTCTCCTGGTGGGGGGGGGGGGCGATGACATCGTTTGCGTGGCAGGCGTCCACATGAATCCTAACATGAAATGTATAGGGACATTTTTATCTTATCCACCCTGGGACCTGGTTTCAAAAAAGTGTGTTTTTCGGTCACCGAAAAAACAGCAGATCCATCCGGAGAGTCGGCCCAAACGCACTTCTGCGTTTTCACAAAAAAATGTTTTCCCTGTCAACGGGGCCTGAGTCGTGACTGAACATGGAGCAAAGAGGAGACGGAACGTCTACTGGATATCGGACCCAAATATCCAATAGACGTTCCGTCTCCTCTTTGCTCCATGTTCAGCCACGACTCATTTTCACCCGACGGTCCGACAATGTGCTGCAAATCTTGGAGTTACCGCTAATTAAACTATAATTCCCATAATGCGCGCGGCTGAGTGGGTGCCTGTTACGTCCAAAGAGGCGTATGATTTTTAGAACTGGATCGGACTGAGGTGCGGTCGCTTTCTCATCTCAAGCGAACCGCACCAGTTTGTTTGGAAGCGAACCGAGAGTTTGATGGTTTGCATTCACACCAGCCCAAAAGGTCCGGACCAAGGGACCAAACTCGTTTAGTGCACACTAAACACGGGAAACAACGGAACACTATGGAACTATGGAACACAACCTCCACTATGGAACACAACCTCCACTATGGAACACAACCTCCACTATGGAACACAACCTCCACTATGGAACACAACCTCCTTTTGATCGATAAAAAATATCCCGTGATCGACAAAACTCTTAACGATCAATGATTGATCATGGATTAATCATGCCCATCCCTAATTTTCAGTACAGTGTCTGTTCCTTAACTAAAAACACACCAGTTTTTCCTGTTATCTGCATCTTGGGTGGCACTTAAGAACCAAGGATTTAAACGAACCTTCCTTTTAGACACTTTTTTTCTTTCTTTGTTAAAGTCTCTGCAGCTAATGTACTTGAATTTTATTTATCCGCAACATTACGTTGTATGATTACAGTTTTGTACAAAAAATGCTCTCAAAACGACATACTATGTTT
>NC_140276.1:19278821-19291321 GCF_964030765.1 Micromesistius poutassou | reverse complement strand
AGATAGATAACGACGTAGAGAACGAGAGGCAGGTGAGAGAGAGACCGAGGAGGGGGTAGGAGGTAGGGAGAGAGGGAGAGATTTAGAGGGGAAGAGGTCAAAATAGTTATGTAAAGGGAGAGCGAACAAGAGGTACTGTAAGTGAGAAAGAGAGAGAGAGAGAGAGAGAGAGAGAGAGAGAGAGAGAGAGAGAGAGTGGTTTAGATCAGCAGAGGACAAAACAGATATGTAAAGGGAGAGAGAACAAGAGGTAGCCGATGGGAGAGAGTTAAATGGAGGGAGTAGTAGAGAGAGAGAGAGAGAGAGAGAGAGAGAGAGAGAGAGAGAGAGAGAGAGAGAGAGAGCGAGAGAGAGAGAGCGAGGGATAGGGCAGAAGAAAGAGAGAGAGAGAGAGAGAGTGTGTGAGAGAGAGAGCGCCATAAAAAGAGAGAGAGAGCACAGAGTGGAACAGGATACAGCATATGGAGAACCATAACAGAGGAAGTGACCCACCTCCGCCCCCTGGGGTCAACCCTACTGAGTTTCCACACTCTACATAACATAACATATATACATCCATTAGGACGCAGACACAGCCTCCAGCGGTGGCTGGTCCCTGGCATTCTCCTCAGCGTGACTTTGGTGCGGAGCCGCTGAGGGGCCCCACAGTGCACACCGTACACTGCACCATGTGGACATGTGGACACGTCCATGGATCAGCTCGTGGTAGTGACTCTGAGCAAGGGTTTCAACATTCCCACACCATGCCCCCGGGAGAGGGGGCGGGCTGGGGAGGGGTGGTTAGAATCCCCCCCCCCCCCCCCCCCCCCTTGTGATATACGTTTGGTATTATTAGCAACCAGCTGCAAGAGCTACGGGTGGACATGGTCCATTCGATGAGATTTACAGCGGTAGCATAAATATATGATAGCTTTAACCCAAACCGCCAAAACCCACCATTCCAGTTTAGCTTGGCCGGCCGCCCAGTGCCATCCCACATAATGACATGTGATTGCACAATCAAACCAGCACCAAATGGGGTCCCCGTCCGGCTGAAGCCGTAGATCTTTCCCCGGTACAATGGAAGGCTGCCGGCCAAGCGACACATACGCAGATATGTGAAGTTCCTAACAGCAGAGCCTTCACCACACAAACACCCCCTCCACAAAAATACCCTCTCCAGGCCTCATATTTCTCAATAATCTGTGAAAAGTTTCAAGACGGATGAGAATACGCTTTGTTTGTTTGGGCGATAAAAAGGAGAAAGAAATTCCCTCTGACCAGTATCTTTTTTTTGCTCAAGTGTGTTTACAACTCCTTCCCTATCGTCGTAGTAACCTCTAACTGGTGTGTATACCTTTCTGATGATTATTTATTGGGTGGACCAGGTGAGCGGCCGCCGCAAGGAGTTAACAAGGAGGTGTCCGTCTTTAACCAAGAGACAGGTGTGTTATCACAGAGAGAGAGAGAGAGAGAGAGAGAGAGAGAGAGAGAGAGAGAGAGAGAGGGAGAGAGAGAGAGAGAGAGAGACCGATAGAGAGAGAGAGAGCTAAGGGGGTGTTGCTTGTTTTTTTGCTCTACTTTATTCTTATTTTGTTCTGGGCCGGATCTCTTGGTCTCCTGTGTCCCACGGTGTGAAACCTGCACTCGCCCTGCAGATGGGGCCCTAATTAACACCCAGCCGGCCCCCAGGAGCCCCAGCCTGTCCTGCAGTCACCTGAGAGAGATGGAGGGAGAGGGGGGATGGACAGAGGGATAGAGAGAGGGATGATGTAAAGAATAGGAGGAAGCAAAGGTAAAGAAAGAAAGAAAGAAAAGGAGAGAGGAAGCAGGGAGTGGGAGGAAAAAATAGAGAGAAAATAATAGAGAGAGCTATAGAGAGTGGGGAAGCGGATGGCGGAGATAGAGAGTGGGGGAGGAGAAAGAGGGAGGGGGGAGGCGGAGATGTAGAAAGAGGACAGTCGGGGGAGACAGAGAGGGAGTGAGAGAGGGGATGGGGAATAAAGAGAGAGACAGAGAGAAAGGAATGGAGAGGGGGAGAGGGGCAGGGAGTGAGAAAGTAGGAAGGAGAAAGAGGGAGGATGGGATGCAATGTCAGAGAGAGGAAAGAAGAGTGAGGGATGGAGAGAGATGCAGAGAGAGTAGACAGAGTACCTTGGGACTGTTATTGACAATGAACTGAGGTTTGAGGCCAACATTAACACCATTCTCACGCAAAATGAGGGGATGTAATGTCAATACTGTTATGATGTCTCATTTTTATAAGGCTTTTATTGAATCTGTTGTGTCATTTTGAGTGAGGTTTAGGATTTAGGATTTTATTTGGATCCCATTAGCTGATGCAGAAGACATCAGCTCCTCTTCCTGGGGTCCACACACAACACATAACAAACAAGAATTCAATATACAGGGAAAAGAAAACAGGAAAAGAATGGATAACTAAACCATCAGCACGCAAAAACAAACAACAACAACAAAAAAAAATGACAAAAAGGAAAAGAACAGATGAGTAAATGAAAGTACAATTTAGTAATACATACTAGGATTCAGTGCAAACAGCCATGAGGTGTCGCTTCACTTGTTTTTTGAAGCTAGCTTTGTTCTGGATTTTTAAAATATGATCTGGAAGGGAGTTCCATTCAACCATAGCTCTACATAGTACTGTGCGTTGTTTTGAGTTTGTTTTGATTGTTGAAATTGTGTAGTTACCACTGGTGGCATGTCTGGTGGGGTACGTGTGCACATTAGAGCTAAGTGTTAGCTGCCTAAACCAACAGTCTGGGTTATTTAATGTATTAATATTTTTTATGAAAGACAGAAGTGATGCTTTCAGCCTCACATCAATTTCCAGCCAGGATAGTTTGTCATGCATGTTATTTATGTTGGCTCTCGGTGTGCATTTAAGGGCAAGCCTAGCTGCTCTGTTTTGTACCCGTTGAAGCTTCCCTAGATTCATTTTTGTGGTACCTGACAGAGCAGTGATCTAGGTGTGACAGTACCAGGGTCTGAAGGGCCTGTTGGGTCAGATGAGGTGTTAACGTTCCTCCCCATCTTTTGCACCAGTAAATCTATATGTCTTGACCATGTTAATGTACAGTCTAAGGTTAGCCCCAGACGCTTTGTTTCCTGTACTTGCTCAACAGCAACATTGTTCAGTACCAGATTCAGCTGGGGTTTAGAGCTTAATGAGTGTTTTGTTCCAAATACAATGCTCTTGGTTTTAGATATGTTCAGGACAAGTTTGTTATCAGAGATCCATTTGAATGTTTGTTTGTTGAGGGCTGAGGTGATTTCCTCAACTGTTTGTGCAGACATATAGAGTGTTGAATCATCTGCATACATAGACACACATTCTTTATTACAAACAAGTGGGAGATCATTTGTAAAAATCGAGAATTGAATTCACCAGATCAGATATCCATCATTTAATTTGGACACAATTCTTATTATTTTTTATCTGTTGGGCCTGTCATTCTCACGTTTGAGGCCAACATTGACACCATTTGCAAGAAGGTGCAGCAGCGGCTACATTTCTCACGCAAAATGAGGGGATTTAATGTCAATACTGTTATGATGTCTCATTTTTATAAGGCTTTTATTGAATCTGTTGTGTCATTTTGAAAGGCAGGTCTGGCTTGGAAACTTTTAATTGAAATGGACTAGGTAGCCTGGTGGCCATTAGGATCACTGGAGTGGGAGAGGAGCACGAGAACAGGCCCAGAAACAAAACATCATGTCCAAATGAAATGATGGATATCTGATGAATTCAGAGCACAACCATAAGTGATGTTCTCTACCATGTCCCCGGTATCGGCTCTTTCTTCAACACGGATCAGACAGATTAGCTTTATAAGACATCTGCTCAGCATTTGTACCACACTCTTTCTATTCTGATGAAGTCATTAAGCAGACGCTTTTATCCAAACTGACTTGCAGGAAATACAGAAACGGATAGGGGACTTGTTCAAAGATGCTTACAGGTTGATTGAGGTTACTGCGGGGTAGAACCATGTACCATTCAGGTGGGAATGGAACACCACGGTCACTAGACGTATCCGTCTCTGTACACCAACTGACTGAGTGACACAGGAACCAATGGTGTGAGGAATTATTTATCTCTAATTCTGAATAATATCACTTGAAATATCTCATTCTTTCTGTTAAATCCCAAACCATACATTAACCAAAGGCTGTATATGAAAAATAATCATCTCCATCTCAGGGTTTTAGTGGTATTGGAATGTCCTTGATTCATATTATCATCACTGTGAAGGTTTTCATTCGAGTGAATTACTCTGTGTGGCGTTGAAGGCTGGATGATGAAGTCATGTGACAGTTCAATGTCTTCGGAGGTCTTGACAAAATAACGACCGATCAGAACCAGCCAGGGATGTGTCCTTTAATGGGAGCTGATGATGAGAAGCAAAGAAGAGAGAGTGAATTTGTTAAACACTGTCCAAGAAGGAGCCTCTAATAATGGTGTATTGTATTTCCAGTGTAGTGTTTTGACTTGGTAGTTTGCATTTAAAAACATACTTATAGATAGCATGTTTATGCGGTATTAGTGCAGTGTTCTGTATTCGTGCAGTCCTTGCCAGCCTTAGGGCTTCCTGAGATGTATATCTATATGGCGTCGCAAGAGATTCCTGACTCATAAGATGTCAATATTTTGCGGTACATTTTTGATATTAAGGTCCCCCGTCATAACAGTCCCCCATCTATAAAGCCTAGTGATTCATAGCCATGAGCGAACGACTACTAATCACTTAGTGTGGAGCAATGCGCACACCTTCACTTGGACCTTGATGCGTGATATTACCGGCACATTTTTATTGGATTGAAATTATATGTGTTGAATGCATAAAAAGGTAAGTTCGGGTCGCAAAAACCTTCTGACCTGAAAATTTGACAAAATCTTTTTTGAAAAAAAAGTGAAAACTTATATCTATTAATGGTAGCTCTACCTACAGTTCCACACACTTCCTCATTATATTTACAACATATATCTCCATGATCAATAATTCAAATGAATAAATAATGTTAGTACAATCTCAGGTTGGCAGTGAGCGTGGATTAGGAACAGAGGCTTTGATTGAAAGGTTGACAGTTTGGGTCTCAGAGCTTCCTGACGGCTCTTGGAGAGGGAACAGGAACGCTTTGGGCCTAGGCAGTAATCAATAGCAGTTTATGTTGAGCCCGTGAGCAAGGTGCTGTCCGTGTGCATTGCTTCAGGGCATAGATGTGGAGGTATTTCCTTGAATAAACTAATCGACGATCAAAAGTTACGTTGAGGAGCCCGCACTGCTCAGCAGTGTGGCGTGAAGTGACCTGACGGCAGGTTTAGACTTCAAAATGGGCTCTTAGATCTTCAGACAAAACTTCAATCTTAGCCGCACCATCTGCAGACCCGTTAAACAAACATGCTACAAAATGGAGGATGACAGAATGTGACATACGACGACTCTTCCACGCTCTAAATTACAAAACCAAGCGTGTAATTCCACCCTGGCCTGTCATCTGCCCCCCCCCCCCCCCCCGCCCCCCCCTGCTAAATAATAAACCTGACACTCTGTTGCTGCTGTCCACACGTTTCCGCCTCGTCGTTTCCGTCACCTTTTTCGTGTCAACTAGTTAGTTAGTCGTGACGTCAGGCGCTGCACCCTTAAATAAACCACGCGGGTGACGCTTTGTGGTCCCTCCGCTGCCAAGCTCCAGAACATCTGGACACCAACAAATGGCGTCCCAACGCCGCACAGCCAGGGCATAAAACAGGGGGGGGGGGGGGGGGGGCGGGTGCCAGAGTAAATAACAAGCCCTACTGCACCGCCACCCCTGTACTGAGGAGGACACGTGAAGCCCTCTCCCCTCGCAGGCCCTAAAGAGGTCTGACATCAAACAGGGGACGCCGGGTCGGGGGCCAGGATCATCATATTTTAATACAACATGTGGCATCTCCTCCCCTCCACTCCTGGCCAAATTGCAATAGTTAATTCTGCCCAGCTGTCGTTCTACAAATGGTGCGCAATTACCTTGCGCCACCGACACACAGCGGCGGGAGAAGCCGGCGGTGCGGTGGCGGCGGTGCGGTGGAGCCGTGAGGCGGGGGGGGGACGGGGCCGGCGGCCGGGCGCAGAGTGCTGCCTCGGCCCGGGCTCAGGCTCCGTGAAGCTGACAGATGACATCATCCGGAATGACACGCTCCCTCACAGGGGCGCTGACGTGCGCGCGCACACACACGCACGCATGCACACACACACACGCACGCATGCACACACACACACACGCACGCATGCACACACACGCACGCATACACACACACGCACACACGCATGCACACACACACACGCACACACGCACGCACGCACACGCACGTACACACACACGCACGCACACACACACTCACACACAGATACATAACCAACACATACACGTATACACAAAGAGGTAAATAGCACACACACACACACACACACACACACACACACACACACACATACACACACACACACACACACACACACACACATAAAACAGAGGTGCATAACACACACACACACACACACACATGCAAGCACACACACACACACACACACACACACACACACACACACACACATGCAAGCACATACACACACACACACACACACACACACACAGACACACACACACACACACACACACACACACACACACACACACTCACGGAAACATTAGATGTACATAAGACACACACACACACGCACACACACACACACACACAAATACCCAGAGACATTCATCCCACAAATAAACACACACACACACACACACACACACACACACACACACACACACACACACACACACACACACACACAAACACAGACACAAACACACAAAAACAGAGGCACTGAGACAATCAGACACATATACACTTAAACAAACACACACTCTCATGCACTCTCATAGAGACAATAAAAGACACACACTTATACAATTATTCAATTCTATCTGCACGGATAACAGACAGATAAAGACATACACAACAGAGACACAAACACACAACAAACACACACAGACACAAATCCTTAGAAGAGACCACACATGCTACTGCTATGTTGTGCTGATGTTACATGATTGGACGTTTCCCTGTTTTCTATCTGTGTGCAACATTTATCCTAGTGTTAAGATATCCTACATGACCTAGTTTGTCTTCATTAATTTCCCACAATGGCAGACAACTACACTTTGCCTACTTTGTTTGTTTGGTCCACAGAGGAATTTCTGTATGAATAAGCCATTTGCTGGAAGCTTTCACCCAAAGTGTCTTACAATATGTGACTAGTGCATGCATTTTGAGCATGAATGGCCCCGGCGGGAATTGAACTCCTAACCCTTAAATGCAATGCTCAACCACTTGTGCTAGACAGCCAGATAAACAGCCAGAAACAATACACTGGGGAGTCAGAGTGTCTGTACTGATCACTGGATTGCAAGACACTAAACGCATACAGCATGTGCGGTGAGATCAAGTTTGGGTATCCACTCAAAATCCAAATCAAGGGTTTATGTTGTTTAATGTCTGATCCTAAATCTGTTCAAAACAGGGAAATAACTAATACATATGTGCAGGGACGCATTCATATTTGAGTGGCTATACGTTGATCTGACACCCCAGTCATCCTTGAGCAAGAACCCCCCAACACCTAATGACATGTATCTGAATGCACTCTGAGTGCATAGTGACTAAATAGTAAATAAATTGTGTTAAAATAAACCTTTGTCCACTGATAATGAATACAGACTGTAATGTGGTAAGTTCCTAATGATTCTGAGTGCTGTCTTGAGAGTTAAGCATTTTCTACAGTTCTGCACAACCATAAAAATAAATCCCCTTTCATTGCAGATCCGATGTTAGATGTGTGGATATTGGCATTCAGATGGTTTTGTCCCGACCAACAAGTCAGCGGAAAAAATCCTCTCTTTGCTAGTCACTTAACCTTACACCCTGGCAACGTAACCTCTCTCACAGAAAAAAAACATCAATAATTAAACTGAGCGCCATCGCCTTCATCATCTCCATGAATATTACAGAATTTGTTAAAACAATAGTCAGTGATTTTGCCTTCCTTTTTTGGAGGGTGGCCGGGGGGTTGAAGAGGCGGGGGTGGTATTAAGAATACAGTCCAGTGCCTTTATAAGTGCCGGCGCATTACCGAGCCACACAGCTAGCTAGCACCCATTAAACACGTAAACACCAATTAAATTAATACACTATTACGGGGTAGGAGGGTTAACTTTATGACACTCCCCCTCCTCACCCCCCCCACCCCCATAACCCCCAATGCAGCGCTTCAAGCCCAGAATCAATAAAAAAAGTTGTGTTATGTGCAATTATTTCTGCTGGCAGTCCTGATGACTGCCTCCTGGGGCCTGTTCAGTCCAATCCAAGAGTTTAAACTATTAGTATTGCCCGTGCCCTGGGTGGATTGGCCTAAATAACATTACTGCTTCTCCCAACATGAGGTACAACAGTAGCCGGGCTCCCGCCGGACTACATATTATCCCCGCAACAAGCCCGGGGCCCCAGCACGGGTCCTTGAGACGGAGAAACAAAGCGGGGTTCCGCAGGGTAGAAAGAAAAAAAAAAAAAGAAAGAAAAAAGAAAAAAGGCTGAGGGTTCCTCGCCTCAGTTCACTTAGCTCAGGTAGCGGGCCGCGCTCCATGGCATCCTAAATACCTCGGAGCCGGCTAGCGCGCTAGCTCGTATCCGTAATAATCGTCATCATCGCTGCCATACATTACAGTCACGGATGCTAACGCACGGTAGCGCTGGATCCTTCCGGGGGCGCCCTGCCCCCTGCGACACACACACACACACACACACACATGTGCGTATGCACACGCACGCATACACAAAAATAGGCACACGCACACACACGCAGACATACACACACACACACACACACACATCCAGCCCCAAAGTTCACAGATTACCAACAACCGAAAGCTCTCTTTCTCACACACACACACACACACACACACACACACACACACACACACACACACACACCATAGACACACACACACACACACACACAAACACACACACACACTCACACGCACACACACAGACACACGCACGCACGCACA
This sequence comes from Micromesistius poutassou, assembly GCF_964030765.1. Classification (NCBI taxonomy): domain Eukaryota; kingdom Metazoa; phylum Chordata; class Actinopteri; order Gadiformes; family Gadidae; genus Micromesistius; species Micromesistius poutassou. Next base: position 19,282,210 of record NC_140276.1, on the reverse strand, counting down.
CACACACACACACACACACACACACACACACACACCAAAACCCACTCTGCAGTTTAATTTAATTTTTTTTTTTACTTTGCTCTTTTTTATTTCCCTTTGGCTGTGTCTGCTCTCTTTACAAAGCCCCCGAGCATTATCAAAACATTACAGCGCGCAGCATGTGTTTGATTAAAAAAGTGTAAAGTTACAAATTAGTTAATAAAATCATTTAGGCCGATCGCTGCAAATGGTGATGAATGTCTTCCATATGTTCCCAATAAAAAAGGCAAGTGCCATGTGCCCGTCCCCTCTGTCTCCCCCATAAACAAATAAATTAAAACAATTACCGCGCCGAGCGCCTTCCGTCTTTAATGAGTGTGCGACCGCGTGAATTATGTGACAGGCCTCGTTTGCCCAGAATGGTGCCTGTCTCTATCGAGAGCACCGTGGACGTCTTACAGATTAATCTCTCTATCTCCCTCCTTCCCTCCCTGCCTCTTTCTCCCTCCAGTCCAACTTTGGTCCATTCCTCAGTCCTCCCTCCTCCTTGCTAACCTGCTCCGGCTCTCTCCTGCATCCGAGACGAGAAGTCACTCCTTAGTTTGTGACACTAATTCTTTGCGGGGCCTTCCCAAGCATCTGCTTGCCGGGTGGATTAGTGTGCGGGAACAGATTTCACACACAGACTTCGACTGTTATATGTCACGTTACACAGGAGAGGTGTTTATTTGAGCTGCTGAATAATATTATTGCTGAATGCTTCAAACGTGTTTAAACTAGCTGGGCTTCCAAATTTACTTTGGCAGGGATTATAATCACAAACAATTATTGCTACCACAGTGTTTCAGACACTGCACATGAGTGCTTCTGTTACGCTACTTACGGTCAATAACTTTTTTATGTGCATGTCTGTTTGTAAGTGTCTGTGAATACATCTGTGCGAAACTATATATGTACTTTTTAATCCTTCGATCCAAAGCAACAGTTAAAGTCACTCTAAAAGTACATTTCTATAGGACATGGTAAGTGTGTGTCAAAAAAAGTTTGTATAGGTAAGCCACCCATTGAGGACCCCCCCTCTAACACCAAAGTGTAGCGCTGGAACGTCAACATGCTACCATTTCAGAAGTTGGAGATAACATGGGTGCCCTTTTTCTCTAAATCATTGCAAATTATCTAGCTCGTCAAATACAACGTTATTCAAATGACACATGACCGCACTTGTCTACAATACGGTCATGAGCAATTCAAATTAAAAAGTAAAACAATCATTTGTAGTAGCCAATTACTACTTTACCCATAGGCCAATGCGTGGCAAGGCCAGACTACCAAAAGAGTTGACAGCTAGCTGCTAGCCGCCAGCAATATCAAAGAAGGCTCTAATTCTGATGACTCTGTGCTTAAAATAAAGCAACCGCTGCAGGTGACATATATCATCTAGTCCAGTGGTTCTGAAACGTTGACTTTAGGCATCCCACTAAATTGTCATGTAGACCTTTCGGGACCACGACATATCCAATCGGTTAAGTAGTTCTCTGCGCCCTCTTTTTACACACTGCCTATGCTCCAAGTGTGTTTATTTAGCAAACACAAATTAACACAATCAATCAACATCTATGAAAACAACAGTTGGAAAACTTATAATGGAATGAACAGGGCAACAATATTTTTGAAATAATAACTCTTAAAACAATATCAACCATGCAATATTTTAAATATATTTATTTTCAATTATCTATATCATTTTCTCTATTGTAAATTTGTCTATGCCAAGAACAAAATCCCATTTACAACATGCAGTACCCTAGCATACCACCAGTTGTACAAGTCCCACAGGTTGCAAGACACTGGTCTAGTTAGTTGGAGCTGGTTAAGCTTCATAGACTATTTTACGTTGGAAGGAGGCTTGGTGGTTGATTATAGTTCAAACCCCTTTCTGAATAAACTACATTGGTTACAATCTCGTTTCACTGTTTAATACATTCTGTGTTTTTGTATCGCATTTCATATTTGATGTAAATTATACATATCATATTAAAGATTTGTTGCAATGTATTAAAAATATCATTATTTATACACAAAAAGATCTCTTTTGTTAGACAAAGGGAAGTCAGGGATTCACTAAAACACTAAACCAGGGATTCAGCCACCATTAGATATTTGATTCCCCACAAAGACAAAGGCATGTTGCATTATAATTAAGAATCAGCATTTATCACAACACATTAAGACATGATCTCAATTTTCTGTCAAAGTACAGTCACTAAACTAGGGATTCAGTCACCCATCATTTGATTAGTTTGCCTGATTGTTTTTGAACAGATTTCTTTTTATTATATTGTCAGAATGAATTATTCCTTAAAGTTATTTTTGAGCAGGTGCAAAAGCATGCCTTAAGGTAGACTATGGCTATTAAGTTTTAAAACCAAAACATTTTTGCTGGGAGTCAAACTACTCTCCTAGTCCCCTGTCAATATTATACTGCAGTGGATAGGGTTTGACGCTCTGCCAAAGGGTTAAATCCCCAATCTACCTGTAGGCATACTTGAGCAAGATGCATAACCCCTATCTGCTCCTTAAATACATGAATGTGATGCCATTGTATGTCTCTTTAATTAAAAGTTCCTGCTAAATAACATACATTTCTTCTCTGAAGACCAGAAAACAAACTATCTCCCGTCTGCTCTCTCTTAATAACTAAGACCACGTACAGTTACATGTTTCTAAATTCTGTTTCTTATTTTCTTTGAGGCTTTTGAAGGTGCGATTGGAAGTCTTTAGAAATACATAAACCATCACAACTAATATAAAATCGATTTGTTTCTGAAATGGTCTTGCTACCCAATCTATTATCTCTCGTTGTCTCAGATTTTTCATAATTCTGTGTTTGATCACAGAGTTAGTGTTTACAGGCTACAATCATCACAGTTAACCCTACCAAGTTTACAGGACTAGGAACTTTTCAAAACATCACCCTGTTTCCATCATCAGCATCGACTCCTGAACCACAAGGTCCTAACACCCCTGATTGGACGGTTAGCCCCAGTGTCAGCGCAACGGTAGCCACGCTTTCCATTCCATTACCTGATTACAGTCGCTAGCTAGCATCGCTACGCTAGGTGCTACCAGCGGAGAAAGAGAGGTGGAGGGGCGAAGGGTGGTGTGATGGTGGCCGCTGAATCAGCTCTCTCAAACCATTAGTGACAGGCTTTGGCAGCGACCTGCGCTCCCTGGCCCGGGGTAATCATGATGTCTGTAGCTAGCCCGTGTTTCTGACACGTCTTGAGGGCCCGGGGCCATGGTGGCCCAGTCATTACTCTTCATCTAACAGAGCGAGCCACGCCGAGAGCTAAAGACACCCTGCCACCCTCAGAGCCAACTAAATCTTGGCTTGAGTGAAACAAATTGCC
>NC_140276.1:19246211-19273621 GCF_964030765.1 Micromesistius poutassou | reverse complement strand
AATTTATTAGCATTGATAATAATACGATTCAGATTACAATGCCATATGTTTGTGTTTCTATTAAAAGCGGAGTGAGAGTGAAACTCTGCCGGGTGCCAGTGCTCCAGAAAGCGAGGAGGGGGTAGCGCGCGGCTGGGAGGCCAGCGAAGGAGCCAGATGTTGGGCTGTAGTCATGGCCGTGGACGGGGTCACCTTAGCTAAAGACAAGGAGCCCTGGAGCGCCTGGCCAGGTGGCGCAGCCTGCTGGGCCAGCTGCTTTTTTGTCCTCTTTAGTTTCCCGTAGATATTGGCTTCCTCGACATCAGGTGACCCCAGCAGGGGGGGGAAGATGGCTGCCCTGAACACACGTTCCATATTCACACGTTGTTCTTTTTTCTCGCCCTTTTTTGTTACTTTTATAAGACGTTGGGCTGTGTGTACTTTATGATCAGAGGGTTAAATCAAACCAGTGTAATAGTTTTTGGTGTGTAGACAAAAAGTCTGTAGTTTATTTGGATACTATAACTGAGCCTCTTCTGGACATATTTATGATGGTGTGATATGAATGTGTGTAAACAGCTCCGTAAAATATATGAGCTTTTATAATGAAGAAGCGATGATTACAATATAAAAGATTATCATAGTCTTACAGTTCCTCACCATGAATTCATAACCATTGAATTCATACTTTTGTGCACACACAAACACCATACACACACACATGTACACACACACACACACGCAGAGGCACACATACACACACACCCAGACACACAAACACACACACACACACACTCACACAGATTGATACACAAACACATGCAAAGCCAGAACACACCCACGAAGATGTACACACACACACACACACACACATACACACTCATACACACACAAACGTCGTGGGATTCGACATCACCCTAAGCGTTTTACTTCCTCTTTGGTGCAATTCTGAGAGCCAATCCCGTGAGAGCGCGCAGACACAAAGCGCGAGGCTGACTTCATGTAATAACAAAGTAGATAGTGAAAGCAGCTTACTGCCCGGCCTCAAACATGTTGTTTCATTTGAAGTGCCTTCAGGTTGAGACTTGCGACAGTTAATGGAGACAAAGGAAAGTTAAGAAAAACAGTCTTTTCATTATTTATCTGCCATACATGTCAGGATTACTAATTCATCTTACACGCTCCTCTGACATATTTTATTGATGCCTCATATGCACGCAGACAGTAGGCAGCCCGCGTTTGGGAGGGGCTGTGACCGCTTCCTGCGCCTTCATTGGCTGTCGGATGTCCCCCGTTGGATGACTTGTCGCCGTTCGGACAGTGCCGTTGTTGTTTTTGTTTGTCTCTTCTGAATAAATCTAAAAAACCTAATCAGTTGAATCATAACGCCACGGGCAGGGGGACAGCTTCCAGGGGGACAGCAACCAGTCCAAGCAGAGACCATGACGGAAATAAGAGCGTGCACTTTGTCACGTTGTGTTCTATCCCTAGGAGATGTCTGCATTCCATATAAATCAAAATCAGTGTCAACGCAAACGCGTCGATATTATAATCATTCAGTCGTACACAATCGCTATTGTTTGATATTAAATACATTTGCCCTTGGGCTGTTGGTTGAGTGTTTACTAAAAGCTCCTAATCCCTGATAATAATGGAGTGTGTTGAAGGAACTGATAAGCATTGATTTATCTCTGGCCATGTGATGGGGGTCTGACAGCTCGGCTGAACAAGAGACCATTCCAGAAAAAAAGATACACTGATGGATAGATAGCTATATAGCAAGATTGTAAAGATAGATAGATAGATAGATAGATAGATAGATAGAGTGTGTAGGAGAAGCATCATGTTTGCATTGATATGTACACACGAAAATAAAAACAGACACTAGAAAGAAATAGATAAAGAGCGATACATGGAGAGTGAGGGAGATAAATACAAGCACACGTTATGAATCCATAGAGCTGCATCCCGTCGCCTCCACCTGGTTCCTGGTTGGTTCATACAAGCTTTATTGCCCTTATGGAGTCTGTGGCCTTGGCTGCTGTTTGTGATTACAGCCAGTGTCCACCGGAGGGCCTACACACACAGAGCCACGCTGCCTCATGCACACACACGCACGCACGCACGCACACACACACAGGCTTCCTGGAGGAACCAACAGTTCTCTCTTCACCCAGATGTTACACTTGAGCACAAGAAATCACTGTTACCTGACTGTAAATCTGAGCGATAAAAACCTTGGTGGAACATATAGGAGTGTGTGGGTTTCTGCTTGTATGTGTGTGTGTGTGTGTGTGTGTGTGGGAGTGTGTGGGAGTGCATGCACACGTGTGTGTGTGTGTATTTGAGTGAGTACAGGCATGTGTCCGTGTGTGTGTGTATCTGCATGTGTGTATCTTTTAAATATTTCGACTACAACACCTATTACTCCTACTACTAATACTACTAGCCTGTAGTAGTGTGAATATGTGTGTGTGTGTGTGTGTGTGTGTGTGCGCATGCGTGTATGTTTGTGTGTGTGTGTGTGTGTGTGTGTGTATACATGCCTGTGTGTGCTCACCAGGGGGTCCAGGCTTGGGTCTTCAAGGCCGGCCTGTAGCTCAGACACCTGCCTGTAGCGTCTGCATGGACCGAGTGGTTACACACACGTGCGCTTTATTCATGTTCTCTTCAGCAGGTCGATATTTGGAATTATTTCCCTCTCAAATGAATTTGCATTGACTTATTTTGTTGCATGCTGTCTTTGGTTATCTTATTTCCTCAGGTTTTAGCAGCAGTGGATGCTGCTATATGATCTAACCTTGACATTAATAAAGAAATAATAACAACCATATTTCAATGTACCTTTTTATCGTCCCAAAAGGTAGGTTTATGGCTAGTATTGGTTTAATGCAGGTATGCAGAGTACAGTCAGGGCATATTAAGATCAAATATACAGAATACTCGATTTAAAGTACAACCAGCCTGCTTATCCTATACTCTATTCTTAAAGTTAAAGAAACAAGTATTTGGTGAATTTAAAACGTACCAAATATTAATTTAAAAAAATCACATTTGTAATTGTTGTAGGCCTATGCTGTGCTAACATAATTCCTGTGAATCGCTGCGAAATTCACCACATGGAAAATGTGACGTGTCTCACTGAGGGTGTCATCTGTTGGGTGTCAGTTGTTTATGTCGCTTATGAGCATTACATTTTAGTTGACAGTCGACATTGTGAAAAGCACAAAAATAAGACAAACTCCCAGGTTGTAGCAAATGTCTTGCATAGCAATTCCTCTTTCCTACTCCTATCAGTAGACCACCACACTCCCTCCTCCTCCTCCACTTACCTTGGCTGTCGCAGTGAATATTTAACCCATAAGTTATCGCCTGCTCCGCTGTGACCTAATTGTAAAAGAGGTGAGCGCTGGTGTCATCCAGCCATAACACCCCCGGCCGCCCGCCTGCCGACACACCAGACTAACTCGTTTACTCCACTTGATTACGCCAATTAACCCCGACACATTAGGGCTAATAGGAGTGGCGTGACGCGGATTTCTCTGGCGCATGAACTCTAGATCTGGTGGTGTGTCAGAGAAACCCACCGCCACAGGCTTACGGGCGAGACGGGCTGCGATCAGCCGGTCGCTCTGCTGTTGTTGTGACACCAAAGCAGACAGTGAGGCTCTTCTCGTGTGGCCCGCACGACTCGTGGCAGAACACAGCGATAGAAGGACGCAGGCTTGAGGGAAGCAGTTGGGGGACGGTTGAAAGTTGGCTTGAGTCTTTGATCTCCTCTCCTCTACACATTTGTGTCCAAAGTGACTGACCATGAATTTAGACACATGTCGTGTTGTGTTTAGCTGACCTTGCAGCTTGAACTAGATAATAACTGCTCATTCACAAAGACAGTACAGCTAAATAAATGAACTATGGGGAAGCAGAGCTGAAGTACAGGAAAGAGTGGCAGGATCAAATCTTAATTCCATACTGTCCATACTTCATCCTACTTCAAAAATACTAGGCTACTTAATTTCACTATTGAAGTTGAAATAATTTCTTTTCATGTCCTCAATGCAGTAAATAATGTATGCTTTATAACCAGGGTTACATTTAGGCTACAACTCTTGGACATAATTGTTTATTTTATTATGGGTTAATTTCATATATTTCTGCTACCTTAGGTTTTCTTGTCTGTCGATTCCCCCCCCCCCCCCATCTCTCCTGTACTTCACACACTTTTTTTGCTGAAATTCAATAAAAAGAAAGTGACTAAAATAACGCTGAGCACATCTTGTCTCTCTGGCCAGTGTGATTCAGGAGCGTGAAGTTTTACACCTCAGAAATTCAGTGAGTGACATCACAAAGATCGGACAACCTGCCACCAGACCCAGGGGACGCCAGCCCGGGAAAAATGTTTCATTTCACTTTCTTCAGTCGCAGCGCCACACCTGCAACAAATAAGGACGCACAAACAAAATAAGCAAGCATGCAATTTTGAAACAGCCTGCTCAAAGAAATTCAAGGCAAATCAGAAACTGAGACGGAAACATCTTAAAGCCTCCGGAAACATCACCTGCTCTCCGAACTGCTCTGCGAACTGGGTTCATTAGAGCCGCATTTATAATCTGTTCTCCATTTCAGATCTGGCTAACCTGCTCAGGTCCACAGGTGTTCTGACTGCCATCAAAAGCGAGCGATGGGTTAAGGTGGTGCAAATCTTAATTTCAAAAGTCAATTTCATCTGAATTCCAGTCAGCCTCCGAGTTGAACTTACATTCAATTAGTGATGGGGGGGGCAGGGGGAGGGAACTCTGGAGGATTCCCGGCTCTGCGCTGTGAATTCAAATTTTTCCGCGAGACAGCTAGATGGGAATTGTTGGAAGTGACCCCAACCGTTAACAACGCGCCGTCCAAATCCACGCGCTAAGTCTCATAGGTTCATTAGGGCCGAGCGGCCGACGTCATTAAAAAAGGCAAACATTAAACAAGGATTAGCGCCCAGTTCCCACATCCAGACGCTGAGCCCGCTGGATCCCACTTAACTCTCTCTTATATAATTGCAATTAGTGGAGCGAAGAGGCAAGGCCCTCAGCCAGCAGGCCGACGCACCCAGTCAAGAGTTTCATTAAATGGAGATCAATGGAAGGTGAGCGCATGAATCCTAACGCGGTGGAACCGTCCTATCCCAGGCCGTGATTCAGCAGCCCTAATCTCTGACTGTATCTGATGTTGTTAAAGTGCTTCCCCCCCCCCCCCCCCCCCCCCCCACCCCACCCCCCTCCCTTTTGAGGAGCGTTGACACACGCCACTGCTCGCAGAGGAGGCCTCTAGTCCTGGGAAAAACCCGGGCAGGTGATTAGGTTTGAGTGTTGACGGTGAACCTTGAGCCACACAGATGGATGCGAAGGAGGAGATGGAAAAACGCCAGACAGGAAAGAGCAACAGAGGAGATGGAGAAAGAGGGAAAGCCGGAGATGGAGAGGGTTGAGGAATAGAGATCTGGACGGGAGCCACAGGGGAAAGAGGTGACTTTACACGCTGATCCACAGCCGATGTTACCCCATCTCGCCTCGCGTCCGCCCCAATCTGTACGTCTACCTCACCCCTCAACCCTGCCCAAGACTAGGAATAGGTCTGGAGAGATAAATGTGTGGAGGTAAAACAAACAACACAAACAGAATAAAGTGGAAGAGACGTGGAGAGGAGGGACGGCGGGGTGCAGGGAGGGAAGGCTTGAAAGCAGAAGCAGGGACGGAGGGAGGAGGTGAATGCCAGAAAATGGGACAGAGACATAGGAGGAGAAAGAAGTACCTACGGAGGGAGAGGGAGATGAGGATAACAGAGATAGACATAATCACATAGAGGGAGAGACATAGAGGAATATACAATATAGAGACAGGAGATGGAGAGACAGGGGGAAGACAAAGGGAGAGAGGGAGAGAGACAGAGAGGATGATAGAAGACCCTAAAACACAGCCTGTTCAAGGTGGGAATGTTGCACGTATTCCTTCCATTACTTCTGTATGAACTGCTCAAACAAGGAATGGGGAGGGGGCTAATGTTGTTTCTTTTTTTAACTCTGCAGCGGAGGTAAGCCAAATGGGACAGAGGTGTGAAGCTTTAATTACCTGTTATTTGTGTGACCCACCACCGATGGGGATTTACAAAGCATTATAATGTACAGTTGGCATCAGTAGTACGTTACATGTTGTATACAAAACTCAGCAACTTGCGTTTTTAGAATGTGCAAGGATTGCAAAAGCATGGCCCTCTGTTCAACTGTTATTGTTTCGTTGCCCGATGTGTATATTGTACGTTACACTAGGCGCCAACGCTGCTGTGTTCCACATCATGCCATGCTTACCTCTTTTGCTTGCGGAACGCTGGCATTCTGTCTGAAATCACAACTGGGGCATCATTATGTAATGACATGGTCTTCTCTACGGCAGTATTGCAAAATATCTGTGTAAAGGGGCTGGAAAGGCAGAGAATGACAGGGCAAGGCAGAGAGAGATGGAGAGATAGGGAGACATAGGTGAACAAGGGAAAGATAGAGAGTCGGCAGAAGAGAGACAGGAGAAGGAACAAGAGAGACAGAGACGAACAGGGAACGATAGAGAGCGATACGAGATTGAGCAACAGAGAGGAAGGAGAAGGAATAATTAGAGCAGGCCTGGCTGCTTCTGATTGGTTCTTTGCAGGCCAGAGGAGGAAGGCAGATGCGTGTGACATCTGCGTGGTGTCAGCGTGTTGTCAACACATTGTTAGCGGCACAAACGTGCAAACAGATTAACATCCCAGCCCGCAATGTTGCAGCTCGCTCTCCGGGTGAGAACATCAGCTCGCTCTATACTTCACCCGGAGAAAAGACACACAGAGAGGAAGAGAGAGAGAGTATATATAGATTGATGGAGAGAGGGAGAGATAGACAGAGAGAGAGAGAGAGAGAGAGAGAGAGAGAGAGAGAGAGAGAGAGAGAGTAAGAGCAAGAGAGTGAGAGAAAATGTTATTGTGGTTAACTGAAAGTGCTCTCCAAGTATTCCGTGTCAGTTTTCAGTTTCTGTGGGTTTGTGAGTTTTATGTCGTCAACGGTTGTGAATGTTAAGAGTGTCACCAGGAGAAGTGTTGAATCGATAAAGAGAGGGAGCGAGAGACAGAGCCAGGGAGAGAGAGAGGGAGTGGGGGGAGGAGGAGAGAGAAAAAAACATGTCACCATCGTTAACTAACGATATAAATGGAAGTCTTACTCAATATTTCAGGTTTCCATTACGTCCATGTCGTTGTTGCTGGGTCTCAGGTGTTTTTATGTAATATTTTCAATATAAAGGGTTAATGACGACGAACAACAAACCCAAGTCACTTGAAGACGTGCTCATTTATTCCCTGGGACGAGTGTGGATAAGGGATCAGACGGTTCATTAAAGTGGAATCACAGCGGAGAATAACAGATGAAAAGTCTATTTATATGACTGTAGGACTACTGAACGAAGAAGCCTTTAATACCAACTCTGTATATTATCCACATTAATCAACCCGTCACCCCTTGGTGGGCCGTGACCAATCGATGGTGATTACATTGAAACAATATTTTGCAGAGGGGACCCGTCGACTTATCCAGGAGTTTCACTGTGAATTAGTGTCACCTGAGGCTAACATCGTAATGAAAACATCAACAACAACATCTATTTTAGCCTGTAGCAAGTTCCTATGGCTATATGAACGTATACCAAGGACGCTTCAATACAGGAATTCTGAAAACCTTTTGACATTTTCTTTTTAACCCTTTCTACCTACGTATGTCATGAGGTGATTTTTTGAGTCATAAGTGTTGATGCCAGCTTAAACAATGGCCCCATTCAGCCAACTTGACAGGAAGTGATCTGCATTGTGAGAGAAGGACTCAAGAGACTGAGAGGAAGTGATCAAAGCAGACATTAACGCTATTGTTAAATGTTGTTTTCTCAACCGATGGGACAAACCGCTGAACTCTGTGAAGGTTGGCCGATTTCAGGGAGTGCCACAGGATGCAACCATTACATGACACTCACGCACACCATCTGCACAACCTCATTACACACTGGGTGGGGGGAGGTGGGGCGAGTGGTCGGGTGGCTTGCAGTGTTTCGGATACCAAACATCCCACCTACAAAACTGTAGATAATCATTTCACCCTTGGCTTGGTTTACTTCACGAGCCAAAAGGAGTCCATTATCTGTGGAACAATGTGACCCTGTTGAAACGACTCCACGGTCATTCCTTTCAAGGGAGAAGGAGAACAACAAAAAGACAAGCAAAGCACAGAGGTTTTTTTTGATGTTGAAGAAGAGCTCTTCACGGGGCCAAAACACGGGGAGCCGTGGGAGATGAGATACAGGATGAACCTGGCGTTTCCGTGACACCCACACCGCGCTGACCGATCAGGGGTTGGGCCCCTGGCCTCCACCAACAATGAGGAGCACTGTGTTTCGGGGCCAAGAGGATTCAGCGTGGGCCCAGCGTGGAGCCCAGCCAGACCACCCTTCTTCCTCTCCTCCTCCTCCTCCTTTTCCTCCACCTCCTCCAAACCATCTGACAGAGAGGAGAAGAGTGAGAAGGAGGAGGATGAGGAGGAGGTAATCTGAGGCCACTCCCTGTGTTTGGCAGATGGAACTTGGTCCTTGTTCCCTGTCATCCCACCTATGTGCCTTTTGATTCACATGCAAAGCAAACAGTCACACACAGACACACACACGAGAGCTGTTCTCTCTCTCTCTCTCTCTCTCTCTCTCTCTCTCTCTCGCTCTCTCTCTCTCTCTCTCACTCTCTCTCAATCACTCGGACACACACACACACACACACACACACACACACACACACACAAATACACACAAACACACACACACACACACACACACACACACACACACAAATACACACAAACACACACAAACACACACACACACACACACACACACACACACACCAACCCCTACTCCACACAAACACACACACAACCACACACAAAACCACACACACTCAGACACAATCGACAGTGATACTAACAGATAAACTAATGGTAATCCGTACCTCTAACTTTCAGTGATTTGCTTTGGAATAATATATTTTAATTCACCATGACTCCCTCATAGGCTTTACGTCTCTGTTTGTCTAATCAGTGAAGACATACCCCAACTCCCCAACCCTCCACCTCCTCCCTTTTCCCCAGCCCTCCTCTCTGCATCCCTCTGTCATAAACACCTCTTTACAGCAGGCTACTTCCCCTCCACCCTCTCGGGCCAAGTGTGGGCTGACTTTGACGCAGGGCTGAGAGTGCTGGCACCACTCAAGGTGGAGAGCTATCCCAGTTCCAGCTCCTCTTCTTGGGGGGAACGTGAGGCCTCTTCCAACCCTCTATTTAGAACCATTTCAAACTTGTTCATGTGCAACCGACTTTTGGCCCAGGACCTGCCAAACATACCGCATATTGTGCACAAATAGATGATATATTCTCAAGACCCTGTCAACAAAGAACGATTATGAACATTTCAGTCAAGATTGAGTTTATTGTTGTTTTTTTTTAAAACAGGTTTTCCTTTCCTTTCTTCGAATAATCGTAAGGGGATGAAACAAGATAGACAAGGCATGGAGCCATATATTTGTATTTCTTTCTAAGTAAAATTGTCTATTGTTGCCATCACACGATACGCTTGGTCCCCTGCTACCATCCACTTATGGGCGACGACCCATTGAAAACTACTGGTTTAGTGGTGTGGGGGGGGGTGGTTCCGTCCAATGGTGTTGTGTTACTGCAGAATAACTCCTCTCAGCTGGAACATTGACACACCAGTGGCAGAGAAACACGTGTTGGCTAGCAAGCAGTGTTTTGTACTCACTGCACTGAACTTTTGAAACACACAGTTTGGTCTGTAAAGAATGCAGTTGATTGCGGCCCATGCCAAGAAACACACAAAAAAAGCAACAGCTGTGGTGTGATTGGATGCCTGCACTCACTTCATGTCACAATAGATATTTTTATTAAGCTTAATTTCCGGATTAATTCATATTTTTCATTGAATAACAATCATCTCTGATGTCTGCCCTGTGCTGTCGTGGTCTCCCTCTCTCTCCCACACCCCGTCCTCTGACACCCATTTTGAAATGTATATCTTGGCGATACAACCCCCCCGCGCTTTCTGAAATGAGCTGCGAAAGTGACAATTGTTTCGATTTTTTAATTGTGGAAACACGTATGAAGGTTTTAGGAGATTGCACCGCCAGATGTGAGACGGAGAGCGTGCACAATTTGCATTTAATTTGTGGTCTCGTGCTATTGAAATGCAGCGTTGAAAAAAACTGTTATCCACAACTTTCTCCAGCGAGCCCGAGCCTCATTTCTCTGCGGTTTTTTCGCTTCCTGGATTGGAAAGACATGTTAGGTAAGATGGCATAAAAATGGCTCCTCCTATGGCAATTAAGTGCAGAGCTTGTAATATGCCAGAATCACTCTTACTAAGTGATTTCCTCGCTGTCAAACCAGCCAAATTAATTTGAGTGATACTTTTCATTTAGTTAGCATCAAAACAGCCCCTCCACTTGCTTCCATATGGGCATCTGATGCAAGGTACGCCATTAAAGGGCTTGAGCCAGATGTTCACAGCCACGCCGCCATTATCCATGCAAATTTATTCATTAAACAATTTAATTGTGTCAATGATTGACAGGCGGTCACGTAATGGCGGCGGAATGTTATGAAGCTAATAATATGTTAGTCTTATTAGCTCCCTGTGTAAGCAATATGGGTGTCTCCGTTTACGAGGATTAACCCCTTCTAATGCCGCGACACCATTGGCTCATTGAGTCCAACTACACACACACGAATGCCCGCATGCACACAACGCCCGCGCACACTAAAGGTATGATTTGGTATGACTAGATGAGTATCTGTTCAACGTGGCGATGGAGGAAATGATCTGGGGGAGGGGGTGAGGGGGGGGGAGATGGGGTGCCAAGACAGGGCTGAGAAGAGGGCACAGTGGGGGCTTGGGTTTTGGGTGTTGCAAACATTTAATTGAAGGCTGCTGCATTTATGGCATGCAAACACACACACACACACACATACACACACACACACACACACACGCAAGCGGGCACACGCACACACATACCCACACACACACAAATTAACTTACTACAATATTATTTCACTCATTCAATAGTACTAAATAATACATGAAAGGCTGCATGTATCATATCAAGCATGTTAATATCCCATGAAATGTCAAACATGAGCATCACTCGTTCAGCGATCTTATGTATGTCATTGATAGAGGTCTTTACCTCTAGCTAATGCAAAGCCAATATCTAAGAGCAGGCTAGCTAATGTATGAAGATCTAAACCAGGGGTGTCAAACGTACGGCCCGCGGGCCTAATCCGGCCCGCAGTGTAATTTAATCCGGCCCGCCAGATCATATTGAATAATATCTATCAGAACTGGCAGTAACCCTGGCGCGTCAACTCTGGCAGGCCGTAATCCCGTACCACCACCACCACCCCCCCCCCCGGTCAACATTTCCGCGGACCCTGTTATAATGTAATGTCCCCAATTAATGTAATTCAATTCGCCGGTATATCACATTCCAGCGTTAACGTGTTAACGCGCGTCCTGGCGCGTCAACTCCGGCAGGCCGTAATCCCGTACCACCAACACCCCCCCCCCCCACCCCCCCGAACAACCCCGTCAGCCCGTAACTCTGCATTCCAGCGTTAACGCGCGTCCGCGGTAACACTGGCGTGTCAACTCCGGCAGATCGCAAGATCGTGGCACTATTTTATAGCTTCCTATCTTATGTAAAAATTAGGGCTGGGCCACGATTAAAGGTTTTAATCGTGATTAATCGCATTGTTATACGCAAAATCCAATTATAAATTCAAAAGTAGTATATAGCGCACTTTTATTGTAAATGAACTGCCATATGATGAGTGTATTGCATTTAGGTGGTATTTCAGACTGGAAGTACTCTGGTGATAAGAAAATTCAACTTTGCAGTGGTAACAAATAACTTTGGCTCTGTCGACTGTGCCATCTGGACGAAAATGAAAATGGCCATGTAAAAGTTCTGTACCCTTCTCCATGTTTGTTTTTCCACTAATTATTTTCTGACTGTTTCCTCTTTGCTATGAGGGCCGCAGCAGTCATGCGCAGCAGTAAAAAAAAAGATTTTGAGTTGCTTGTTCCGAGTCCCGACAAAAGCCTGTCGGGACGCTAAAATGTACCGGTTTCCACCAACCAGTGGCGATTTCTCTAAGACTGCAAGGGAAGCTCAGCTTTCCCTAAAATTTCCAAAATGAAATGGTCAAACATATACTGTTGTGTTAACATTTTATTGACTAAAAATGCGTTAGAACACGTCCATCTTGAAGATGAGTTACTTCAGAATGAGCGGCTTATCACAGGTCGACTGACTCGATTTCCTTCTCATACATTCCCGTAGCGTCACAGTGCATTTGCCTGTTGAAGCATAGAACAGCTTTTTTTAGTGCGTCGAAAGTCGATGGTCATTGGATAATGCTGCGATTATGTCCCTCCCACGGACGCTCAGCGTCTCTGGGGGTGAATGGAGGAGTGGGCTGGCCTGGATGCTGGACTTCTGCGTGATGATTGGAGGGTCTGCAGAAAGACTGATTTGAAGTTTGATTGACAGCGATTTTGAACTATAAAACGTCGCCGGAGCTCTCTTCAAGTCCTCAGTCCCATCGCGATAGGATTTTGCAGGCGAGTCGAAAGACGAACTGCAACCTATTTCTTGATATTTGCTTGCCGAAATTGCTAGACAATTTTCATAGTATATTTCATACACTTATACACCTTGCTTCAGTTTAACATAATTCCCACATTTCCTTGTTCAAGTTTAATATAGTTTTGGTAGTTGGCCATCACTTTGATTCAGGGAGCCTGAGGTCTGAACTTCAAGTCCTGTATTCAGATCAGGACTTGCAGGGTGGCAGGGGAAAGCTGTGTGATTTCTTGGTGTTCCTTAAAGACATGGAGTTGGACAGTGCAATGCCTCCGCTTTACAAACTGTTCTCATTAGTGGCAACAATTGGAGCTACATCTACAGGTGTATAAAGGAGCTTCTCCTGTTTAAAGCGGCTCAAGTCCTACACCCATAACACAATGGACCAAGGCTGTTTAAGCAGCCTAGCTCTGCTGGCCATTGAGAGGACACTGGTCAAGTCAATGGAAAAGACAGCTAGTATGGTATGACAGAGCATTGCCTTGAAAAGGAACAGAGGATCATTTACATTCAATAAATTGACAATTGATATGATGTAGGCCGAACTGCCACCAACCACTATGAAATGTCCCCTGTTGTCAGCGATTACATAGCCAATGTGGTCTTATTATAGCATGAACATTAACTAAAAACCACATAGAAAGAATAAAGCATCCAGCATATGATTTCAACAATGTCTGAGGGCTTACGCAACAGGGATGGTCGCACAGTGGAATGCTGATGTAAACCAGCGGTTGTGCACTGGGCGGAATTCATCCAAGTATTACTTTTTTTTCACGCAATCCACCCGCCCCGCAGTGTCTGCGGGTAGGACCGCCAACCGTGCATCTCTACTAGGCTCGCTCACGATGGACTTCTACAAAATAAAAGCCAGTGAGCAACAGACTTTTACAACAAGAAAAGAAATAATAAAAACTGTGTTAATGCGAGATAAAATAATTGTCGGCGATAATTAATTAATTAGTTAACGCAATAAAATAACGCGTCAACTTGCCCAGCCCTAGAAAAAATATCTAGACGTTACCACTATCTGAAATCCATAATTTAGGGCTATCTAACAGCAGCCTAGCTAATGTGTAAAGATCTAGACAGTATGGCTAACTAATACCCATCATTTAGTGCTATCTAATAGCTGCCTAGCTAATGCCTAAAGATGTAGACAGTACGGCTAACTAATACCCATCATTTAGTGCTATCTAATAGCTGCCTAGCTAATGTATGGTGATGGCTTTGCGAGCCCAGAGATCTGGCGCTGCCCACATGCCTGGTCTTATTAATAGCGCTTTGACAGGCGCTCCCTAGACGCCTAACCCGGGCACCTCGAGGACCCCATTACCTCCTGTGCCAGGATGTTGTTTTTGCTCCCTAAGTGTTCATGATTTGTTTTTCTCAGCCACCCGTGGCGTGAAATATGAGTCAGAAGAGGACGTTGTAAGTGTATAAGATGGGAAGTGGAAGGTTCCTGCAGCGAGGGAGTAGGGGTGTGGGGTGAAGGGGGCTAATCTGAACACATTCCCACCGCTCTCTCTCACACAGAGAGGCTAACGCTACAGTACAGTACATTAACCATGCAAACAGCGTTGTGATGTTCACATCTGGTCCATTTTCCACGAGTCACACACACACACACACACACACACACACACACACACACACACACACACACAATGTCTTCAAAGACAGAACAGGAAATCTAAACAAACACTGATGTCATCGTTCTGCATCGTTTCATTCAAGGGACCCCAGAAAGGTCGGGGGTAGGACTGGGAGGGGGGGGGGGTGGGGGGTTGTGTCTTCAGCAGTCCGATTGGTCAAGAGGTCCAAAGTTCTGGTGCACTCTGCACTGAGGAAATGCCACTGCCAATGGGCTGTGGTGGGATCTTAGATTTATTTTAGGGACCCCTGGGACAAGTGGGGCCCTCTCAGAGCCCGTCCCCTCCTCGACCGCGATGGACCTCTCTGACAGGAAGTCGTGTCAGTGGAAGGTTACGCACAGGCAGGCACGGATCCGCTCGATTGGCCGAGAAAGCAGAGGTTTAAGAGAACTGGATTTCTCAACAGCAGGAGGTTCTTTCCCCTCCCAGACCACTTCCTGAAACAGAGGTTCGACTCCCATCGTAGAAACCACACCAGATATATTCTAGTGTGTTAATAGAACCCACACCAGATATATTCTAGTGTGTTAATAGAACCCACACCAGATATATTCTAGTGTGTTAACAGAACCCACACCAGATATATTCTAGTGTGTTAACAGAACCCACACCAGATATATTGTCAATGGTTTCTCAAAGCTTCTCCACCCCGAATTTCCGAAACATTAGAGAAAAACGAATGCATCTGGATGGATAATGTTGTATGGTAATGTTAATTCTTGCAAATCAGATTGTGTTGTTTAGAAACTGCGTTACACCAACCAGAAAACACGATGCGACAGAATTGCAGTGCATTCGCAAACAAATGACAGTCAACACACAGTAGGTAACATCGCTGCATGGGGAATACCGATATGTTCCTGAGCGGTTTGTGTCTACGTTTAAAGCAAGAGCGGACCCAGCACAGGGGGAAATATTTACGAGCAGGAGTTGAAGTGCAGTGAATATAACATGGGGTTCACACCAGCAGCAGCGTCCAGGGGCCTGGGCCCCGCGTTGGGGCCCTCCGACTCGCTGACATATCGGATGTTTTGAAGCTCATCCTCTGCCCTGATGGATTGGGTTCCTTAGCAACACTCGCAGACCATAAAGAAAACAATAAAACCTTGATATCATACACATCTGCTAGCAGCATATCATCTGTGGTGTACACAGGCTTGTGTTTCCATTCTCCTTCCCCATGAGGTCGGAAACGTATGGATGTACATCAGTATTTCATACATGCTTGTTTTTATTTTTTAAAGGATCCTATTTTAATTAGATTAGCGTCTGTGCGGTCCACTGGGAGGGCAGAAGGGCTGATCTATCGGTCATACGTCTGAGTGGACACTCCCACTGGTGATGTCACATATGGTAGATTTTGAATTGGCTTGCAATGACTAATCAACATCACACCTGGTGGTAAAATAGGGGCCCTTTAAATTAACTCATGCTCATTTAACATACTTCCATTCGTCTTCAGAACTGTTTGTAATGTGCCTGACTTTTATGCAGTACTATGTATACCTATGTTTGTAACTGTGTTTAGGCCTACCGTCTTTCAGGTAAAAGTTGTTATTACATTAATGAATGCGATTTTTTTGCACTGTAAATCGAAACATATTTTGCTCTCATCATTTTGGAAACAACCCAGGGATATTGATTCTTGTCGATACACTTTTTCTCCCCTCCATCGGTCATGTTTAATCCATCCAGACAGAGCAGGGGGCCTTGCATGTTGTTAAAACATAAACTTATGAAGCTTATACAATTTAACTTGCTCTTTGACATTGAGCGCATGGTGAATTGTGTGTGAAGCTAACCTCTGATTGCCTCTGCGCCAACTGTTGATGTAATTCTGTCCGGGCGTGCTTTATCTCTTAATAAGGAGGCACAGGCCCTCCCATCCTTGGAGCAGCAGCCTTGCTCCAGGGGCCCGGCAGGAGGAGGAGGAGTGGCCGTGGGCCGCTGCAGGGCTTTGTGCTCGAGCTGGTTCACAAGCTGCTGCAGCTCCCCGTTGGTACCGGCGCTGGCTGGTTCCGCTCCAGCGGCTCCTCGCCTCCTTCAGGGCCTTCTGGAGAAAATCCACCCACTGCCAAACAGCCTCTGTTTGCATGCTAATCCATGGCCGTCTCTTTTGTGTCTGTCTTGTTTTGTCTGACTGTGTCTGTCGGTCTGTCGGCCCCCCCAACACCACCCCCCCCCTCCAACACCCCCCCCCCCACCAACCCCCCTCCCTCCCTCTCCAGGGCTCTAGGAGGTTTCTTTTTAATACAAAGGACCTGGAAGAACCAGAGCCCGAGATGCGCACCTAGCTCATTGCAATATTTACCATGCGAGCTCCTCTCCACTGCTCTACATAATGTAGAACAGACGGGCGTGAGGCCGACGCGCCGGTAAGCGGGAGGGCTCTTGCTTCGTGATGCGGCGGACCGCTGCACAGCACTTTGTTGACGCGCCCTCGCCGCCCAGGGGCCACGCGGACCAGACACGGGTGGAGCAGAAGAATGAGAAGGAGACGGAGACGGAGACGCGGGTGTAGCGGTGGAGGAGGAGGAGGAGGAGGAGGGGGGGCTGATGCATATCCTAGGATCCACTGGGGTGGTGGAGGAGGAGGAGGAGGAGGAGGAGGAGGAGGAGGAGGGGCTGGTGCATATCCTAGGATCCACTGGGGTGGTGGAGGAGGAGGAGGAGGAGGAGGAGGAGGAGGAGGAGGAGGAGGAGGAGGAGGAGGAGGGGCTGGTGCATATCCTAGGATCCACTGGGGTGCTGGAGCGTGAGGATACTTCACATCCCCAGCGCTTTTGTGTTTGGTTTAAGGGCCTCGGCCGTGGAAATCACCACACAGTCAAGAGCATCACCTGTGCGTGCCCTGCACCTGGCGGGCTCTGCTGAGCTCTCGCTGAGTGCTAGGTGAGCGCCAGCGGTAACGGCGTGGGCTGCGGGGCCCGGCGCCGTGCATCTGTTAAACATGGAATGGATATCGGGGGCAAGAACGGTGCCTGCCTGTTGCCTGTTTGCCTGTGTTTCATTATTGAACACGAAGCGTAACCCACCGGCCTCCGCACCTCCGCCGCATGTAAACTCACATTCCCTCCGCTCCAAAGACCCCAAACCCCAGGCATCAAAGTGGAGGTGCCGCCATGATGTTTCTGTCCACCCCGTGCTTGTGTTTTATTCAAGTGTTGTCAACTGAATAATAGGGAGAGAGAATTGGACTGCCTCACAACACGATAAATATGCATTATTTCAAACTAAGCTTGAAACAAAAATAATTGGATCTGAGGCCTTTTTGTTGGGGGGGAAAGTATTTTTTGTTTCATTTTGAAAATATTCAGCATTTCATAGCCTATACTTACCCCTGCTATATGGCAAATTAATCATGTAATCAAATTAAGGTTAGGCAATTATGCAGCACAGGAAAACAGATAAGAATGTCATGTGATTTGATCAGGCAAAAGTTTGAAAAGCACGTTGGCTAGTTGTGTTGCTTGTTTTCAGGATCCAGACGTTGTCTTTTTAATCTATGCTCTACAAATGAGAGGTTCCTGATATGAATAATTCCCAGATAGGCATCATTTATCATTTATTTTAAACAGTTTAGTACACAATATCTGCCCCACCTACGTAACACAAAAATACGGTGCAGATTATGCATGTGGGAAGACAAATAGTATAGGGCTACAGCTATATTTCAAGTGACAAAACAAACTAATTCATATCCTCCAGCCTCCAATAACTTTAACATTAATAAATACACCTTTCTTTCTCATCATAATCTTTTTTGACATTTCAAAATATTCTCGAAAAAAAAGAAAAAAGTGACAAGGTGCAGTGTTTGAATTAAACATCTTTACCACTTGAGTGCAAGTGAACAGCAGCGTGTCAAATATCAGGGCCCATTAACGCACGCACAAACGAATAACGCACACACACACACACACACACACACACACACACACACACACACACACACACACACACACACACACACACACACACACACACACACACAGCCGCACGCGCACGCGCACAGCACACACACTGCCAGCCCCCTTGTGCGGCGGGGGTTTCTACCGCTCGGATCAAACACTCGCTCCTGTCGGACAAGCGAGGGCTGACAGCAGCGCGCGCTTCTCCGTCTCCCTAGCGACAGCCCTGAGACGATCCCACGGTAAACACGATGCTCCGCTGCCTCCGCTTCCTCCGCTCTCCTCTCCGCTCCGCTCCTCTCTCCGCTTTTAGGTGATACGCATTATTACACTGACGCCCAACATGTGGAATTTAATGTATTTTCATTTGCCATTTTTTTCCTGTAAATAAGTAAGGTGCCGGGGCCCGGGGTGGTGCGTGCGCACTCAACTGTCGGCCAGACGCGCGTTTAAGAAATGCACCGCGGCGGCGGCGCGGGTACCCGCCGCAAAGCCCTATGGTGAGATAGAAAATACCTGCTCGTTTTAGTTTATATGACAGATTCATTAAGCACATTATAAATAATGATATAGCCAGAAAGCTAAAGGAAATCGTTGCATTTATTTCCTATTTTGCTATAGCCTACTTCCCAACAGTGGCCAACATATTTTTTTCCCATATGTATGTAGGTCTACACCCAGTAGCCTATTTTTATATTGCCTGTAATTATTTTGCATTTATCATAATATGATAAAAAAAAAATTAAAGAAATACATACACCTTTTTTAAACCCTGCCAGGCTATTCCCAGTGATAATCTGTGAAGATGATGATTAACCATTTCATCAATGATGCCAATCAAGATTTTGTCATGAAAGAATAAAGAGAAAAAAGTTTGGGGGGCGAGGGATGTGTTCTGAAAGACTGTTTCATGACCTCATTGGGTGCTGTTTGTTGTAACTTTGTTATTTATTATTGCAGCAACACTTAAATTCCATCCATGCTCTGAATACAGTACTCCATCCATCTATCATTCATTTTATCTCATCTCATCCTATCTTAAGTCAAAGTTAGATTGGAATACAATTATCAGCTGTGAAACAGGATTGCAAAGGTTTTCTTTCTTTCTTTGTGAATTGTATTAGTGTAGAACAGTGGAGTACAGAGCACACTAGCCACCTGCCCATATAATTATTTTCTTGGCTCTTGGCGCGCGCTATTAAAAACCCTTTTTAAAAGGTATTACCCCATGCGATTTATGTGAGTCACTTACTTAACGTTAATTCACTTTTCTTGTTGAGGGGGGCCAAAGGTTAATGATGAGGTTTTTATACGAAGTGCAGGCTTTACTCTACAGCTTAAAGCTTCAAACTATAATAACTAGCACTGCTAGGTCTCATGAAGGCTGCCTGTTTGTCTCAGAATGACCTTAGCATGAGAGAGCGGGAGAGAGGGAGCGAGAGAGAGAGAGAGAGAGAGAGAGAGAGAGAGAGAGAGAGAGAGAGAGAGGGAGAGAGTGAGTGGGAGAGGGAGAGAGAGAGAGGGAGAGGGAGAGAGAGAGAGTGAGTGGGAGAGAGTGAGTGGGAGAGTGAGAGAGAGAGAGAGAGAGAGAGAGAGAGAGAGGGAGAGAGAGAGAGGGAGAGGGAGAGGGAGAGAGAGAGAGTGAGTGGGAGAGAGTGAGTGGGAGAGTGAGAGAGAGAGAGAGAGAGAGAGAGAGAGAGAGAGAGAGAGAGAGAGGGAGTGTGAGAGAGAGAGAGAGAGAGAGAGGGAGAGGGAGATAGAGGGAGAGAGAGACAGACAGAGAGAGGGAGAGAGAGAGAGAGAGAGAGAGAGAGAGAGAGAGAGAGAACATGATGAGTATGAGAGAGGGGGAGAGAGAGGGAGAGGAACCAGACTAGGTTCCTACTAACTTTCTAAATGCAAAGAAATTGAAATCCCTGGAGGGGCCCATGGTTGGGGAATAGATCTGCAGGTTCAAATCTCAAGCATCTGAACCATGGTCTCACACACACACACACACACACACACACACACACACACACACACACACACACACACACACACACACACACACCAGGATACACAGGGTGCACAGGGTGACTCTGTCTGGCTGGGTGCAGGATGCAGGGTGCAGGGTGCGTGTGGGGATGGTTTTATTGTTATTTATTGGGGCTGTGGAGCGGGGCCAGATAAGGAATGAGGGCCAGATTACACGGGGCCCTGACATGTTTATGGAGGCCCCGCAGAACTACCTGCCGGGAGCCACAGGTGCCGAGTGTTACATGAGGTCTGATTTATGTTGCTCACCACTTTACCAAGAACATACACACACACACACACACATTCAGATACATAGACGCAGAGAGACAGAGACACGTAAACACACACACACACACACACACACACACACACACACACACACACACAAATGCAGACACACACAGACACACACACAAACACACAAAAACACACACACACACACACACACACACACACACACACACACTGATAGCAGAGAGATAATAGACAGACTTGCTGACGGAATTCCTTTTCTTTCGGTTCTGGTGACAATGAACGTGGCCATCTGGAGGTCACCTGGAGGTCATCTTGAAGACATTAGGAGGTCATCTGGAGTTTATATATTCTAGCTGATAAGATACTGTGTATATACCCGGTAAGTAACCGTATCATATCTGTATCTACTGGAACTGTATCTGATTAAAGACCACATGTGAAAGTGGCCCAAATCAGAATAGAAAGAGATCACGCCCATGATCTGATCCCATGGCCTCACGGAAGTATGCCCATGACCATCACACCATCTTACATCCATCTGACACTGTGTATACCTGTCTCCAGTAGTTAGTTATTCACTGCTCTTACAGCAGTGTGAGGTCTCTGAACACTCCAGATGCTTTCTCTATCCGGGCCTGGTGGGAGATCTCCAGCCCATCTCCCAGCTTCTACCACGCTCCGTTGCTCCCTCTCTCTCTCCCTCTCTCTCCCTCCATTGCTCCCTCTCTTACTCGATAGCTACCTCTCTCCCTCCATTTCTCTGTCCCCCCTTCATTGCCCCCTCCATTGTAACACCACTTTCTCCCTTTCTCTTCTCCCCTCCCTCCCTCTCCTCCCTCCCACTCTCACTCTCGTTTTCCCTCTCTCCTCCACCTCACTTCCAGCATCCATTTCCCTCCCTCCCTCCCTCCCTCCCTCCAATCCTCCAATCCCTCGTTCCATCCCTCGTTCCACCCGTTCCCTCCCTTACTCTCCTCTCCTTTCCCTCCATCCTCTCTTCCTCAGCCCCCTCTCTCCTCCCTCCCTCCCACCACGAGGCAGGGGGGAGATATCCGATGACCTGGGTTGATGTCCAAGTCGGATGGACAGTAAAACTACATCACCTGTTGATGTATTTATACACTGATAGTTATGGCTTCCATCCGCCCTACGCACCACGAGGCCACTCTGCCGAAGCCTTCATCCACAGATGGACGACTGTGGGCTCTCTGACTTGTTATCCTCCACTGTGTGCTTTACAGGGTCTGTTGCCCTGAAATGAAACATGAACAACAAACAGTTGCTTTACTGTCTTTCCCTTCCTCGGATGTGAACGGGTGGCCCAAAAACAAGCGCGATGATAAAACAGGTCTAGGGGTTTTTTCGGGGATAGAAACGGGGGTCAAGGTAGTCATGGTTATGTTTAGTATGTTCACCATACAGCCAGGCACACTAACCTCTGTCTGCTCATCAATGACCTGTATCTAAAAGTTGCTCTGGATAAGAGTGCTTAATAATCACCGTCTTTATATGTGTCAGGGTTTATTTCTATACCATGTCCTCCATACTCATGGAGATGCTGGATGCGTTGTCGGAAGAGAACAGTAGAACGTGAGATGTCTTGTTCAGCTCTAAGTGGTGATGCTGGTGATAGGGGAACGAGAAAGCGACCTCTGTGTTCCTGTCCCATAAACAGTTGGGCAGCAACACTGTTGTCTGGTCTGTTGTTTTGGTGTTGTTAAATGCAGTAGGTCGCGGCTCGCCTTTACAATCAGGCGTAGAACAGGGGCAGCCCGGGGACCCCCAGGGGTCCTGTAAGCATGTGGCAGGCCCACTTCATCACCTCACCCAGCATGAACCCTGGCTGAACCTGGGCCAAACACCACCAGCCTGTTCCCCCACCCATATCTCTCCTTGTCTCTCTCTCTCTCTCTCTCTCTCTCTCTCTCTCTCCTTGTCTATATCTTTGTCTCACTCTTTGCCACTCTCTTTATCCTCTATCTCTCTCTACTTTCGTATCTTACTATCCCTGTCTCTTCTTCGTCCCTCTCTCTCTCTCCTCCTCTCTTTGTCTCTCTCCCTCTGTCTCGGTGTCTCGTTCTTTAAGGTCTTGCACTTCGAAACATCAGATCATCTTTACTACTTTAATAAGAGCCTCTGACCCCCTGCCTGGCTGCGTCTCCCCCCCCCCCCACACACACACACACACACACACACACACACACACACACACACACATGCACACACACACACACACACACACACACACACACACACGCATGCACACAAACACACACACACATACACACACACACACACACACACACACAAACACACGCACATGCACACACACATACACACACACGCACATGCACACAAACACACACACACACACACACACACACACACACAGGCATAAAGGCATGCAAGCTGCACGCATGCATGCTAACAGACATACACATTACGCGTACAGGCATGTACACACGTTTTACACACATTTTTGTCTAGTATAAGTACCTATTTTTTATTATATACTACCTATTGTTGTCTTGGTGCGTATTCTTTGTGTTGTTAAAGTATAACTGCCTCTTGTTGCCTTGGTTGTTTTATTTTAGTGCGACTGCCTATTGCTGTCTTAGTGTAATTGTGTTGTGGTGTACAGCGGCGTTGTTTTTGCTGGTGTTGTTTTGTCGGCATGGCAACCTAACAGGTCCACAGGTGGCAGAACACACAGAGAAATACAACATGTCTTGTTTATATCAGGAAATGAATATTTCTCCCCACCTTCACTCTCTTTCTCTCCCCCCCTCTATCTCTCTGCTCCCCCTCTCTCGCCATCTCTCTGTTGAGCTTTATATTTTACTACTATGTGACAGGCTCTCTATCTTTATTTCAGTTTTTCTGTTCTCCCCAACCTCATACAGAAGCTCTCTCTCCCACTCCTCCCCTCTCTCTCTTACTCCCCCCTTTCTCTCTCGCTCATGTGCCCCCCCCCCTCTCGCTACCTCTATCCTCTCTCCTCTATCGCTCCCTCCCTTTCTCTTTCGGTGTCTCTCCTCTCTCTATCTCTCCCTCCCCCTCTCTCTATCTCTCCCTCTACCACTCTCTCCCTCTGTTTCCCTTTCTTGCTCCCAATCTCTCTCTCCCCTTGATTTCCACTCCAATCCCTTATTGTCCTCCCTCTCTCTTGCTGCCTCTTCTCTCTTTCCTCCCTTCCTCTCTGTATCTCCATCCTCTATCTCTCTCCCTCCCTCTCTCTCTCTCTATCGATAACTCTCTCTATCTCTCCTTTCCTCTGTCCCCCTTCCTCTCTCTCCCTCTCTCATATATCTCCCTCCCTCTCTCCCTTCTCTCCCTCTCTCCTCTATCTCCCTCCCTCTCTATCCCTCTCTCCTCTATCCCCTCTATCTCCCTCCCGCTCTCCTCTCTCTCCCTCTCTCCTCTATCTCCCTCCCTCTCTCCCTTCTCTCCCTCTCTCCTCTATCTCCCTCCCTCTCTCTGTGTCTCCCTCCTCTGCCTCTCGCTCTTTCCCAACATGCCTGAAACCATGCCCTTTCCCTCTTCAAACTAATTACCTCGGCTACCTTGTACCCGCAGCCCCACGGGACACTAACAACTGTCAGACTAGTATTATTTTTGAAATTTAAACAATCATCTTACGTGCGCCGCTGCTAAGATCCTGGCCTTTTCGGCTGCTTCGACCTTCAGTAATTAATACCCAAGGGTCCATTATTGGCAAAGCCTTTATCCTCTGGGCCAAGCAGCCTCTAACCCGCTAATTACAGCCAGGCAGCTAATCTCCCAGCCGCGATGATTGACAGCTACACCTATTCTACTAATTGCCTGTTGCAGACAACACCTGGTGAACTGAATCGTCAGGGGAGGGCCCACAGTTCTGAGATCTGCTACGGGCCTCGCGGGAGGCTAAACAAGTGTTAGGAAGGTGTGTGTGCGTGCGTGCGTGTGTATGGTTGTGTCTGTCTGTTTGTGTGAGTGTGTGTGTGTGGGTGTGTGTGTGTGTGCGTGTGTGAGTGTGTGTGTTTGTGTGTGCGAGCAGTGTGTTGAAAGTGAACACAGTGTGTGTTGTGTGAATTATGGATGGCGTATGAGTAGTGTATGTATTCTATATCTAGTATGGTATATCTATCTATCCTACTATCTATCCAACTAAGTGTCTGTCTGTCTGTCTCTCTATTCATCTATCTATCTATCTATCTATCTATCCATCTAAACACACACATACATATTTATTACCTGTGTGAGCATGAGTGTGTTTGTGTGAGTGTGTGTGTGTGTGTGTGTGTACGTTTGCAGTTCGCTGCACATGACAAAATATTCTTCACTCACGTTGCTATAAAGAAGACCAGTGCAGTACTTGTTTCTGTAGGATGTGCTATCTGGACCCCCAAGACACCCACGCTACGGGGACCCTCAGAGAACAACAAGCCAGCCGAAAGCCTCCTACCATCGGCACACTTCCTCCAGAGGGGCCTCTTGGTCCGTCCAATGACATAACCAATCAAAGAGGAAGACGCATTAAACACATAAGACACGGAGACGCTAACACACAGGAAAAAGAATGTACACCCATACAGTTGAATATGAATACAAACCACTAAACGAAACAGACATGGAGGTGCAGCACTCAAGGTGCTGCCAGATGTCCTGCTTTTCTGAAATGCGTTCATTCTAAAATATTTCCTAAAACCAAATAAAACTTATTACTCAAAATGTTTTAAAATGTATATCATTACAGCAACATTTCCAACGGGATTCTTCTTGATATTTGGGTGGCTAGGGGGATTCTATCCTAGGTTCTGGGTTTGAATCCTACATGTCCAAAGCCTAAGGGCCCTTACATAGTCAACGCATTGGTACGCATACGCGTCCACAAGGCTACGCATCGCTACGCTTCGGCCGCCATTATGCGGCGATGCGTAGCAAAACGTGTCGTCCAAATTTTTCATACGCGACGCGCCGATCCATGCAATACTATGCGTTGTCGCATAGTATCGCGAGTGGCGTGAGCGGTGTATTGCATGTCATGCATTGCCCGCGACGTTTGCGTATGCTGTGTAGACTATGAAAGGAAGCGCGTCACTCGCGTCACTCGCGTCGTTTACGCGTGTTGCTCGCGTTGACTATGTAAGGGCCCTTACTGTCCAGTTAAGTTCAGTTTGGTAAGAATCTTTGAGCACCTACTCCTTGATGACCTTAATCAAACGGATATGGAGAAAGTTGTGGCCTGTGTACTAAACAACAACAGTGAATATCTGTGTTCTGTCCTATAAAATATTCATGCATGTTTGTTATCAGCGATGTTGGCGTCAGTGGAGCTGCTATGAAGACGGCTGAGTACCGCACGGACAAAGAGGGGCAGAAGAAGAATTGCATCAAGTTCTCCAGAGTGTTTGTATGAAACTAAAACCCGACACTCTTCCTCTCCAACACGCGTGTTGAGGCTGGTGTCATTCGAGTCCGTGTCACAAACAGCAGCGCCGGGTTTCCCCACGCCAGGCGTTCAGAACCGGGAGCCCGGCGAGGAGGAGTCCAGGAGATAAAGTCTGACTGATCTTCCTACTGGCTGACAGCCGCCAGTGCAGAAGGGATACTTCTGCACTGGGGATGGGGAAGTGTTTGTGTCTTTGTGTGTACGTGTGTGTGTGTGTGTGTGTGTGTGTGTGTCTGTCCGTCTGTTTATGTGTGTCAGTGTGTCTGTGTGTTAGCTGCCCTGGGATCTGGGGTGACAGGCTGTCAGTCTGTCTCTGTTTGACGGACAGGCCCGGGGAAAAGGCCACAGTGCGTTGGAAATGAAGCGTGGAGGCGGGGGCGTCGCCACGGCGACCGGGGCTGTGTCGGCGGGCTACAGGCCGTCGTTTGGCTGGGGGTCCGAGGGGACGTTCAGCGCCGTCGTGTTTTGCAAATGTAACCCGGGCCCCCCGTCGCTTCTGACCTTAGCCTGTCAGAACCAAACGGAGCAGGGGACTGCTGGAGTCTGTACGTGTGTGTGTGTGCGTGTGTGTGTGTGTGTGTGTGCGTGTGTGTGTGTGTGTGTGTGTGTGCGTGTGTGCGTGCGTGTGCGTGTGTGTCACGTATGTGAATGATGATGGGAGGGGGGGTCAACACTGCAGATCAATGGATCTAAATAACATTATGACATGATTAGCATACAGTTAGCCTGTGGTAGACAGAGACAGAGACAGACCCCCCCCCCCCACCCCCACCCCACAGGACCGGACCACACAGAGCTCAGAGTGTGTCTGTCCATGTTGAACAACGCCTGCTATCACAGCCGTCCAATCAGCTGTCTCTCTGGAGCTCTGCAGTGGGAGGACAGAGCTGGAGTATGTGGGTAATAAGTGAGTGGCGTTAAGTACGGCTCCCTGGAGTGGCCAAAGAGTGGCTGAGACAGTTTAGGTTTCTTTGGGGTGTACTTGTCATGCTTAAGAGGTTCTGTAAGGAAGGTTATAGGCAGGTTTTTGCATAGATGGTGCAGAGATAAAGGCAGAGAGAATGGATGTTATCATAAAAGATGAGGGTATTATGCAGGCACACTTCTGGGCAACGGGAGTTTACCTTATCTTACTCGTACCTCGTCTCATGTTTGAATCACTTTTCACTGAAAATATTTGGGTTTTTAAATGATGTATTTATTTATTGAAGACTGTTTGGCAGGGAAAGTACACATCAATCAACAATGATTCCCCTTTGTGCAGACATCCGTAAGGCACGCG
Organism: Micromesistius poutassou; assembly: GCF_964030765.1. Taxonomy (NCBI): domain Eukaryota; kingdom Metazoa; phylum Chordata; class Actinopteri; order Gadiformes; family Gadidae; genus Micromesistius; species Micromesistius poutassou. Next base: position 19,246,330 of record NC_140276.1, on the reverse strand, counting down.
GTTAACACCTACATTTAAATGAATTTGTTGGAGTTAGCCAAGAGGCAAATTTTCATTTCTTGGTTTTCTTGGTAGGTAATTATTTTATCCTTTTTTTAAATAATTAGAACATAGTCGTT
>NC_140276.1:19233711-19241211 GCF_964030765.1 Micromesistius poutassou | reverse complement strand
TCAACTCCACCATCAACTCCCTCACCACCTCCACCCCAAACATGACCACCACCTCAACCACCACCTCCAACACCACCTCCACTCCACCTCCGACTCCACCAACACCTCCACCAACACCTCCACCAACACCTCCACCACCAACTCCCCCACCAAGCTCCACCCTGATCTCCACCTCCACCACCACCCCCACTCCACCTCCACCATCACCTCCACCACAACCCCCACTCCACCTCCACCATCACCTCCACCACAACCCCCACTCCACCTCCACCATCACCTCCACCACAACCCCCACTCCACCTCCACCATCACCTCCACAACCACCCCCACTCCACCTCCACCATCACCTCCACCACAACCCCCACTCCACCTCCACCATCACCTCCACCACAACCCCCACTCCACCTCCACCATCACCTCCACCACAACCCCCACTCCACCTCCACCATCACCTCCACCACAACCCCCACTCCACCTCCACCATCACCTCCACCACAACCCCCACTCCACCTCCACCACCACCTCCACAACCACCCCCACTCCACCTCCACCATCACCTCCACCACCACCCCCACTCCACCTCCACCACCACCTCCACCACCACCCCCACTCCACCTCCACCATCACCTCCACCACAACCCCCACTCCACCTCCACCATCACCTCCACCACAACCCCCACTCCACCTCCACCATCACCTCCACCACAACCCCCACTCCACCTCCACCATCACCTCCACCACAACCCCCACTCCACCTCCACCATCACCTCCACCACCACCCCCACTCCACCTCCACCATCACCTCCACCACCACCACCAGCTCCACCATCTCCACCACCACCTCCACCACCACCCCCACTCCACCTCCACCACCACCTCCACCACCACCCCCACTCCACCTCCACCATCACCTCCACCACCACCCCCACTCCACCTCCACCAACAACACCACCACCTCCACCACCACCCCCACTCCACCTCCACCATCACCTCCACCACCACCCCCACTCCACCTCCACCAACAACACCACCACCTCCACCACCAGCTACATCACAATCTCCACCACCATCTCCATCACCAGCTCCTCCACCACCAGCTACATCAACACCACCTTTACCAGCAGCTACATCACCACCTCCACCACCAGTTCCTCCAAACCTCCACCACCACCTCCACCACCACCTCCACCACCATCTCCACCACCACCTCCACCACCGGTCCCTCCACCACCTCCACCACCAGTTCCTCCAAACCTCCACCACCACCTCCACCACCACCTCCACCACCATCTCCACCACCACCTCCACCACCGGTCCCTCCACCACCTCCACCCCCGGCTCCGCCCAGCTCTGAGACTGTGTGTGCGTAATGACACAGAGCGAGACTTAATGCACCTACCAAGACAGTGATTATCACCTCCGTAATCCTACAGTTCATTAGTTTCACCCTCTTAATAATTAAGTTGGCAGAGTGCTATGGTCCGGGGAGACCTTCTCTCGCATCGCTAATGCTCGAATTAACAATAAAGGTTCAGCTCAACTTGGAAAGTGGCTGCCCGACTCTCTCTTATCCCTCTACCAGGGACGTTGGGTGGGTAGGTGGGGGTTCATCTCCACAGCTCTGCAGCCTAGTGTGTGTGTGTGTGTGTGTGTGTGTGTGTGTGTGTGTGTGTGTGTGTGTGTGAGGGTGGGGGGATTCTTCCTGCTCCGATCACTTGTTAGAAGTCGTGTGATGGACTTTATTGATCGGCTGTGTGTGTGCGTGTGAGTGTGTGTGGCATGGGCTGGGGTTAACGAGCAGCAGAGGCTGTTTGCCTAATTGAACTTTATGTTGCCAAAGGGGAATTGTTTGCAGAGAGCTTTTAAAACGGTCCCTAATGTTTAGCGGGGGTAAGGGGGAGGAGGGGGGCACGTTGCTCTGGATAGCAGTGCTGGGAGCGGCGTTGTCATGGCGGGCCGCCGTATCCGGGTCTGTCAATAGGATGTCAGTGGTTGTTAACCGCCCTGGATCCTAGACGGAGGTGAGGTGAGGAGAGAGAGCCAATAAGATGGATCCAGTGTCGGTCGGGGCGGTCGAAAGACGCTAAGACTATGGCGCCGGGATTTTATTAACGCAACGTGGAATTTATGCTTCGTGAGTACGTAGTGTCGCAACCAGGGTTACAAAAATCTAATAAAAAATACAAAATCTACATTTCTACCTCTGCACCCTTAGGCTTCTCACACACACACACACACACACACACACAGACAGACACGCACACGAACACACAGACACATTCTACATTAAAATGTGTAAACATGATGAGGGTGTCTGTGTGCGGGTCTCTCTGAGGTCTGGCTGCGCTCATGAATAAAGCAGGAGGGCAGTTTGACCGCTGGCCCCTGGCTGATTGCCCGTCTCTGGGTCAGGTCTGGGAGAGGGGAGGGCGGGGCGGGCAGGAGAGGGCTCCGCGGCGGTGAGGTGAGGAGTGTGTGTGTGTGTTTGTGTGTAACTGGAAGAGTGTGTGAGTTTAGGGGTCGGGGGTGGTGAGGAGGTGATGGGGGGGGGGGGTGCAACCTCCATGTCCGTCTGGTTTACTGACCGCTCAGACCTCTCAAAGCCCAACAGGCACACACACACACACACACTCACACTCGCACTCACACCATATGCGCTGGTGTGTGTGTGTGAATGAGGTGTGTGTAGTGGGGCAGATGGATCAATGAGGAGGAGGTGGGCCGGGGAGGGGAGGGGATTATCTGTGGAGGTGTGCAGGGGCCCGGCCCCTCCGCGTCCACCTTCCTCCTCTTTGTTTGGCGAAGAAAGAGGAGGAAGACGCTTTCTAAACACCGCCAGACAGAAGCTGTCAGCCGAGCGCGAGACGAGCCTGATTTATGACGCCCCGAAAAAGTGCCTCGCACTCCTGTGTGTTTCAGAGCCGTCCGTCACCAGAGCTGTCGCTGTCCCTCTAACGTCCAACTTCCCCTTGTGTCGCGTCGCTTTTTTTTTTTTGCGGCGGGGTTAAAATCGCACGCGGCGGCGCTTTCTCCTCCTCCCCTCCTCCCTGGTTTTTAATGGAGACGCGCGGCCGTGATTTATTCAAACGACAAAGCTCTCCATTACACCGCCTCTCTTTCCGGAGGTATCCGTCATTGGTGCTAATGTCATATTACTTTCGCGGACCGTTCTGCGTTTGATGAATGACCGTGACGGGCAGTAAAAAATAGATCAAAACCACTGGGATGAGGAGAAGCGGTGGTCGGGGTGGGTGGGTGGGTGGGGGGGGGGGGAGGAGAGAGGGGGGAGAGGGGGGAGAGGAGAAGGAGGAGGAGAGAGAGTGAGTGGGGGGGAGGGGGGGGGGGAGCAGAGCGGTAGGGCCGTTAAATCATTTCCCTCCAACGCCCAACAGGGCTCTTGGAAAATACCAGCCATTATATTTCCACCACGGCTAATCAAAGCGAACAGAGAGTGATTAGAAAGTGCATGGAACGGCATAGTGCCCTCTTTTTTTTTTCTCCTTTTTCTTCTTCTGAACCTTAACAAGCCATTACTGCTGTGGAGCGCCCGGGCACGGGCCAGTGGCGTATGCTCGCTGAAATATGGCACACTTACTACCCAACCCAGCCCAATCTGTCACCGCGGCAGACGAGCAAGGCAGCAGAGTTGTGTTAGCAGACGTTAAACGTCTCATTAGAGGGGGTTTGATTTGATGATTTAAGCGGCAGGGATTTTATTGATTGAAAGACGTGTGCATAATTTTACATTTATGATAGCTAACATATTTAATGTGCATACTATATTATACTATGCTATTATATCAGGAATTATGAGGATTATCTTTTATTTTTATTTGATGTGATTAAATATCTTAAAATGGGTCATCTTTATTTTACCTCCCATCTAATAATTGTGTTGATTTAACGCCGTATTGCCACATAATGTGAATTAAGAATCAGAAAATGACGTTACATTTGAATAGTTAATTGCACGCGTTGCAGACATATTTTGTATTTTTTTCCCCCCATTCTTTCAGAAAACATCTGGATGGCAGTAAACTGCACCATATCATTAACTGTGTTTTAATGTACACAGCGACTCAGGTCCTCATATGTGGCAGCAGGTCCCCATATGTCCCGACAAACGTGTTTGTGTGTCACCTCGGTGCTCAGGTGTGGGAGCAGGTGTGCGGGCGGGGCCTCAGGAACACCTACTCAGCGTTTAACTGACACCTGACACTGTTGTTGTGAAGCCTGTGGGTGCCATGGCAACGGCAAACATGCCAAACAGCCTCACCCCAAAATTATGTAATGAACCAAACAAGATAAGGTGCCCTCAAATTAGCTCATTTAAAATGGAAAATATAAGTTAAATGGATCTTGGTGTGTACAATTCTGACACATTCTACATTAATAGGTAGGAGTCCAAATACTAGTCATTGATTTGACAACATTTTGCTTCATTTCTTCTTGGCCATATCAAATGATTTTTGTTTGCATTATGCAACAGCGTTCCTCGACTGTTGCAGGCCCCCTACCTCATCACTCATTCTCCGACGTCTTCATCATCTGAACTACCTGCTCCTCAGCCGTCACGTTACTCCTAAACCTTGACCCCTTTGCGTCCCACAAACACGGGACAACCTTTGACCCCAGAGCGAGTTGAGTTCAGGGCTTACAGAGCTCTGTGATGTGCAGCTGGAGACGTGTGTTGTTTGTGTCCTAAAGCTGAACCCCAACTAGTTCCTGGGTTAGGCCTGAGCTCCTGCACCATAACCCACCAAAGACAACACACAACAGCCCAACTGAACGGAAAGAACTGACCAACCAGGAATAACTAAGGAATACAAGTAACCGTGTGTGTGTGTGTGTGTGTGTGTGTGTGTGTGTGTGTTTATTTTTTACATTGTGTGTGTATTTTATTCTTTATTCTATTAATTTCTTTGCATGACCTCACTTCCATTGAATGCTATGTTATCGTTATGTAAAAAGTGAAAGCTATGAATGTTATGGATGCGAAGACTAGCTGACTAATGGGGATTCTTTATTAAACAAATACACCAGAACGTAACCTTTTTTTTTTCAGAGGGTTTGCCAGAAGCAAATTGTCTGCCTCTCCTTCCTAGCAGCCTACAGCAAGATTGAAAAGGCAGTATAATCTGGTGTTAAGAATCCACTCAGAGCCTCAGAGCAGGAGAAGAAGTGGAGAGCGTTTCACTGGGATGGACCAAAGAGCAGACAGGAGAGGAGTAGAGTATCAAAAAATTAAAAAAACCAATAAACCATACATTATTCAACCCCGAGGTTTGACAAGGGAACACAGAGAGTTGGTGAAGCTCCCCTGGTCCTGCCAGAATGCCGTGCCAGAAGTTTCTAGTTGCCGTCTCGCGGGCTTAAAAAGTGGTAATAATGAATAGCTGTCATGCGTTTCCATGCTAATCGATGCAGCGCCGGCATGTAAGCATAGCATCGCAAATACATCAAGTCTCTTTGAGGATGGCGCGTTCTATACACATATGGTCACATCGCTTCGTTGGGAAGTAATTAACTCAACACTTATCAATAAATTATTATTTTTTAATAATTTTTGCAACTTTCTAGATTGTGGATTAATATGCATTTTAATGTGCATTTTAGTTTTGAATTACTACAAATATACCTTAACAACCATTACATCTTACACCTTACCTTACTGCTATAATAAAATTATCATGCAGTCCACATATGATTAAAAAACATTCTAATGGTGATACTATATTTTTATTTTTTTATTTTTTAAATAAAAAGTTAAAAAACACCCCAAAATAACGTATTTAACTCCCAGACAAAAGTTTCTCAGTTTCCACTGTGTTAAAGTTATCTTTCATCTAAAAAGGTGGTATTCTATAAATGATGGATTGGAGCCTGGAACCAATGTACTGCCGGTTGTCAGGGATCATTTGTCCTTGGTTATTGTCAAAAGGCATCCCACGAGCTGAAGGGGAGAAATTAGTATTCTTTTTTTTTTCTTTCACTATCGATTGGTGAGCAGAAACTGTCTTGTATTTGACGGGGGACTGGCCCCGCAAGGATTTGCCTTTTCAGGAAGTAAGTTGGAAAACAACCTTGGAGGAGACTGACTGCTACACTACAGTCCACCGTGTACCACAAACACTCTCTCCATCCTGAGTTATCTGCTCTGTCTCAGCTCCCACCCGCACGCCGGGCCAGAGCCGCTGGGGAATCATGTGCACTAAGAAGAGCAGACAGACCACCCTGTGATGGCTTGGCAGGACTATGCTATATGCTAAACTGCAACGTATTAGGAGATTTTTTTTATTGTTCAAATATAATAACATAAGGTGGATGTGTGTGGGTGTGTGTGTGTGTGTGTGTGTGTTTGTTTATTCATTTATGTTAGTATGCATTTGAAACTCAATAAAAGTAATTTAATAGTGCACCAACTATGACAATGGTAATTATACATATTTTGTTTATTATGATAATTAATTATTGTATTAGTTGAACTGCCTTGTTGTTCTTCAATACTTTTGCGTTTTTTTATCAATCACTGTTGGGTTCCATGTCACACTGCACATCTGATAATAAAACACTTAAAAGACTTTGTAGTTGTCGCGGTCATAGCAATCGATTAATTATTAATGAATTGTGGAGCTGCGTTTGTTTCTGAGGACACATGCGTGTTCCTGATGACAAAGTGCTTGTCATACAGCTTTAGCACAAGATTTGAAATGTAAATAGGGAAGTGCCTTAAAGGAAACACGCCGTCGTGTTTATTAATTATCTGACTTCATTTACGCACGCAGCTTGTCATTAAAGATGCTGAGTCTCTCGTCCTGCATAGCGCCTTCTTCTTGACTCAATCTATCTTTCTGGCTGCCATGAGCCCCCCCCCAATTTGTAATGAGTTATTGGGTTGTTCCCCGATATTCCCATGTGATCAAACAGGAAGTATTCGGAATATGATTTATAGTTGTTAATTGTGGTATTCAAAAATTCACAATGGGCTCCGAAAAAAGAGAGGGAGTGTGAAAACAGAGGTGCACATCTGGAGAAGCCATCGCGGCCCGGGGCCAAGTTCCTGTCCTGAGAGTGAAGTAAAAGCAGCACTGAATCTGAGCTAGCTACACCCTGGAGAGTACAAAATATTTTTCCCTGTCAGCCCGGGCCGTGGGGCCCCTGGGCTCCCCCGGCGGCTGACCCTTTGCGAACCGCGGGCCGCATATTCCTCTCGACTGCGACGGGGCCGTGCTGGGCCCGGACAAGACGTATTTGTATTTGATATTAAAGTAGCATCAAACATGGCATAAATTATGGAGCGTAGAACCAGTCGGTCACATTTTGAAACATTTCTGCGCCACGTGAGATCGAGTGAGGATGGAAAAACAAGATGGTTTCCGGTGCTGGTGGTTGCCCGTGGCGATGTGGCTGGAGTCAGACCAACATGGGAGTTTTGGCAGATGGGAAAGGGGGGAGGGTAGGGTGTCATCGCGGGACGAGACCAGAGAAGAGTAGATCTGA
>NC_140276.1:19228212-19233511 GCF_964030765.1 Micromesistius poutassou | reverse complement strand
ACAGGGTATTACCCACTAAGAAAACACTTCGCGCTTCTAATTGGCCAATTTAGGAGTGCAGGTGGTCGCCGGGCCGTCACCGTTGCCGACAGCTACTCGCATTTACTCGCTACGGCAACGCTCTCTCATGCGCCCCCCCCCCACCCCCCCCCCCCCCCCCCTGCAAACAGAGTAATGGCGTGCACATAACGCGCTGGACGGCCCTGATGCTATAGTACTTAAAACACAGGACTCACAAGACAGAAGACGGAGGAAAAATTATAATGTGTCATAAGAATTAATTTATATCAGATATAAAGTATATTATTACTTTATATTAAAGGGTTTTTTGAGAATTAAAGATTAATTATAAAATACTTATTGTAGTAGTGTTTTAGTAAGAGTCATATTTTACAATGCAGGATTTCAGGATAAATGTTGATAGCAAAGGTTTTGTTTATAGATTTTTGGAAATATATACGCTTTTGGAAATAAAGCTTACACAGAATTTCATTTTACATTACAAAACATTTTATAAAAATGATATAAAATGATGTTGCTCCATAACATGAATAAGAGTTCAAAGAAACAGTAGAATAAAGATTCAAACAACTGAACGAAGAGACAAGCGGTAAAGCAGTTGTCCAGGTCCCAAGCCTGCCCCCAAACAAATCACTAACAGCATCCTGTACCTCCATCCACACGGCTCCCTGTTTATTAGTTCATTTCAAGTCAAGCACTCCTGAGGTGTGTGTGTGTGTGTGTGTGTGTGTGTGTGAGTGTGTGTGTGTGTGTGTGTGTGTGTGTGTGTGTGTGTGTGTGCATGCACGTGTATATGATGTTTGTGTGTGTATGTGTGTGTGTGAGTGTGTGTGTGTGTGTGTGTGTGTGTGAGTATGTATGTGTATGTGTGAGTGTGTGTGAGTGTTGGGTGTGTGAGTGTGTGTGTGTATGTGTATGTGTGAGTGTGTGTGTGTGTGTGTGTGTGTGTATGTGTGAGTGTGTGTGTGTGTGTGTGTGTGTGTGTGTGTGTGTGTGTGTGTGTGTGTGTGTATCTGTGGGGGGGGGTGGTGGTAGGAGTCGGTGCATGTATGAGCAACACATGTGGGCATAAATCTGCCGGCCGGGCCAGGTAGACGATGGAAGCCTAGTGGTATCCCTGTCTGCCCTCAATTTACTGCCCTCAACTATATAAATACATACATATATGTATAAATATAAATATATATATATATATATATTAACGCCAGGCCATCTGCGTTCACCATGGACAGCAAGTCACGCACACAAGCGAGGGAGAATGCCCAATAATTTATGAAAGGAAATAGCTGCGCATTACTTTAGTGTTTTATTATTTTTGTTGCAGCGCTGGGAGGGGGGAGTGAGAGAGGGATTGGGGTGGGGTAGAGTGGGGGAGGGGTGGGGAGGGATGGGAGGGGGGGGGGACTGGTGACAACATGTGGTTGCGATTTTATAGGAGAAGCCTGTGAAATATCTAGAGACATGTAGAGGGAAATACATGAACACACACACACACACACACACACACACACACACACACACACACACACACACACACACACATGGTAGACGAAAGCAGGACACCAGTTTTAGTGGGACGCAATGCTGACTCATGATCTATGGATATTTCCTTTATATCCTTCTTTGTGCATTTTTTTTATTACGTGTTCATGCAGGGGGAATTGCTGGTTAGATTGTATTCCTAGTTTATTAGTATGTTAGTCTAAGATAAAGATATAATATGTAAAATCAATGACCCAGGGCAGGCTTTGTCAGCTTACATTAATGAATGTAATATATAGATTTTACTAATATTTTTAACTTTCTTGAAAGTCCAACTTGATGGTTTTAGTACGATATACTTTTTTTTTTTTAATAGTAAAGTAAGGTAATAGTATAGTAAAACAAATCAAATGTTCTCACTGAGTTTCATAACTATATATCATGATGAAATGTACATTTTAAAACAGACTCAAACTCTTTTGTCCTCATTTTCTCATATCTGATAATACAATTTGTAAAAAGTCAAACAGACCCAATGAAAATATATATTCTAAAAAATATATATTAAAAAACTTTTAGAAATAATGATGGGTATGGATTGAGTGTGTCTCAGCGTTTCACGACTGAGTGTGAAATGTGGTGCGTTGGATACGTTCCATCATGGAGCCCTGGGGGGTGGAGCCCTTCCCTTTTCCACCCCTTCCTACGCGCTGTCGCTTTAATATCCACCGTCACCGGGGGACCCCGACAAATATGAAGCATCGCTGCGGTGCCGATTAAAAACAAAGAACACAATAACGTCTAAAGGAAAACAAAAGCGGCTGCCTGGCACTTAGAAGATCACATAGGAGAGGAAGGAGAAGATAAAAATCAACCGCTGCAAGTTTAAATTGAATGTTCCTTGAGCTCATTTGCATACGAGATGTGATGAATGTCCAGCCCAGGTTTAGAGCTCACAAATGTTCTCTCTGAGGAAGGCTTGGTGCTTGCAGAGAATATACATGAATGCTATATGAGATAATAGATTCTCAAAGAAATAATGTCTAATTTTGAATAAATAGAATATCAAACAATAGAACGTCAAATAGCATAGAAAACTATTAAATATCCAAGGAATTGAATGTAAAACAATAGTATATCGAATGAATTGAATATGAAACAATACAATTTAAAAGGAAAAAGGAATACAAACTGAGAATACAATGATGCAATACAAGATATCTAATTTAAATAATAATCGATAATCTAAATGCTAATAATCGATAATCAATAATCTAATTGTGATGGGAATTAACCCTGACAGCCAAAGCATCTTTCATTTGTTTAAAAGAATAATTGTATATATTCACTGTATATGTTACTAGCTTTGTGTTGTCGGCAGCATTGTGTATACATTATATACAATATATTCCAGCATATGCTTATACACTGCTAAGATGGATTTACATTATTTATCCTCATAAGCTTGTCATATGTAACCACTATAATATATACTTTGAGTTTGTTTTCATTGAAAAATATTTATCTAATCTCCTTTTCATTTTTAATTCTTATCAATGTCTAAGTGAGATTGCAGGACCCATCATATAATAAAAAAAACAATTAGCTTTATTATGATTCCTAATTAATCAAATGGAATATACAATGTATTCTATGTTGTGTTTCTGATATAAACAATATGTAGACGTCTTCAATTTATGTGTTCAATGACACACACACACACACACACACACACACACACACACACACACACACTCCCTCTCACTCTCACACACGCACACACACACACACACACTCCCTCTCACACACACACACACACACACACACACACACACACACACACACACTCCCTCTCTCACACACACACACACACACACACACACACACACACACACACACACACACACACACACACACACACACATGCTGTGTAAGCACGCAAACCCACCTGAAAAACCAAACTCAAAGCAAACTCATTGGTGTTTCACACAGACATTCTACGGAAATGTCCAGAAAGTATTTCATGACAGAATATTCCTCTGTGGCCCCCCCCCCCTTCTCCCAAATAAACAAAAGCAGAGTCAAGTTCTTTTATTTTGAAGTAAAGAATATGTGCAGTGTGGGCCTAATCGTGTTGACTCTCCCTCACTGGTTCACTGCAGGTGCGCTACGATCACAAGATGGACGCCGGGTCTGGAGGTCTGAAAGCCTGCTCTTGATTCTTGAGAAGTGTTGGCTGTGCATTCCAAATCAGGTTACACCTCCGAGACCTAAGAAACACTGTTTAAAAAATCTCTCCCTCTCTCTCTCTCCCTCTCTCTCTCTCTCTCTCCCTCTCTCTCTCTCTGTTCTACAGAATATTTTCTCCTTCAGAACCGAACTGTCAGCGACGTCTCCGAACGGAAAACTCTGCAAGAGGTCGAGGGCCCCTGGGGACCCCAGTGCAGGAACACGAAGGGAAAAGCAGAGGAGCGGACCGACCGGCATTTATACTGAATTACCACAGAGAGCCCTGCACTGGTACTCTGTAAGGGTGTGGGCGTGTTCATGATGTATGTGTGCGAGGGAAAGAGAGAGAGAGAGAGAGTGTGTGTGTGTGTCCGTGTGTGCGTGTGCGTGTGTGTCCGTGTGCGCGTGCGTGCGTGTGCGCGCGTGCGGTGCGCAGTGGGTGCATGAGCATGCACGAATTTAGATGTGTGCGTCCGTGAAAGTGTGTGTGTGTCTCCCCGCTGCGGCTTTGGTTTGAGGGGGGAGTGAAGAAATGTCCCCGTGGTTTATAACCCCAAACCGAGACGCAGGGTCTCGCGTGTCGGACGAGGTATGGCAGCACACGGCAGTGCCTCCGACTGACCTCCGATTGTGCTGAAGTCAACATAATGTTCCTCTTCCAGACCTCACCAGCGCTGCCCGGTCGGGTGAAGCCCTACACTTTATTGTGATGTCACCTATCGTCCACTGGGTTTTTATTTTTCTTTGTCCCTGAGGTCACCACAGCCTTGTTGTTGCAACATTCTGCTCCTGTAAAATGGATTTCCACAGTGGTATAGTTAATTAACGTAAAGGAAAGCTTACAAAAGTATTGCAGATGAATTGTTTACTCATGCTAGTTTGTGTTAAATAAGGTCGGCCATGGTGGAAAAAACCCTGACTTGTCCCTGTTGTCATTCTTCACTCTCATCTCCTTATACCTACGTTTTCTACCCGGTATACTTACATACAGTACACAGTACTTTGTTCACTATCTTGGCATCCTCTTAAAACCAAAATGAACCCGTTTCTCACCTAGCCATAAATTTCACAAGCCCACCAAGATCCTACAGGCTTCAGCTGCAAACACACGATAACCTTAACTGTGAAGAAGGAAAGCATATAGCGGATCAAAAGGTCAAGTGACAAGACAGAGGAGGCCATGAGGGCCTACCGATGCATCGACGTACAGTACAGCTTTATCGAACGGCCGACGAACCCCTGTTTTAAAATACCACGTTGTTCTGCAGACAGATGTGTTTCCGTGGAGATGGAGCGTCAACATCCTTTGACCAGAACAACAACACTGTACATTACCCATGACATAACTCACCAGCGGACCACCGTGGCAGGGTCACGTCTCCAATCCACAGCCTGCTGATATCCACTAAACCCGGCCGTGTTAACGATGCAATACATCCTACGAGCTACCTTTACCCTTAAAGGATAAGAGCGGCATGCTAAACCTTAACCCTGCGCGGGTGTGTTTGTGTGTGTGTGTGTGTGTTCGTGTGCGTGTGTCTGTGTGGCACAGACAGCATCGCGGGAC
>NC_140276.1:19223212-19225712 GCF_964030765.1 Micromesistius poutassou | reverse complement strand
ATATGAGACATCATAATGTGTGCCATGCGGGCACCCGTAAAGTTTGATTTTGAGTGGGCTGTCATTCAGAACTGTCAACGAGCGCAGTCACCAAAGACAGTCTTGATTATAACATTTTTTATATCATTTCCCTTCAGGTAGTTAGATAGATAATTCATTAGCACCAGGCCTCCATCGCTAGAAAATTCCACCCACTGCTCTGTGTGTGTCTAAATCTTTCTTTCTCCCCTCGTCTCTCTCTCTCTCTCTCTCTCTCTCTCTCTCTCTCTCTCTCTCTCTCTCTCTCTCTCTCTCTCTCTCTCTCTCTCTCTCTCTCACACTCTCTTTTTCTCTAATATGCTGTCTTTCTCTTCCTCTTTCAACCTCACACTGCCAAGCAGGTGTTCATGTCATGTTTAACGAAGTAACGCAAACAATGTGTATGTGCGTGTGTTTGTGTGTGTTTATCTGTGTCTGTGTATGTGTGTGTGTGTGTGTGCTGGTTGCATGTATTTGCATGTAGATTAAGAACTCCTGTAAATACTAATTTATCTCCCCTCTTACACCAAAATTTAGATTCAACTGACAAAACCAGGCGACCGACCTATTAAGCCCTTTCCTCTGATCCAGTATATTGTATTTCCAGCGTAACTCTTTTTGTGCTGCGACTAAGTGGCTTACATGGCACACTCCCACAGCCCTGGCAGCCTCAGACAGGAGCGGCTACATTCCATTACCGGCTCCCCCTCTTTCCCACCGCCTCGCAGCGCCGCAAACGCACTGAGAACCAATTCAAAATGGCAACTCTAATAATAGCGGCATTAACCGCACGCCGCAAAACATTTCCTATTATGACACGGCTCCTCATTACTTCCAGCGGTAATTAATTATTTCCCTCTCTGTCTCCCTCGCTCTCTCTTCCTCTCTCTCTCTCTCTTTCTCTCGCTCTCTCTTCTATTCCGTGGCGCCAACACTTGTCAGAGAAGGATAATGTAAATCACTTCAGACGGAATCCCCCCCCCCCCCCAAAAAAAAACGGTTTGACAGGCGACCGCGTCGGAAGTGGAAGGCGGTTCTCACCTCGCTCCGCGGTGAGGGAGCGGAGCGGGGCTGAGCGCGGGGCTTGGTGCGCGCCGTCTGCTCTCAGCTCCGTCAGAACAGACTGGGTTAATGAGAACAGCGCTGCTAAGCAGACACTGACAGCGGCGGTCAAGGTTAAACACTTGTTTTGTTTTGTGTTTTTACAAGCCTCATAATTACATGTATGTGTGTGTGTCTGTGTGTGTGTGTGTGTGTGTGTGTGCGTGTTGGAATTGAATCTGTTTGTGGCTGCCTATTATTTGCAAGAACTATGGTGTAACTGCTCTCATCTAGATCCTAAATCCCAAGACCGACGCGGTGCTGCGGTGCTGCGTACGGCAAGTCCTGAAGGCCAGAGATTCATAAAAAAAAAACTTTTTTTTTTTTTAACACTGAATCCATTTGGAAGTAATACTTTGATCTTCTGAAGGCTACGCTGAGACCTCAGACGGAGCTGGCTGGAGTTGTGTGTCCGTGCTGGCAGGTTTAGGATCCCAACACCCCAACGCGACATGGGAAAATAGCAAACTGGATCAAGCTCTGCGCTCCGGGCTTCCAGGGGAAATGATTCCAGGGAAAAGTCCTGGCCACAGCGTGCAGTAACATTCCTGATGAAGTGAGGAGCGTGGTTAATGAGGCCTCTACCAGCTATGTCTGTTTCCATTCCTTTTAGATGGGTTTCATGTACTGAACTTTTTTTTATCCGTCTTATTGTGAGGAAAAGTGAGATTTTTTTCCTGTATTATTTGTCCTTTGATAAGTTTAGCGAGGCAAGGCATGGTGGTGTTTGAACGTCAGAAGATGCTGAATGGCTGAATCTGTCCATCTATCTACCTATCTTTCTGTATGTATGTATGTTTGTATGTATGTATGTCTGTATCTATCTATCTATCTATCTATCTATTTATATACATATATATATATTTATCTATGTATAATCATCTAAATAATAATAATAATAACTATGTTGTTGTGAGGAATGTATTAAAACACAAAACAAACCAATGGAAACATCAGCCCTATAACGGCAGACAAAGACAGCAGAAGGAAAACAATGACTAAATGATTTCTACTTTAAGTGCACTGGAGAAACGGAGACTGACAGAGACAAAGAGAGCCCTCATTGATCGCTCAGGAAGTCTTTTTTTTCCTGCTGGGTTCTTCATTAGATAAGTGAACTACCTGGACTTGACCCCATCTCCGGATCTCCATGGCAACCGGCCTCTGCCAGCGGCGTCTGGGTCTTTAACATGCGTGGTCGACAGCTTAGCGCCCCGAGCCTGGAGCACGTTTGATTGGCGATCTGTCAATGAAGGAATTAGCATGTCCTGTGGGTCTCCCCCGGACAGCCGTTAGCCCCGATCCTGCCCAAGACTCCCACCCCCGTCAAACTGAGAGATTGACAACAGGATTACAGCCCCCCCCCTCCTCCACTCACCCC
>NC_140276.1:19213212-19218212 GCF_964030765.1 Micromesistius poutassou | reverse complement strand
ACCGGTGTATCTCTCCTCTCTCCTCCATCCTCCTGCCCCACTCGTCTCTCCTCTCTCCTCCTCCTCTCTCCTCCTCCTCTCTCCTCCTCCTCTCTCCTCCTTCCACTCTCCTCCTCCTCTTTCTTCCCTCACCTCTCCGCTCTCCTCCTCCTCTTTCTTCCCTCACCTCTCCGCTCTCCTCCTCCTCTTTCTTCCCTCACCTCTCCTCTCTCCTCCTCCTCTTTCTTCCCTCACCTCTCCGCTCTCCTCCTCCTCTTTCTTCCCTCGTCTCTCCTCTATCCTCCTCCTCTCTCCTCCTTCCGCTCTCCTCCTCCTCTTTCTTCCCTCACCTCTCCTCTCTCCTCCTCCTCTTTCTTCCCTCACCTCTCCTCTCTCCTCCTCCTCTCTCCTCTGGGACACATTTGAAATCTTCCGAGCCACCAGGGGCCACCAGGGGCCACTAGGGCCCCGTTGGGTTCCCTCTCCTGAGAACCACAGCCTCTCTAACCCTGCGGAGGTCAGCGTGCAGACCAGAACAAACTCCTTCCCAAACTCCTTCCCTCTTCCACCGCCTGACCGACCGCCGGCTGGCCTCCGACCCTAAACCTCTCCTCCGGCTCTGTGTCATGATGTCATCTCCCTTCTCCGTCAGCCCTTTCTGTGTCGTTGTAATCGCTGTTCTAGGCTCGCCCCATTCTTCTGCATCGTTCTTCTCTGTCCTTGACCCTTGCTCTCTCTCTTGGTCTCTCTCTCTCTTGCTCTCTCTCTCTCTTTCTCCCGCTCTGTCTCTCTCTCTCTCTAGCACTCTCTCTCTCTCTCTCTCTCTCTCTCTCTCTCTCTCTCTTCTGTACTCTCACTCCTTTTCTTCTCTCGCGTGCCACCATGTACATCGAACAGATCATCAGTTCTGTTATTATCTAACTGATTTAAGCCATGCCTGCTTCATTATGGTTGACAGCATCTGAAGTGCATGGACACACACACACACACACACACACACACACACACACACGTGACGACTCAGAGACACACACATACACACACACACACACACACGCACAGACCTACAAGCACAGGCACACGCACACAAACTCTCAGGAGTAAGTTATCTCACCACCACAATTCAACAACACAAAGTCTGAAACTCCTCCCAGCCCGTCCACTCCTCCTCCTCCTCCTCCTCCTCTTCCTCCTCCTCCTCCCCCTTCTCTTCATAAATCCTCCTTATTAATCCCATCGTAACCATCTCTCTCCGACTCTAGATGGCCAAACCCTAAAGTGCCGGATCTGGTACTCTGTCAGGCCGTTCAGTCCAGTGGTGAGCATTACACCTCCCAACGACCCCCCCCCCCCCCCCCCCCCAGATCTTTGACTTGGCCTGTTCCATCAGAAGGGGTGGCTGCAGGGGTCCTGAGGGGTCTCACGTGCTGCTCTGTGGAGACGGACGCCCGGAGATATTGGGGGAGACAGCTATAATGGTTCTGCACCATCTGGACCGGTGTACACTATCACAGACAGGAAGGGTGCCGGCGGTGTGTGTGTGTGTGTGTGTGTGTGTGTGTGTGTGTGTGTGTGTGTGTGTGTGTGTGTGTGTGTGTGTGTGTGCGCGTGCGTGTGTGTGTGTGTGTGTGTGTGTGTGTGTATGTTGGGGTGTGTGCGTGACTGTAGGTGTGTGTGTGTGTGTGTGTGTGTGTGTGTGTGTGTGCGTGAGTGAGAGAGGGAGTCTAGGGGGGTGTGTGAGGCCGTAGGTGTGTATAGGTGTGTGTGACTCTGTATACAGTAGGTGTGTGTGTGTGTAGGTGAGTATAGGTATGTGTATGTGAATGTGTGAGTTTGTGTGCATATGTGAGTGTGTATTGGTTTGTGTGTGTGTGTGTGTGTGTGTGTGTGTGTGTGTGTGTGTGTGTGTGTGTGTGTGTTGGGGGGGGTCGCTGTGGTCCAGACAGAGGATGGCTTTCAGAGTTAAAGGTGAAGACAGGGTGGTGACAAGCTAATGGCAGAGCCCTGCTCTCTATCGTCATGGCCGCCTGCAGTGGTTTCCATGGTTTCCATACGGAAGGTGGATGGGTGGGGGTGGGTGGAGGAGGAGGAGGATGAGGAGGAGGAGGAGGGGGGAGACATTCTTCCATGGAAAGGTGATGACATACGTTCAGCTAGAAATAAAACGGAACAACACATTCTTCAGTTTTTCTTCACGTTTTATATTTCTCAAACCCTGTTTCCAGTTTTCTTCGCGGTTTCCTCAAATGGGAATGTGTTACTTGATTTTATTTTCAGATTAAGTTTGATTTTTTTTTTCTCTGTTTCAGTAAAGGCACAGAAAATTAAAAACCAGATGAACACATCAATGTTGTTCAGAATCTGTCCTCAGAGTCGTGTTTTCAAATGTATCTGTACGACAACAGCTCTTTCAGTGAACCAGACCATGACCAGAACCTCTCAGCTGGAATCCAGAATCCACGAATTTCCACTTGAGGCTGACCCAGAGCAGAGGCAAACGGAACAGGAGGAGTCTCCCGGCCAACAGACCAATTAACCAATTACCGTAGCACTGTCCAATGGCCTTGCGTTGAGAAACAATACTGTGGGCCACGCTCAGGGCCACACTCATCAAGACATCATCATCACTTCTCCTCAGTAGTTCTGTAGTTCACAGAACAGAGGGAGGAGGGAGAGGGAGAGGGGAGAGAGAACCAGAGACAGAGAGATCATTTGAAGTTACCAGGGGTTGGAGGGTTTGGGGTGGGGGGGGGGGGGGGGGGGGGTAGACGAGAAGAGGATTGGAATCCCTGACATTTGGGTTGCCAAGGTGACTTGTGGGACCTGGAAGCACTCCATCCGACACAGGGGGTTGTGCTGACGTGGCGATTCACATGGCTGGAAACAGGCAGTGTTGGAAAAATAGCGGGAGAGAGAGAGAGAGAGAGAGAGAGAGAGAGAGAGCAAGGGAGAGAGAGAGAGAGAGAGAGAGAGAGAGAGAGAGAGAGACAGAGAGAGAGGAAGTCTCATAGGTTTGGGGGTAGGGTGGTGTTTTAACCGGGGGAGGAGTCAACCTTGATAACATATCCATATGTGAGCAGTTACATTTTGCGGGGCTACCAGAAAGCTAGCGGCGTGTTGTGGCGTCCTGTAGGCAGGGCCGTGCGCTGGGAGCGCTAGGTGTTTAGTAGCGCCGCCGCGCCGCCAAGTATGATGTTAGCGGCTTCCCATGCTAATGTTCATTCAGGAAGGAACTTTTAACTGCCAGGCAGCGGGAGAGGGCCAGACAGCTGTGCAAACAACGAAAGGCTTCAGCACTCATTTCATGAATACTTAAAGTTTACTTTTCGAGGGAAGGAAAAAAATATGAAAAGAAATTAATGGACTGGGCTTTTCCTTATTGTTCTTCCATGAACACGGACTTCTCGTGTGTGCCAGGGAATGTCCCCCCCCCTCCCCCCCGCCCCCCCCCCCCCCACCACCCCGCCCCCCCGCCCCCCCGCCCGCCATCACCTCTCTGGTGAAATCCAATCTGAAAGCCCAGAATACGGAGGCTGCCTGGCTGTTTCCTCATGTTGGGGGGGGGGTTCATTTTCGGCGTGTGAAACAGTGTGTCGATGCCCTCAGAGCCGTCGCCGTGTCCAATGAGACAGCCCGTGCCCACGGTACCTCAGCCCACAGGATGGCAGTGGTGGTGGTGGTGGTGGTGGTGGTGGTGGACCCAAGATGTAGCAGAGATTTACACCACCTGGCACAGGGCAGACCTCCAGAGACGCGGGGGACGTGGTGCCCCGTTCCTCAGCTATGGGGCTGCGCTTGAACTCCATGATTGATTCAGAGATTAGGATTTCATTAAATGGGATGTTTTGTTGACATATTTACCATGAGGCGTTCAGCACCTCTTATCCATGATGACTAAGTGTGATATTTTTTAACATTTATAAGATAACAAATATATTCGATTTTTTTTCATTTGTAAATCTATAGTCAGTTCAGGAGGGGTAGGAGGTAAGGCCTCTTGCTCAAGGATGCTTAGGCTGCGAGCATTGATGTTTCAGACCCAGAGGTAAAAAAAAAAAAAAAAAAAATATATATATATATATATATATATAGCTAATGAGTTTTAAACCCCTGTAGGCCGGGCTGGGGATGTTTTCTGTGCTCGACCTGTGCACGTGGAGGGCTCTCAACCCCTTGATGGAGCAACTGGACAAAAGCCCCATAGAAGAATGTGGAAATCACACACCCACACATGCACACACACACACACACACACACACACACACACACATAGCTGTGGCTGAGAAGGAGAGAGTGCGTTTGGGAACGGAAACAGCCCATCAGTTTAAAATGACTCAGTGTGAGACCACATGTTGAGATGCCTCGCAACTCTGCAACGTGGGTGAGAATCTGTGCGTGCACTTGTGTGCACGTGTGTGTGTGTGTGTGTGTGTGTGTGTGTGTGTGTGTGTGGGTGGGTGTGTACATGTGCGTTTGTGTGTGTTCGTGCATGTGTTCCTCTTTACGTTCTTACATGTAATGCAGGGCTACAGCAGTCATACAGGGGCTCTATATGTATGTTAATAAGGATGATTTATGCAACACCATGTTGCACACGTCCGCATCTGGCTACGAGATTCTCCAGCTGATATGATAACAAGCCTTAATGCCGTGCCTACTTGCCTGACATTGATTTGACAGATTTTCTAAGTCCTTGTTACGGCAAAATAAAAGTGCAACCAATTACAGAGGTAACACAAACTTCTTACCTCGAGCCATCGGGGCTAAGCTCTTCCTAGCCGGGGCTCTGCAGAGAGGATAAGCTAAGATGAGCTTCAGTTCTTACAGAAAATACCGTGCTGTATATCTTGGTATTAAACCCAGTTCTTTTTTTTTTTCATTTTCCACCGGTTTCTCTCACTGTGTCCTTGCAGGAGCAGGATGCCTATGGGGACAGAGCTTTGCATTTGCCAAAAAAAACCAGAGTACAAGATTTGAAAAGTAAGTGGAGGGGATGGATGTGTCAACACAAGCCCCCAGAA